>NW_006299394.1:1208910-1211032 GCF_000327345.1 Myotis davidii | reverse complement strand
CAGGCAGAAGTGGTAAGGGGCAGGCAGTTGGGAACCAGCAGTCCTGGATTGTGAGAGGGATGTCCGACTGCCCATTGTGAGAGGGATGTTCTACTGCCCACCGGGATTGGGCCTAAATGAACAGTCGGACATCACTCGAGGGGTCCCAGATTAGAGAGAATGCAAGCTGGGCTGAGGGACAACCCATCCGCCCCCTCCCCCACCCCCAGTGCACAAGACCAAACATGGGAAAGGAATTGCTTTGAAGAGAAGAAACATGGGCGCATCAGGAAACGGAAATACACAAATCGCCAGCCACCCCACGGGGAACCCACTCCGTGAGTCCTCTGTGCAGACACCTCACTAGGTGCCCAGAGAGGAAGATGCCAGAGGGGACTCATGCCCTGGAGGATCTGTTTGGGAGACAGGATACACCTGGCGTAGACAAATCAATAAACGCAGCTCATCTCTTACTGCAGGACAAGGTTCATGGTGACCAGCACACACTGGGCCTGGGAAAGCCTCCTGAGAGAAGTAGTCCCACAACAGGACTTAAAGGGGATACCTGAAAGGTGTATTAAATGATTGATATTAAATCTTCAGGTATGAATGTGATCAGAGAGAGAGAGAGGGAAGCTGTATTTAGCTTCCTAGTCAAAGGGGTTTTGAAAGAGCCTGGGAGGGAAAAACAAAATGATGTTAGAATTTGTTCAGAATAATCCATCACAAAATAATAGACATTTTCATAAAAATCAGCCTCACAAATCTGGGAGAGCTCATCCTGTGAGACTGGGCCATGTACATTAACATATAGTTATTAAAATTGGGCTGTTGGCTCCAAGCACACAGTTTGGTTACCTAGCAGGCCCAGACAGCCCCTGCTAACCAACAGGTGGTCAGTTAGCATTTCACATGCACAAGAAAGCTGTTGTCAGTCAGGGTGTTGGAGACACGTACCAGATGTGGCCAAAGTGAGACCAGTGTCCACTTACCCAGAGCAGCCGCCAGGGACCCATTTCACAAAGGATGTAGATATAGCAATTCTGAGTGCCCCCTGTTGGGAAAAATACAACACAAAATTAGTTATGAAAGTGAATATTAACTAAGGAGGGGAAAAATCACACACACACACACAAAACACAAAATACAAACTTCAAATAAGCTAACACATCTCACCAATAAGAAATCTGGAAAAAAACATTTTTTCATTCTCACCCCATGTTTATTGATGAGAGAGAGAGAGAGAGAGAGAGAGAGAAGCATCGATCGATCTGTTGCCTCCTATGCTCATCCCAACTGGAGATGGAACTCACAAAGGTTGTGGTGCACAGACAAGGCTCCAATGCACAGAGCCCCTGGGCAGGGCTGGCAAAAACTCTTAATAACTCTTAATGAAATGATTGTCTGACACTTGTATCAAATGTTCATTCTTCTGCATGTGTTTTGGTTGCATGCTCTTTATTTTAAATTCATGCAAGATTAGGCCTTTCTTCCCCCGATTGCGGCACCGGCTTCCCTCTGGCAGATGGGACCCGGGCTACCCTTGCAGCCCCAGCTTTGTCTGGAAGGTCGTCTGGTCTAATTAGTATATTATGTTTTTATTATTATAGACTAAAGGCCTGGTGCATGAATTTGTGCACACTGAAGGGAAATTAATTAGAAGAAATATGTATGAAAGTGAATATTAACTAAGGAGGGGAAAAATCACACACACACACACAAAACACAAAATACAAACTTCAAATAAGCTAACACATCTCACCAATAAGAAATCTGGAAAAAAACATTTTTTCATTCTCACCCCATGTTTATTGATGAGAGAGAGAGAGAGAGAGAGAGAGAGAAGCATCGATCGATCTGTTGCCTCCTATGCTCATCCCAACTGGAGATGGAACTCACAAAGGTTGTGGTGCACAGACAAGGCTCCAATGCACAGAGCCCCTGGGCAGGGCTGGCAAAAACTCTTAATAACTCTTAATGAAATGATTGTCTGACACTTGTATCAAATGTTCATTCTTCTGCATGTGTTTTGGTTGCATGCTCTTTAATGACTTTTTCCCCCAAACAGCAACCTTCATTTTTATTACTGATTATTTAAAGACATTTCTTCAGATTCTCAACTCGTTATATATATATATACATA
>NW_006299394.1:1203030-1208493 GCF_000327345.1 Myotis davidii | reverse complement strand
TCAAGGTCCACCATTTATTATTTTCAGTTTGGTCAAGTTTCTAAACTTTCTAAGTCTCCATTTTCTCGCTAATGAAAAGAAAATAGGATTCCGCCGAGTCTCCTGTCTGCCTATTCCAAGACTTCTGTGCTGTGAAGATCAAATGAGATGAGGCCGGGGAAAACACTTCACAGACATATGATTAAAGTGTAAAATTTTTTCTCCTGGCTATAAAGCAAGTCGTGTTCCTGGGCTGAAGAAACTCGAAGGAGGCTAGTCACTAGGGAGAGGAAGCAGGGCATTGCTACATGATGTCATTACCCCGATGGACACTTAGCATATTAGCCTTTTATATAGATAGATTTTTTATTGTTGATAGTATTACAGATATCTCCCAATTCCACCCCCCCTCACCTCCCCATACCCTATTACCCACCCAGGTCTTCATCACCCTATTGCCTGTGTCCATAGGCTATGCATACCTATATCTATATATATAAAAGCCTAAGTGACTGGCCAACCAGCCAGTTGCTATGATGTGCATTGACCACCAGGGGGCAGATGCTCAATGCAGGTGCTCTCTGCCATGGGGCGGACAGAACAACCAATGTGTGGCTGGGACCAGTGGAAAGTGGGGACTGGGAGTGGAAAGAGACAGTGGTCTGAGTGTGGTTAAAAGGTTCTACTTTTGCAAATTGTTCAAAACTGTACAACAGAGTGAACATAATTCCAGGGCTTTCCCTGGTGTCATGGTGACCCTCCCTGACCAGCCCGTCTTTTAGGAAACTGAATGGGGGGAGGACACCATATCCTTGACCACACAGCTTGTGACCTGGAGCGAGTGTGGAAGTCAAGGCTGAAGGACTCCCAGGTGTCAAGCTGCCCCTGATCAAAGGGAAGATTCAATCTCCTTCGCACAGCCTGCATGGCCAAGGTCACCGTGCCCCAACAGCACAATGAGCAAAGTCCTACACATGAACACAGGGTTGATTTTAATAGAAGTGACTCAACTTTAAAATTGGTGTGTTTTATCAAATTTGAAAATAATTTTTAAATGGCCACGCACAACGTTGATGGACTAAGCTAAGCACACGTTGCTTCTGAGACTGCGCAGCTGTAGGCGTTTCAGGAGATTTGTCAACATGGTCATGGGTGTTAACAGCCCTAAAAATGCTCATCTAATTCATGCAGGCATTCGACTCCCAGGAAAATAATCTGAAATAAATGCTGATGGAATCTTATGCACAAATTCATCACACTATTATAAGTGAATTGTGGGACTCAGATATAGAAAATGACATACAGCCCCTGCCATTACGTTATATTCATGGTATCCCATGTACAGAAGCACTCAGACTGCCGAGTGAAGAGGAGTCTTTTAGGTTTAACCCCATAAACACCCACAAGAATATGTAGGCGCAGAACTGAGCTGCCGCTACCTGGACTAATTAGGAGCCATAATTTCAGCAGTGATGTTATACCCTTTTCACTTAAGTTGAAAACGCAGTTTTGAAAATAATGGCCTTATTTTATAATCTGCGAAATAGGACATCTGTACCCAAGCCTCTCCATCTGGTTGGCGAGTCTGAGAAGTGATAAGGCCTGTGCGCCCTGCGGTGCTGGGAGCCATGTCCTTGCGATTTGGGTTCTCCGGGTGTGGGCGGCCTCAGCCCGAACCCCCTCCCCGTGGCCTGTGCAGCGGTGGCCTCTGCCTGGTGGCCTCCCTGGTGGCTGTGCCCACTGCAGGGCTGGAGCCATGAAGACTCTGGAGTGAGGAGAGACACCGTGTAAACACACACTAGTCTGATTGACTTGCGCTGCCGTGCAAATAGAGACCCCTCCACGCCCGCAGATTTTCAAGGAAACCAGCTCGTCTCCACCTTGGCTTCTAGCCTCGGGGCTCCAAGAACACCTGGGCAGCACGACTCCCACCAAGGCCACGGCCGTCTCCCGTGTGGATGTCTTAGAAGCCGCACCTGGGCAGCGCTGGGCACTGAAGACAGAGGCTCGTCTGTGGTCCAGACAGGAGCTGCTTCGCACTGACGAACGTCACAGATGTCCAGCTTTCTCCTGGCCCAGCCGTGACCTTGCCCAGCACCGAGACCCTGGGACGGGTGGGAGGGTCACAGGAAATGAGGCATCAGGAGAGCCCGTGAACACATGCCAGGTACCCAGGTACTCTGTGCTCCATGGGTGTCCCCCCACGTCAGGAGTCACCCCTCGCCACCCACCTGAGGAAGGTGTGGGCCACTGCACTGGGGCGGGGGCCCAGCTGGGCTGCAGGTGCTCCTGGCCCGGGGTCTGCCCCTCCAGGAGTCTGCAGGCTCCACACCTGGAGAGGAGAGAACCAGGAGATGTAGGAGCTGCATGGTCCCGCCCTCACGGCTTAAATAAGAGCTGATCAAACCAGCGGTGTGCTCCCCGCACCCTCTGACAGGCAGGAGCCTCAACACGAGTCTCGTACCCTTGACCCGAGCATCTGGCTCGAGATCATTTGAGTGACACGCCCCTCTTTTCTGTTTTGCTTCCTCCCTTCCCACCCCTGCCTTTAAAATGCTAAGGCAGTTGGCCCCTGGGGGGCTCATGCTCATTTCATTACTGCCACCTTGTTGACACCTGCCATCCAGCGCAATCCCCCCGTTACCTTGGCCGGCCTGCGATGCTCCATTAGCCTCCTGCAAGCAAGCGGCCTGCTGCCAGCGAGGGTTTGCTACCCACGCCTCCCAGCCTGTCTCGTCTCACTTTGCTATACTTTGAAGCTCTTCAGAATGGAGGTACGTTGAGGAGGGGGCTCAGTCTGCCTGCCACGCCTCTCCGCCACACCTCGCCCCGCTGCCCACTTCTGGTGTCAGCGACCACTCCTGTCTAAAACAGGCAGCTCCGTTGTTATCAGCGGCAGTGACTAGAAGCCTCATCAGTAAAGACCTGAAACGTGCAGCCTATACCCTACCAACACTGAGCAGCGATGCGCACCACCCTCTGCACCCCAGGAGGACATTTCCCCTCACCCAGAGCAGCGCACACTTCACCCAGTTTCAACAGCAAACCCGTGGAAGACATTAAGGCACATGCAGAGGCAAAGCAGGAACTATTTATAATCCAAAAGCCAGGTTTCCCCTGTGTCATGTATTTCCATAGAATATATTTGTACACACACACATTGCTACAAAAGTGGGACTACCCTACACACAGTGTGCAGTTTCCATTCTCCCTAACAATGGAGTGAGAATTTTCAATATACCATTCCCCCACCCCATCTGACCAACCAGCTGTCCACAGCCATTTATTGGAAAATTCATCTGTTTCACCAATGATTTGAAATACCACAATTTTCATGTATTAAATGGCTGTCTGGTTGAATTTATTCCCACATACTCCGGCTCTCTTGGTTTGCCTGTTTATACACTAGTATGAAAGATTTTTGACATCTATAGCTTCTAATAATTAATAGGTTTAGTCCACACCATCTCTTCTTTTTCAGTAATTTCCCATACAGGCCTGAGACTCAACTTGCTTTCCCCATCCATATGCAATAATCTTAAAGCATTTCTTTTGAAATTGCAATAAAATTTCAGATTATTGAAGAGACAGTTGACATATTTACAATAATAGTATCTAATCTAATAAAAGACAAATAGGGTAATTAACTGTACCTCTGATACGCTTCCCATTGGCTAATCAGGGTGATATGCCAATAGCACCAAAGTTGGTGGTTAATTTGCATATGTAGACGCCAAGCAATGGTGCGAAGCCGGCTGGCCCAGAACAGGAGTAGCGAGCGAAGGCAGGTGAGGCAAGCGAAGAGCAAAGAGGGGGGCCCACGGACTGTGGGCTAGGAGCTTCTTAGCTAAGTGCTCTGGCTCGCAAGGCCCATCCCCAGAAGCCTCAGCAGCCGGTCTTTCCTTGCAGCCTTGGAACCACCCATCAGCTGGTCAGGGCTGCAAGGCAAAGCTCGCCCCCAGCAGGGGGTCTTGCCTGGGAGCCCGGGAACCGCCCATCAGTGGGTCCTGGTTGCAAGGCAAAGCTCGCCCCCAGCAGGGGGTCTTGCCTGGGAGCCCGGGAACCGCCCATCAGTGGGTCCTGGTTGCAAGGCAAAGCTCGCCCCCAGCAGGGGGTCTTGCCTGGGAGCCCGGGAACCACCCATCAGTGGGTCCTGGCTGCAAGGCAAGGCCCACCCCCAGAAGCCCCAGCAGGGGGTCTTGCCTTGGGGCCAGGATCCGCCCATCAGCAGGTCTGGGCTGCAAGGTAAGTGTGCTGGGCTGCATGTCTTAAAATGTAACTCTTGCAGTCAGCGCTGCAGTTCAGCCACTGCTTCAGCAGGGTGCTGTAACTGTAGTTGCTGGCCATGGAAGTCGGCGCTGCAGTTCAGCCTCTGCTTTGGCAGGGTGCTGTAACTGTAGTCAGCTGGCCAGCTTAATAAAGGCTCTTAAATTTAAATTCTGAATTGGTGGTCTATCTCGCTGAGTGAACCCATAACAGTAAGGCCCTCCCTCAGCAGCAGGTCTTGCCTTGGGGCCCAGGATCTGCTCATCAGCAGGTCCAGGCTGCAAGGCAAGACCACCCCCAGAAGCCCCAGCTATTTTAAAAAATAGAAGGATCTCCTTTTGAACCAATCTGTTTAGATTCATGATCAGTAAAACAGTATAGAACTAATGAAATACAGTGATAGGAATTAGGAAGTGTGACACTGATGGTCTGGGCATGTGCAGGGTGAGGGACAGAAGGATACACAGGATCCTCCCTTCAGTTCTGCTGGAGAGATGAGCCCTGAGGGCCGAAGCTGCTCCATGCCCAGAGGAGGTGGGTGTGGTCAGTGGCTCTGTTTCAGAACTTCTTGCCAAGCAGAGACCTTACCCGACCCACAGGAACCTTTTTACTCCAGAAAACAGAAACAGCCAGTTCCCAATGGGCATGGGAAAACCAGTGTTTCCTCCTGTGCACGGTGTCCTGATGAGGTGACGGGGGAGGTGGGCGAGGGGAGCAGTGCAGAGTTGTTAAGCAGCTGGAGTGGGAGTGGAAAGGCCATGAAATGTCCACAGTCCTGGCTGTGCCCACGGCCTGGGCTGCTCCTCCAGGTACTGGCTGAGGGATTAGGGCTGATTCTCTCAGGAAGGGAATATTCCATGGGTGGAAGATTTACAGGTTCAGGTTGGGCTGTGTGTTAGTTTGGGGCAAATCCCTCAGCATTCTGCCTGCCAGGCCCTCAAAGGAATGAGGCAGAGGCACCCCTCACCCCCAAGACCCCTTCGTGGACATTTTAGCATCTACATGATTTTTAATCCCTTCAGGGAGACTTTCTATCCTGAAGTCCCATCCCACCCCACTGTTGCTGTTTGTCTGCCAGCTCGGTCGAGCATCAAGGGGAAAGGGGGTTAATACTCACTGAAAGACTACTGATCCTACCAGGAAACCAATCTATTTACTGTACTGTTGTAAATATCATACCCTTTATATTCTGTATATTGGATTCTTTTAAATAAATTG
>NW_006299394.1:1185076-1202305 GCF_000327345.1 Myotis davidii | reverse complement strand
TGCCGGGAGCCTCTCCTGCCTCCTCAGCAGCACTAAGGATGTCTGACTGCAGCTTAGGTCCACAAGGCCCTGGCAAGAGGACATCCCCCAAGGGCTGCCAGGCTGCCAGAGGGATGTCTGATTAAACTCTTAGGCCTGATCCCCTGGGGAGTGGGCCTAAGCCAACAGGTGGACATCCCCCAAGGGGTCCTGGACTGTGAATGGGCGCGGGCCGGGCTGAGGGACCCTACCTGAATGCACAAATTTTTGTGCACCGGGTCTAGTCTATCCTTGGGGGCCTAAGCCTTTAGTCAGACATCCCCGAGGGTTCCCTGGCTCTAGAAGGATGTCTGACTGCAAGCTTAGGCCTGATCCCCTGGGGAGTGGGCCTAAGCCAACAGGTGGACATCCCCCAAGGGGTCCTGGACTGTGAATGGGCGCGGGCCGGGCTGAGGGACCCTACCTGAATGCACAAATTTTTGTGCACCGGGCCTCTAGTCTATATATATAAAAGCCTAAGTGTCTGTTGCAACCGGACAGATGACCAAACAGGCTGCGTGGGGCGACCAGGCCAGCAGGGAGGTTAGTGAGGGATGACCAAATGACTGAGCAGCAGGCTGCAAAGATGGTGGTTCCCACAGCCAATAGGAGGGAATATGCTAATTGACTGCCCCACCATCAAAGATGGCGGTGCCTATAGCCACAAGATGGGGGTGCCCAGTCCCCTCAGCCCTGCAGGGGCAGCAGGCATGTGGCAAGGCCAGGCCTGACCCCAGGTGGGCCCAGCAATTCCTCACATCTGCCTCCAGAGTCCCCCATTCCACTCAGTCCTCCAGCCCCCCAGGGCCTCCCGAGGTGCAGGCAAGCCTCAGATGTCAGCTGCCCAGCTGCCTAGGGCCACCTGAAGAGCAGGTAACCAGGGCCGGCCGAAGCTTGCGCTGGTGGCAGTGGCAGCGGCAGTGGCAGCAGAAGAGGTGTGATGGGGCATCCCCTTCTCCTGATAGCCAGGTTGTCTCCTGCCCCTGAGGGCTGCTGTACTGTAAGAGGAGGCAGGCCGGGCTGAGGGACCCCCCTCCAGCACATGAATTTTCATGCACCAGGCCTCTAGTTTCTATATGAAAGAGGACATTTCTATTTATGCAAGATTTATTTATATCCTAGATAGGGGAGTTAGAGTTCTCTTAATTCATGCTCTGAGTATCCCTTAATAAGCCTTACTTGCAATATATTACCTTCTTTGTTATTACTCTCAATGACGTCTTTTCCTCCAAGTGGTTTAGTGTGCGAGTAGGTTTTTAATTTTGAGTGTTAATTTTGTACTTTGCCACTTCTTTTGAGGCTTTTAGTATAGAACCATATCCATAATAATTTTCCTTTTCAAGGTTTATACCTTTTATTTCTCTTGTCTAATTTATTGTCAACCACATCTGGATTTTAGGACCTTGCTTAACAATAGCAAGTATAATCGGCACAGAAAACCGTGACTGGCACATTCTCATTGAACCTAGCGCTGGCTCTTAACTAAGAAATATGAATGGAGAGAGATAGATAGAGAGAGAGAGACAGAGAGAGAGACTTTTTTAAAGTTATTGTCTTCATCAACATTTAATGACATATGTCACCAGATGCTTTTTTGCCACTTATAAAGATTAATCGTATATTTTCAAAAAATATCTTGTGTTTTTATTGTGAGAGTTGCTAGCAATGTACCCACCCTGTGTCCCTAGCAAGAGCCTGCTTTGGTCACGGCCACTGTCTTAGATGCATCTCTTTCACGCAGCACACAGCTGCCATTTTTATTAGTCTCTAGAGTAACTTATTTTAAGCCTGGATGTCCTATGACATGATGTATGGGACACAGATGCTTGGTCTGACTCCCGCCGGCTCTCACTGCCCACAGATGGCCTGTCCTTGCTGTGGCTTTACTCCCCGTCACCTGGGGGATGGTTGTGTCTCAGTCTAGTGATGAGCCTCAGACCTCTGTGTCTCGAGTTGCAGTCTTCAGACACAGAAGACAAAAGTGTGCACTCCTTACCCGCCCCCCGCCCCCCCCAAGCTCGCCCTGCTGCGCCTTTGCTAGAGGTCCTGTGGTAAACCCTAGGGTCCGCTCCTCCCCTTGAACAGTCTGTTCGCACCTCTGCTCTGAATGGCGAGGAAACCTACTTATTTCTGAGGTCTTCATCCCTCTCACCACCACGACTTCAAATGGTGGATACTTTCTCATACGTTCATTTCTACATTATGAGCCCGTCCGCATTAATTGACGACTACTTTCACCGTCTCCTATTTCCAGGAACTCTCTTATTGTCCACGTGTCTGAAACGCATTCAACTTCACTTTAAAAGACTCACGCTGCCAATATCTATACTTTTTCATGTACAATGTGTCTTTCTTGACAAAGTTGAAATGGCTTCCACCTTTTTATCAAATCCTTAGGAAAGCCTTCCTTAGCGGGAACTCTGCAGGCACCGCCGTGGCCCCCGTGGGAGCTGCGAGGTGAGCCCACGCCCCCGAGTCCCTCAGGGGCTGTCCCTTCCTCTCCTTGTTGCCAGAGTTCAGTGACTTCCCGGGTTGTGTATTTGTGTTCATATTGTATATCTTGAGACACACGGTAAACCCAGTGTTTCATCTACTTCGTGTTTTCTCTATCATAACTCTGAATTTTTTAATGTTTCTTTATCCTTTTATCTTCCCAGGACACACCAGTGATGTGCCCGTTAGACAGCCACGCGAATCCCACATCTGCTGTGTCTCTTCTGCTCCCGCCCAGGCCCCGGGCTTCTGTTCTCTTTCAGGCCCTTTCGTGGTGCAGGCTCCTGCCCATTTTGGCTGCAGAGTGTGACCTTCATTTATGAACCTTCCCCTCCTGTTGACTCCTGAGCTCGGTCAGCTCAGTCCCCATCACATTCTATTGTCTTGTTTCTCCTGCAAGCCCTGCATCCATTTCCTGAACTCCTGTGTCAGGGGTCATTTCTACTTTATTTCTTTGATTCCCTGGGGTTGTGCTAACCCATAATTGTCACCCACTTCATGATGTAACGTGTATAGCTTCCACTTTGGTTTTCATTCTCCATTCTTGCAGTGTCTAGCAGGGACTCTGGTTCATTTTGTCTTGTCACGACTTTAAATGTTGGCCACTTCTTCATACGGTCACTTATTTCATGATATGTCATCTAAGGGAGGGACAGCCAGCAGGAGGCACAGAGACGCCACCTCCAGACTCAGTCCCCACATAGCCAGTGGGACAACAACTCTCTCTCTCTCTCTCTCTCTCTCTCTCTCTCTCTTTCTCTCTCTCTCTCTTTCTCTCTCTCTTTCTCTCTTTCTCAAATTAATACATTTAAAAAAATTTAAAGAAATTCAATATCAGATTCAAGAGATTGGATATCAAAACTCTCCATTTCACTTTATCTAGACTCTGTCTATCAAATGCATATTTCATAAGCTATGATCACATTTTTAATATATAAATAATTTTAATATATTTTCTGTTTCTGGATGCTTTTATTTTTGTAGAGAAGTGGCAGTTTATTTTGGTTCTATGTGACATTGATTTTGTAAGTGACCTTAACCGCTGGGGGACTGGTAGGCTGGTGCCGGTTTCAGGTGCTGGCACTGGGGAGGACTTTGGTGGCCGGTTTCAGGTGCTGGAATTGAGAGGACTTTGGTGGCTGGTTTTGGGTGTTAGAATTGGGGAGGACTTTGGAAACGGGGCCCCGCATCTATGGTCATTGGCAGCACCCAGACCTGCTCACAGGAGTGGCCTTGGTGTTAAACAGCTTGTGCTCAACAACTGAAAACACCCACAGCTAAGTTAGTGTGGGAAGCAAAAGACCCTCACTAGGTGACCCTGTGCCTCATGAACTCACTGTGCTCCTCACTTATCAATGCGCATCATTTCCAAGCAGCCAAGATGTATTGAGCTGGGAGTCCCTCCATGCGAGAGGGTCCAGAAATAGCTTTGACTTTTCCGTTTTTAATTTACCTTGTGGGGCTGTGGGGAATGAGCGATCCTTTAGTCTGTCAGCATCTCTCGCTCCAGCACTGCTTGAAGCGAGGCTGGGGAGGGGGGTGAGGCCTGGGGAGGCTGGGCGGAGAAGATGGAATATCTCTTTGACACAGAAGAGGGTCCGCGGAGCTCCGCAGGGCTGAAGTGTCAGAGGCAGCCGCGGAGAAACAACTGAGTCAGCAGAATTTTGACATTGACAAGACTGCACAGGCTGCACTGTGACTTCCATCAGCTTCCAACTGCTGCCTGGCCTGGGACAGTCCCTTCAGCAGCATTAATGCCTCTATCCCTTTCATGCGACAAATACCTGTGAGTTTGCATTATGCTTTTATGTTTTATTTTTGCTGCTTTCCTATTTCTTTCTTTATTTCCCCCTCATCATTTGTCCCCTATGTGATTCAATATTCTCATAGTCATTTTTTAATTTTAATTTTTTGTTAATTCTCACCTGAGGATATTTTTCCATTGATTTTTAAGAGAGAGTGGAAGGGAAGAAGGGGGCGGGGAGAGAAAGAGAGAAACATAGATGTGACAGAGACACAGTGAATGGTGGCCTCCCAAATGTGTCCTGACAAGCCAGGGATTGAAGCTGCAACCCAGGTACATGCCCTTGACCAGGATCCAACCCACGACCCTTCTCTGAATGGGCTGATGCTCTAACCTTGGATCCACCAGCCAGGGCTAAAGCCATCATTTTTTTTTTATTATTTTTTAAATATATTTTATTGATTTTTTTACAGAGAGGAAGGGAGAGAGATAGTTAGAAACATCGATGAGAGAGAAACATCAATCAGCTGCCTCCTGCACATCTCCTACTGGGGATGTGCCTGCAACCCAGGTACATGCCCTTGACCGGAATCGAACCTGGGACCTTTCAGTCCACAGGCCGACGCTCTATCCACTGAGCCAAACCGGTTTCGGCAGAAGTCATTATTTTTTATCCAATTTGAAGCACTGTTCAGGAGAGCAAATACAATAATTCATTAAAACTACTGCCTGCGGACTGAGGGTCCCGGGTTCGATTCGGGTCAGGAGCATGTGCCTGGGTTGCAGGCTCCATTCCTAGTGTGAGGTTGGGGGGGGGGGCATGCAGGAGGCAGCAGATCAATGATTCTCTCTCATCATTGATGTTTCTGTCTCTCTCTCCCTCTCCCTTCCTCTCTGAAATCAGTATAAATATATATATATTTTTTTTAAAAAAGGGCTGTGAAAGGTAGGAAATAAACAAGCGTGTCACTTCTGAGCCCTAGTCACGGAATTGGTGGGATCCACGGGCAGATGCTGGCAGTGCACGGGTTCCTGTCCTTGGAGCACAGCCCGCATGTTCTGTGCACACGCGTGCCCCGTGCTGTTCTGCAGTTTCTCCCCGTGTCCCTGGCACCATCGTCTTGTGGCAGAGCTCAGGCCACTGCTCTTGGGCTGCATCGCCTGAGTCATGTTTGGGGCAGAATTCAACCCCCGGCAAGGCTGTTACTAAAACAAGCATGAACTTCTAATGGGAGGACACACTCCGGCCCTGGTGTGAAACCTGCCGTGAGCGGAGCTGCAGGAACCACTGCCGCGGAAGTTGGCTCCCTTCGAGGAACAGCCACCGTGAGGACTGCGGGCGCTGTCAGCCAGGTGCCTCACATCCGCTTACTCTTTTGTAAAAATGAAGAAGAAAAGAAGCTCCCACTGAGGCGGTGGAGAGGCTTGGGTAAGTGACTCGTGTAGAATGCCACCACCTTTTCTGCTTATCTCATCAGAGTCTGACTTACTGTTCCTGCGCACGGCTTGCCTGTGGTTGACCAGAAGTCCCATTGTATGGCTGCTGATTCCACCCCTGCCCCCTGCCACCCCCTCCACCGAGATAGCACCTTTTAGCTTCTCTTACTCCAGGGTATTAAGTCTAGCACCGCTGGGCAGTGTTGGAGGTGAGGTCAGGAAGAAGGTGTGTGGTGTTGGCTTGTTAATACATCCATCCATCCATCCATCCATCCATTCAATGTGTGTTGATCGTCCATGGTGCTCTCACCACTCGGCTTAGTAACTGATAGTCACGTACTTTGCCTCATTTTACTCAGCACTGAACATGCTTATACCTATATCTGTATCTAACCTATCTACCATCTATCTCTCTCCATCTAATATTCTTGGCTTGAGGAAAGAGAAGGAAGGACAGGGACCTCCTAGACCTGTGGTTCTTCCGGCGCCAGTATCCACCTGTGGCCATGGAGCAGCTGACTTGCAGCAGGTGTGACAGAGAAATCAAAGTTTGATTTAAATTTAAACACCCGAGCCAGTGTAAGGTTTTTCTGTGAAACAGAATTTCATTGGCAAGGCAGGACCACATGGCATTTAAGCCACCTCAGACTTAGTATCCACATGGAGAGGCGCTAAACATGGGGAATATACAGGAGAACTCAAAAGCACGGCAGAAGTGAGGGACAGCTGGAGAGTGATTTTTCTGTCGCTTACACTCTGTGGCAGTCTGAACAGCACCCAAAGGCCCTGCGTCCTAAAGCCGGACTGGTTCCCGCTATGCTATCTGGGGAGGGTGTTTCCAGATGTGCGTGAAGATTCTGAGACACAGAGAGGATTGGACTACCCGGCGGGCTGTACATGCCCCCAGGGGTCCGGACAAGGGCGAGGGGGAGGGAGGTTTGGGCATAAACAAAGAGGAGGCACGTGCCCTGTGCAGGGGCTGAGCCACTGACTGCGGCACCAGAGCTGGACGCCGGCACGGGGCCCGCTGCTGCAGGGTGGCCTGCTGGCACCGCCATCCGGCCGAGTGACGCCGGTCAGGCTCTGCCCCGGGCCTGGGGGAAGCTCCTTCTGTGGTATCGACTTGCCACAGCGATGCACAGAAATTGTATATTGAAATGTTATCATTTTGGTCACATGAACTGTAATCTATCAAAGGTCATGTCACCTGTGTCTTCTGGTCCAGTTTTTAGTGAAAACCTGAGTCTATGCCTGGGCTCCGGCTGCACTGATCACACTCAGGGTCGGCCTGTCCCCTCCTCATGGCGGCAGGCCCCTGGGCATCCCAAAAAGGGGTCTTGAGACAGGGCACAGTGATCGCCGGCAGCTCCCGGTGCCCGGGCAACTGGGGGCCAACAATCCCCACCGCTCCTCCGTGACCGACCCACAGCAGGTCTGCAGGCGCACGGGGGCGGGGGGCCGGCTGGGTGTTCGCTCTCAGCATGACTGACAGGCGGGGTCCTCGGAGCCAGCCTGTGAGCAGTCGCCGCGATGCCGGCCCGCATTCTGGAAGAGACGAGGGTAGACCCGTTTGCTGGCAGCCAGCTGCAGCTTGGCCTTCACAAGGGGTTGGGATCTTTGCTGAGGCCTGCTGGCTCCGCGGGGTGTCTGCCCCTCAGCACTCCAGGGCCACCCTGATGACAGGTGACCCTGCCCCTCCAATCGCCCCCCTCCAGGTGGCTCTCCCCATCTCAGGGCTGCTCAGGGCACCCACTGCTCCTCAGCCTGGGGCCTGGGCTCCTAGCTCCTTGCAGCTGGGAAGATGCCACCAGAGGGCCTTTCTGGGAGAGGGGCTGTGTGTGCCCGACACCCTCCCCTGCGAGCGGGTGGGAGGCTGGCGATGGCTTTCGGATCTACTCTGTGTGCCACACACTGACCCGCAGCTGCCTGTGAACACTCGTCACACGGCCGTGTCCCGTGGGCTCCACCGGCTCCCAGTCGGTGATTGTGCTGTGCCACAGGGCGAAGGTTAGTGGCGCTAAGAAGGTCTAGGTCACTCACAGCTCAGGCAGGACCCTTCTCACCTGTGGAAACTCGAGTGGGAGGGTGCTGCTCGGGGCAGGAAGTGGGTGCGGGCTGTGCAGTCTGGAAGGAGCGTCCCCTCCCCACCCTGGGGACAGCAGGGACACCTGAACCCTGGACCTCCTTGTTGCCCAAATCTGGGTGGATTCATCCCATCCAGACGTGGGCAGCGGGTGCCTACCTGGTGTCTCTGAAGAAGAGAGTGGAGGACTCCAGCGAAATACAGCAAAGCAGCGGCGTGGAAACAAGACCTCAAGGACCGCATCAGCATGGCCCTGGCCCTTCTCACTGAGCTTCCCCTTCTCACCCCGGGTCAGCATCCTCCAGCACCCGAAATGGGACTTTTCCATGTAAGATGCCCAAGAAATGACTAATAAAGAAATAAATAAAGGGTGAAGCAAAGTAAAATGGAGGGGGAAGGGAGGAAAGAAGGAAGGAAGTGGGAAAGGAGAGAAGGAGGGAGGGATGGACGGAGGGAGGGAGGGACGGAGAGAAAAAAATTGGTTTCTTCTGTGTGGGATCAGTGTGAGAAACAGCAAACTTAGGAAAGAGATCTAAGTTCAAAGAGGGAGGGGAGGGAGGGAGGAAGGAAGGAAGGGGAGGGAGGCCAATGGGGAGGGAAGAACGAGGAAGAAAAGGGAGGGGGAGGGAGGCAGCTGAAGAAGCAAGGGTCTGGGGAAGATCGGATGCCTGTTTTTCGTCCACGGCTTCGCCTTATGATAAGAAGAGCCGCCTGCCAACGTGAAGGGCACACTGAGGGGGCTGAAGTCAGACCAAGACCACGGGTTGAAATAGAGACGTCTGTGAGAAAATGCAGAACTCTTTTGGGTAGAGAAGAATTAGATTTCAAGCTTGGCAGCCTTCAGGACTCAGGGAATGAAAGAAGGCTGCTTTTTATTTGAGGAGAAATAAATAAAAATGACTTCAGCCTAGGTCCCTAGCTCAGTGGTGAGGATGTGAGATCCCAGTAGGAAGGTGGAGAGATGTGCACGGAGCAGCGAATTCTTCGGGAAGACGGTGGGACTAGAGACGCCACTCAGGGTCGTCTACTCGGGATGATTCAGAGGCCCAGGAAGGCTCTGAGTTCCCGAGGGTAAAGGGTGTGAAAGAGAGAAGATGGGGCTTAGGTACAAACTAGACGTTGGGAATAACCAAACTAGGGCAGAGGCTGGCGTCGCTCAGCATTGCACCCAGCACAGGCAAGAAGGTGATACATGCGTTTAATGCACAGAAAGGTGCTCCGGGCTCCGGAGGGGAGGGGCCGGCGCTGAGGGTGCAGGAGCGAGCCGTCCTAGGAGGACAGCTCCGCCATTGTCCCGGCTCTCATGACGCTTCTTAAAAGCAGGTTCCTGGTTTCTGTCCGGGGGGTCCTGAGTCATCCCGCCGGGGTCGGGGCCAGGAATCCGACTCTGAAACAAGGCCCTGGCTGGTTGTGCCACGGAGGATCCACGGATCCTGAGCGGGACGCCACGTGAGTTTCCCGTCCCCCGCTCCAGGTGGCTTCCCTCGCGAGCACTGGGTGGGAGAGCTCACGCGACACAATGCTTGAACGAGGGGCTGTGAAGGAGCCCACAACATTACAGGAGGCATGCGACATGGACTTCAGGGGGGACCTGCACCCCCAGTGTCCGAGCCCTTTCTCCAGTCCTCCCAGACACGGGCACTGCGGGGCTCAGACAGCCCTGCGCCAGGTCTGCACGGAGCATCCTTGTCCTCAGTGACCAGTCGGTTGGAGCTGGAGCAGCGTGGGCAAGTCTCGTGCCCCACAGACATATCCGTCCATCAGCCAGCCAGCCTCAGCGGCCAGGGAAGCAGGAAGCAAGATGAGTGGCCGGAGGTGGAAGACACAGATTTCAAGCGTGGCTGGGCTTTGTAGCAGTGGCTGCACTCCTGTGCTTCAGTCATTGCTCTTTTTACATCCCAAACTATGGCTGTAACCTGGCCTCGCATTAGTGCAGAACCTTCTTGTTAGACATGAGACTGGACACACTCCCTAAGGGCTCAGCGGCTCCTCAGCCCCTCAGTGTGCAGGGAGGGGACTGGCTGACGGAGACAGGCGACAGGACAGGCCGGTGTGGTTAGAGCTCAGGCTCCCGATGTCGACACCACGATTTGTCCCATATTTCATTTATTTCATTTTGTTAATTGTCACCTGAGGATATTTTTCCCATTGATTTTTAGAGAGAGTGGAAAGGAGGGAGGGAAGGTGGGAGGGAGAGAGAAACATCGATGTGAGAGACACATCAATTGGTTGCCTCCCACACACGACCCGACCGGGGCCGAGGAATCAAACCTGCAACCCAGGTATGTGCATGACTGGAAATCAAACCCTTGACCCTTCAGTGCTTGGGGCAATGCTCTAAGCCGGGGGTCCTCAAACTTTTTAAACAGGGGGCCGGTTCACTGTCCCTCAGACCGTTGGAGGGCCAGAATATAGTTTTTAAAAAAACTAAGCAACAGGCAGTGGCGGCAAAAACACCTGGTGGGCCGGATAAATGTTTTCGGCGGGCCGCATGTGGCCTGCGGGCCGTAGTTTGAGGACCCCTGCTTTAAGCAGGGAGCACACCAGCCAGGGCCTGCCCTGTATTTAACTGAAAGATATAACAGGTATGGATTGAATTTCAAACCCTAAGGATGTAGTGCCTCGTCCTGTGTAAGGCCACAGCTGACCTCCAGGAAGAGGAGTGGAGCGGCCCGGCCTGCACTCTCAGGAGGGGACGCTGTGCTCAGTGTGCTGAGCTTTCCTGTGAAGCTGCTCTGCACTGTGGAGGGCGCTGGGGAGGGGTCCGCGGGGGCTGTGGAGGCTCCTGGCATTGAGAGCAGCACAACGTTGGGCTGGGACGGATCCCAGAACTGCCCTAAGGACTCCCTGTCGTCGGCGAAATAATGGCAAACACGTCACGTGACGAGGTGGGTGAGAAAGTGGTGGATGAGGAAGTGGCTCTCCACGCCCCGAAGGCTAGGACTCAGGCGTCTCGGGGGACAAGAGCTCCAGGGCTGAGGCAGAGCATCTGTCAGCGGGTCAGCAGGCTGCCCGGGGCAACGGAGACAGGGGAGGGGGCGTTCTCACCCCAGGCCACACAGCAAGCGCTCGACAACCTGGCCAGAGCCCTGAGCTGCGGGCCACCAGTTCTGGGCCTTTCCATCGCCCGTGAGGGCTGGATTGGGAAACACAGAACGTGACCCATCCTGGGATCTCATGGGCTCGAGGCAAAGGAGAGAGAAGCCCTGTGTCCGCTTCCTCCCCTGTCTGCGGACTCCCTCTTACCACTGCCCTTCTGCTGTCACCACCACAGGTGGCTGCCACACCCCCCAGCCTTTGTCTCCCCGCCCCGCCCGAGTCCGCAGGTAAACACGCACCCACGCAAGTTCACACACAAAGGCGTCTTCAGAGTAACATTTGTCTTGCATGTGTTCCATTTATCTTTGGCAAAAAGCTTCAGACCCAAACTCTCTTAAGTGATCTCAAGAAGACAGTGATAAGTACCTTCCCCGCCATTATGGCCGCGCGTTATCACAGTGGTGACGGCCATAATGGTGGCGTAACCCCCATCAAGCCACTTAACGGGGCTCGTTTTCCAAAGCCCCTCAGCCTGTGACAGTCCGGCGGGCGGGCTGAAAAGATCACTTAACCCCAGTGACCTGCGGGAGACACGGAGGGGAGAGCCCCCGGGCAAGCGGAGGACGGCGGGCGGGAAGAAGACACCATTGACTTTCTGACAGGGGCAGAGCCACTGTCAACAGCGAGCCGCGCAAATGGAAGGAACGTTCAATTAGCTGCTGGTGAGCGGAAGGCCGCAGATGTCCGGATGGCGCCTCAGGCCATCCTCGGTACGTTTATTCTTTGTTCTTAAATATGTGTGTTTCCTCAAGGAACCTAAAGTTAGAGTCTGTGCGGCAACTAAATCACAAAAGGAGACTCAGAACAAGATGCTGAGCGGCCATGGACTCCTGTCACTCATACACTGACACGAGGCCACCTGCCCTTCCCTGTGATGCCACCTGCCCTTCCCTGTGATGCCACACCTGCCCCTCCCTGTGATGCCACACCTGCCCCTCCCTGTGATGCCACACCTGCCCCTCCCTGTGATGCCACACCTGCCCCTCCCTGTGATGCCACACCTGCCCCTCCCTGTGATGCCACACCTGCCCCTCCCTGTGATGCCACACCTGCCCCTCCCTGTGATGCCACACCTGCCCCTCCCTGTGATGCCACACCTGCCCCTCCCTGTGATGCCACACCTGCCCCTCCCTGTGATGCCACACCTGCCCCTCCCTGTGATGCCACACCTGCCCCTCCCTGTGATGCCACACCTGCCCCTCCCTGTGATGCCACACCTGCCCCTCCCTGTGATGCCACACCTGCCCCTCCCTGTGATGCCACACCTGCCCCTCCCTGTGATGCCACACCTGCCCCTCCCTGTGATGCCACACCTGCCCCTCCCTGTGATGCCACACCTGCCCCTCCCTGTGATGCCACACCTGCCCCTCCCTGTGATGCCACACCTGCCCCTCCCTGTGATGCCACACCTGCCCCTCCCTGTGATGCCACACCTGCCCCTCCCTGTGATGCCACCTGCCCCTCCCTGTGATGCCACACCTGCCCCTCCCTGTGATGCCACACCTGCCCCTCCCTGTGATGCCACACCTGCCCCTCCCTGTGATGCCACACCTGCCCCTCCCTGTGATGCCACACCTGCCCTTCCCTGCCATGCCACCTGCCCCTCGCTGCCAGGCTACAGCTGTCTGTGGTTACTCAGCAGGAGTTGAAATTGTTAGCAGAGCACAGGGTTTGGAGGTGAAGGTGTGGCTGTGCCGGGGATGAACAGATGGGGACAGGAGACAATCGGTCGCTCTCCCTTTCTCGCCACTAGCTCACTCAGAGCAAGACTGGGAGCCGGCGCTGCCCGACAACTCAGGCTGCACGCATGGAGAGTCAGTGAGAACACGCAGGCTCCGGCTCAACACCCACGCCTGCCCTTCCGGCCATGTGGCAGTGACAGTGTTCTCACTACCCACCAACTTGTTTGTACGCAAACTGGAGCAACAGGCCCGACCCTGCCAGCTGCTGTGCCATGCAGTGAGATCATGCCCGTGGCGGGTTCACGGCGTGCCCAGTGTTCAGTGCGTCCCCTACTCGGGTGACTGCGATTATAATTACTCCATGCACACAGGTGGGCAAAGGAGCCTTACTGTTGCTCACATGGAAAATAATACAATGGTTAACAGGTAACAATACAACAATAAGCTGTGTGTTTAGCCTACTTGTGACTGTAAACCTACGTTTGCCCATCCCTGTAGTTTTAGCCTGATTTTCTGAGCATAGTTCTTAATGAATTGATTCTCTTCATATTCATCTCAAAATAGAAGTCTTGACCATGAGGAATGGGCTGGAATGTTAGGGACAGGAATACCAGGTAGAAACCCTGAATGAGTAGAATGGGACCATTGCACACGCACTCCAAGAGCAGCCACAGATACACCAGCTAACCGCAGGCACACCAACTAACCATAGACACACCAGCTAACCATAGACATACCAGCTAACCACAGGCACACCAGCTAACCATAGACACACCAGCTAACCATAGACACACCAGCTAACCCCAGACATCCAGCTAACCATAGACACACCAGCTAACCATAGACACACCAGCTGACCACAGACACACCAGGTAACCACAGACATACCAGCTAACTGCAGACACACCAGCTAACCACAGACACACCAGCTAACCGCAGACACACCAGGTAACCACAGACACACCAGCTAACCACAGACACACCAACTAACCACAGACACACCAGCTAACCGCAGACACACCAGCTAACCACAGACACCATCCATTGGCCTGTAGGCAGGAGAGGGGGTAGATGGCGGGGGCCGGCCTGGGGCAGCGGCAGGAATTCTTCTCACAAAGGCTGAACCCGCTGAAGGTCCCCAGGGACAGTGACCGAGACCAATGCAAGCCCGGGTGGCAGTGTCTCTGTGATGCCACCTGGCCGTTTGCTGACCGGTCGGCTGCTCTGGGTCCTGAGAGCCAGCGACACCTCGCAGGTACTCATTCCTGCACTGTTTGCCTTTCCGCTCACAGAGGCCCAGTCCGGCCCTGGCCTAGCATGTGGGCCCTGAGCGCGGACGCCACGGCCGTGCCACAGGCCACGCTGCCAAGCAGCTGCACTGGCTGCGGGAAGCAAGGCCCACTGGGAGGGCGCTGGCCCCAGCTCAGCGGAGAGGCTGTGACTGAGCAGGTTGGCACACCCGCTCCACCACCTGCTTCTGTAATAAGGGTTTGATGAACCAGCGTCCTCACCGCTCACACATCGCCAGGGCTGATCTGAGTTGTTGTCACTGGAACCATATGACTCACAAATTCTACAGTAATTACCACCTGGCTCTTTACCGAGAAAGGTGGCCCCCCGGCTCTCGGGGGTGTGTGGCCACAGCCCAGGACACAGTGCATGTGGTGTCCCTGACTGGCAGACTGTGGGGCTGCAGGAACTGGAGAGGGAGGCTGAGTGGTCACCCTGTCACACCCAGGAACGTCCTGGCCTGTGGTCAGGTCCCTGCACCTGGGTTATGGCTCTGGTCCTCCACGCAGTATGCTTCTACAGGGGACACAGGTCCCGCTGAGCTGTAAGTCACCGCATGGAAACGTGTATCTGAGGGGTAGGAACCGAATGTCATGGAGAGATGAATAATTTAAATTTCTTCGAGGAAGGACCTGGAATGAATACCGCCCACAGCTCCCTCAGTTTCTGCTTCGGTTGTAGAAAGTGGGCTCCCTCAAGGTCAGGACCTTCACAGAGCAGCCCACACCCAGTGATGGACCAGAGCGAGTCTGACAGGCAGGCTCTGCCAGAGGTGGCGGGGACCCAGGGCACCAGCCTGCACCTCTGCCCGCTCCCCGTGGAGCGACATCAGCGACATCGGAGAATTTATGGGATGGAAATTCACAAAAACTACAAAGCAGGACTTTTTTCCAAAGAGCTTGTTGTTAAACATTTATCACAGCAACACTGGGACACGCAGGCGGGCCGCACACGTGATTACCCACCGCCAGGGGTGGGGCAGGCTGGGCCCATCACAGTTTTCCCTTCCACTCAACCTGCTCCTCCCCCCCTCACAGGTATCAATTCCCAGGGAATGTGCTCAGTTCCACCTGCTGTCTGCTCCCAAATTCCACGTCCCAGCCAGCCAGCGAGATTTCAGTGTAAAGAGTAGCATTACAACCTTGGTGTGCATTCAGGACTGATGTGAAAACGTCGTACGCCCTAACTGGTGTGGCTCAGTGGATAGAGTGTTGGCCTGCGGACTGAAGGGTCCCAGTTTTGATTCTGGTCAAGGGCATGTACCGTGATTGTGGGCACATCCCCAGTAGGGGGTGTGCAGGAGGCAGCTGATCCATGTCTCTAACTCTCTATCCTTTTCCCTTCCTCTCTGTAAAAAATCAATAAAAAATATTAAAACAACAAAACAAAACAAAAAAATCGTATGTATTTTACTAGTAAATGACATTATACACAGCAAGGCTTTGGAACACCTCAGTGACGGAATTTTAATTCTTGACCCTGGAGAAAAGCCACGAGCAGGCTAAGGTAAAGGTAGAAACTCCTGCGTCATTTCCGAAGGTTACATCCACACGGGAACAGGGTCTGGGACGGACTCTCAAGGGGAGACGGGTGTGGTGGAACTGAAGGCCCATGGCTGACATTTTCACGTCAAATAGTCTGATGGGAATCCTCCTCGTATTAGTCCATGGCCTCACACAAAAAATTGCTGCAATGAGCCTTCCCAACCACATCTTGGGTTCTTAAAATATCACATCACCACTTGCTCACATGACCCGCCCATATTCAATAAAATATTGGATGCCTTGTGGCTCTAAAGCCTGGAAAGTGTCCTCTAAAAATGTCTTAACTCTTGGTGATTGGGTGGGGTAACAGGGGAATATAATGCCAAAAGGAGCCAGCCCCCATCTAGAAATGGCCCAGCAAGGTAAGGGGGGAAAGCCAGGGCCAGGACACAGGGCCCAAAACCTGCTAAATGTCTGCCCTAAGTCCTAGATGAATGCTGTCCATGGTAGTAGCATGTTACCAATACACACACACACACACACACACACACACACACACACACACACACACACTGGAAAGCTGCTGGAAGGATCCTCTGACAGCTGGAATTATGTAGGTGATATAGAGACAGCTCCTTCCCCATTGTCAGTGCACAATGAGCTACAACAGCCGCAGAGAAAAGCCAAGTAAATGGAGATTCAGTGCACACACTCAGAGGATGCTCAGGTTCAAGATCTCTGCACTTTGATGAGATAGTACATTGTCCATACTGCTCCAAGCTTGAGCCTGATCTGGAGTTAGGGCCCAATAAAGGTGGGTATCCTTTTCCTACCCACACCTCTCTTCAAACAATGAATATTACATATAACTCTCTTCAACAAACAGCTCATCAAAATATCTTAGTTAGAGAAACTAGAAATTATGCAGAAAAAGAGAACAAAAGGCTCAGAAGTGAGTCCTCCCAGCCCAGAAAGGGGTCAGTGTGTCCAAAGACTCAAAGCCCTTTGATTATGCCTATCCTGGGAGACATTTTTACAGGTGTTGCCTTTAATTTCCCTATAGTGAGCTCAGTCCCTTCCTCTCTGTTTATTACTTTGCATCATGTTCTCATTTGTCTCTTCCAGCTCCCCCACTCCCACCTCCAGGGGAACACAGGCACTATGATTATTTATTTACATCTCATATAGGGATGATGACTAGGGGTCATCCTATTTTTCAGCCTTAATCCATTCACATGGCGGCTGCTTTAAGACAGCCTCAGAATCTTCCTCAGCACAGTCCTGGGCAAAGTCCTGGGTTAGAGTGCTGGCCTGGGCATGCGGGCAGCATGCTGTGGTCAGTCAGCTCATTGGTGATTTTGCGACAGGCCTGTGGGCTCATTTGTCCAATCTGCCTTTTGTCAATATTTAGCCTGATCCCAACTCCACCAGAACACCTGCATTTTTCAAAAATGTTTTTATAAAATATTTTAGATGTCAAAGCAATAGAATAATGAACCTGATTTGTCCACAGTCCAGAACCTTCAAGCATCACTACATGGACAGTCTTCTTTCAGCCATGCCTGACCACCACCTCTCCACCTCAGGTTTATTTCAAAACCAATCCCAGAAACAGAGTATTTCGAAGAAAAATACTTCAGGATATATCTCTAAAAGACAAGGACACTTCGTATTCGGCTCATTCGTTTCTTCCTAATAAAGGAATAAGGGTGTTCTCCGAGGAAGGGTTCTTAGATTTCCTCCTCCAATGGCCAGACTAATATGGCATGGCTTCCTGCTCAGGCTAAGATAGGCGCTGGCCGGCTCTCAGTGGTTAGAGTGCTGGCCCCATGCACCAATGGTACAGGTTTGATCCCTGGTCAGGGCGCATACAAACCAACCAATGAATGCGTGAATAAG
>NW_006299394.1:1180515-1185055 GCF_000327345.1 Myotis davidii | reverse complement strand
CCCCCCCCCCCCCCCTTTCATGGCTCTCCTCCCTCCTTCCCTCCCTCTCCCTCTCTCTCTCTGTAACCTCAATAAATAAATAGAAAGAGTAAATAAAAAGACCGGTTATTTGAAAACTGCAGATGACTGCGTTTGTTTGAAAAGGAGATGGCTGCCCGGGTTTCTGAGGGGCAGGCCCCGAGGCAGGAGGTCACCGTAGGACGGGCAGTGGGAGGCGACGTGGGCAGAGCCTCCCAGCACAGCGGAGGGCCAGCCTAGCTCTGAGCCAGTGGCCAGCGACAGCGATGCCGCCGAGGAGATGCGTCTCGGTGAGGCGGTGGCTGGGCCTGAGGCAAACTGCTGGCCGTGGGCCTTTGGTTCTGGCTGCAGCTCTGCAGGCGGAGGGCGAGGCGAGGCTGGAGGAGAGCCATGTGGCGTGTCCTGAGAGGAGCCAGCCTGGAGGGTGGACGTGGCACAGGGGCTGGAGTCAGGTGTGTGTGCAGCGGGGCAAGAAAGCAAACACCACCCGGCAGGCCCTGCGACCTCGGTGACCTGTGAGGGCCTTTCAATAAGCCGGGCCACGGGACCCGCTGCCCACCCACGGCCTGCTCCTCCTGAAGCCCCAGCCTGCACGCGGACCTCAGCCCCCGTCGAACCACACGCTCCCACGGCCGTGCTCTGCTTCCTCGGGGCAGCCTCCCAGGCCTGCACGCAGCAGGGCCCGGAGCAGGGCAGCCAGGCTGTGGTGCTCACCCCTGGCGGCTGGGACCCCTGGCTGCCTGCAGGGCCTCATTGCCAGTGTGTGCCCATGTCCTCAGGCTGCCCGTCCGCCTCAGGCCCAGATGTGCGCCCGCCATGCAACACCATGAGGAATAGCCGCCTCAGTTGGCATCCCTTGGCCCCACCCCTAGGCTGTGGGTCACTGAGCCAGCTGCTGCCTGTTCACCAAGAGCAGGGGCAGCCTGCGTCCTGGTTCGGCCCGAGCCCCGCGGACACAGGGCGGATGGCGCTGTGGCGGTGTCTTTCACATTCTCCGTCCGCACAGGCGGAACCAGCACCAGAGCCTGGGTGATGGACAAACCGCAGAAACGTACGTCTCACAGCTCTGGAGGCTGCAAGTCCAAGAGAGGGGTGCAGCAGGCCCAGCACGGGCGGGGCCTCGCTTTCCGACCCATGGTCTGTCTGCTCTCTGTCCTCACACAGGGGAGGGGAGGGCGCTCTGATGCCATCGCACTGCGGGGTGGATTTCAGCGCAGGGCTGTGGGGAGCACAGAAAGTCTACAGCACACATGTGACGGCGGGCCACCATGCTTCACACCCAATGTGCCCGTTTCCACATTGTTGCTGACGGCACGCACAGCACAGACGGAAGTTCCCACCGTTGCTCGCATCGCACTTTGCTACGATCACTTTGCCAGAAGAATCATCACACCGCACCTTTCCATCAGCAGGTGCAATGCAGACATTCTCTCCCCGGCACAGCACGCCCCTGGCTCACAGCTCTGACTGTGGATTCACGTCACTTTACATTCCCCCTGTGCTCTGTCTCCGTTTCAGGCCTAGGGACATTCCATTCTACGTAAGTGGAGCCACTATACTTCACTTTTTGTCCCAAACTTAATCCTGCAAAGAGCCGCCATTACCGCGAGGTGTAGCTTCCTGTGCGTGTGGAGGCAGCGACGCCCAGCTTCCCAGTTCGCATTGCAGGCCCCAGCATCCCAGCCCAGCCCAGCCCATCGCCATCTCGGAAGAGTGATTCCCAGGAAGATGTACTTTCAAATAGTCCCGGGTGAGTCTGGTTGGTGACAGGCACCTGATAGTTCCTGCTTAGGTATGCTAAGATCTGGGCTTGCGTTCCAGACTAATGCATCTGGGGAGAGTTGGATGCACAAGGACCTAGTTAAGTTTGATGATTCACAACAGAACCAAGATGGTAACAGACAAAAGATTTGGATAGAGCCATAAAAATTCCTGCGGACACGGCACCTGCTGTGCCTCCCGGGCGGTGAGCACAGTCGGTAAATATGCACACAAGCTTATTGAGGGTGTAAACAACTGGAGGGCAGGCCCGCTGGCCATTGGATCAGTGATCCTGTTAAGAATGAATTATGTGCACTCACTTTTTCCCCCTTTTTTTGTCCCTCTTTTGCCATTTTCTAGGCATCGCATCCCACAGTTTGGTGGTGATACAATGTGGCTGCTTGGGAAGAGCATCTGCACGCAGCTGCCATGTCCGCCCAGGGCGCTCCCTCCTCCCGGCCTCCCTCACCGCCCCTGCCCAGCGCAGCGCTGATGAGATGTGACAACAGCAAACACAAGTGCGTTTCCTGGAGATTGACCGCATCCAGGAGGAAGACTCTGAGGGGAAGGAGCCATTGGAGGTCGGAGGGGTCTGTGGAGGAAAGTGTGCCTAAGCCTATCATTTGCAAATGTCAGCTCTGCACTCGGGGACTCCAGAGACTGCTCAGCAAACTGGTTTATAATGAACACAGCAGGCGCCATTTGAATCCCTAGCCTGGAGCCGGTGCATAATGGATCACCCAGGCACCGTCCGTACGACTCCCAGGCAGCCCGGCCTCCCAGTGCCTTGTCCATCTCAGCTGGAAATGACCTGAGCCAGGGACACCAGTAGGTTTCAGTAGGTAAATAATGACAGGGTTCATATATTTTCCCTTTCTATTACAGAACTGCTATGTACTTTACAATATGCTAGAGGCCCAGTGCATGAATTGGTGCACCGGTGGGGTCCCGCTGGCCCATCCCAATCAGGGCCGAACGGGCCAGGTCGGCTGGGGGGAAGGGATTTGGGAGGTTGGCCAGCCAGCCCCAACCCTGATTGGGGTGGGAGGAGCAATCAGGGGTGGGGCCGGCCAGGGGGAGGGGGTGCAGGCAGTTGGCTGGCTGGTCCTGCCCCTGGTCGAACTCCTGGTTGAACTTCTGGTGAAGGGGACAATTTTCATATTAGCCTTTTATTATATAAGACTAGAGGCCCAGTGAACAAATTCATGCACGGGTAGGGTCCCTCGGTCTGGTAGGCAAACAGGGATGATGGGGGCTTGCCGGTGAGGGGGGAGGGAAGGGGGGAAGGACTGTGGGAGGTTGGCCGGCAGCAGAGGTTGGCTGATGGCGAAGGTTGGCTATGGGAGCTCACTGACCACCAGGGGGCAACTCTTGCGTTGAGTGTCTGCCCCCGATGGTCAGTGCATGTCACAGCTACCAGTGGTCGTCTAGTCACCACAGTCACTTAGGCTTTGATATATAGACTAGAGGCCTGGTGCATGGGTGGGGCTGGCTGGTTTTGCCTGAAGGGAGTCATGGACCAGGGTGGGGGTCCCCACAGGGGCGCCTGGCCAGCCTGGGTGAGGGGATGATGGCTGTTTGCAGCTGGTCACACACCCTTCAGGGTGGGGGTCCCCACAGGGGCGCCTGGCCAGCCTGGGTGAGGGGATGATGGCTGTTTGCAGCTGGTCACACACCCTTCAGGGTGGGGGTCCCCACAGGGGCGCCTGGCCAGCCTGGGTGAGGGGATGATGGCTGTTTGCAGCTGGTCACACACCCTTCAGGGTGGGGGTCCCCACAGGGGCGCCTGGCCAGCCTGGGTGAGGGGATGATGGCTGTTTGCAGCTGGTCACACACCCTTCAGGGTGGGGGTCCCCACAGGGGCGCCTGGCCAGCCTGGGTGAGGGGATGATGGCTGTTTGCAGCTGGTCACACACCCTTCAGGGTGGGGGTCCCCACAGGGGCGCCTGGCCAGCCTGGGTGAGGGGATGATGGCTGTTTGCAGCTGGTCACACACCCTTCAGGGTGGGGGTCCCCACAGGGGCGCCTGGCCAGCCTGGGTGAGGGGATGATGGCTGTTTGCAGCTGGTCACACACCCTTCAGGGTGGGGGTCCCCACAGGGGCGCCTGGCCAGCCTGGGTGAGGGGATGATGGCTGTTTGCAGCTGGTCACACACCCTTCAGGGTGGGGGTCCCCACAGGGGCGCCTGGCCAGCCTGGGTGAGGGGATGATGGCTGTTTGCAGCTGGTCACACACCCTTCAGGGTGGGGGTCCCCACAGGGGCGCCTGGCCAGCCTGGGTGAGGGGATGATGGCTGTTTGCAGCTGGTCACACACCCTTCAGGGTGGGGGTCCCCACAGGGGCGCCTGGCCAGCCTGGGTGAGGGGATGATGGCTGTTTGCAGCTGGTCACACCCCCTTGCGGTTCTATAATCGAAACAATGTATAACTCCAGCTCTGAGATGCAGGCTCGCTGAAAGCAGGTTTCTGGGGTTTTTTCTAGCTTCTATATTTGTTACAATGTTTCTTAAACTGCAAGCTCAGAGGCCGGCAAGGCAGGCGGGGGACATTGGGGTCCTCCGTCACTGAAGCAAGCAAGCCTCATGTTAGTTTCAGGCTGCCTGGCTGCCAGCCGGCATCTTGTCTGGCAGTTAATTTGCATATTGCCCTGATTAGCCAATGGGAAGCATGTCGGAGGTACAGTTAATTACTATGTTTTTCTATTATTAGATAGGATATGTTATATCATAGAACTGCTACATACTCTACAACATTATATGCT
>NW_006299394.1:1172636-1178860 GCF_000327345.1 Myotis davidii | reverse complement strand
ACACGTAGTTGGACATTCCCTGAGGGGTCTCAGATTGGAGAAGGTGAAGGCCAGACTGAGGGGCCCCTTCTCCCCACCCACCCCAGTGCACGAATTTTGTGCACCGGGCTACGAGTCCTATCTAATAATGGAGAAACATGGTAATTAACCATAACTTCACTACCTTTCCCATTGGCTAATCAGCGAGATATGCAAATTAACTGCCAACCAAGATGGTGGCGGGCAGCCTGGCAGCTGAAGCAAACAGGAGGCTTGCTTGCTCCAGTGATAGAGGAAGCTAAGGTTCCCCTCCTGCCGCTGCTGGCCTCTGAGCTGCAGCCTAATAAACAATGTTGCAATTATAGAAGCTAAACAAGCTCCAGAAACCTGCTTTCAGCCGTCAGAGCTGGAGCGAACAGGATGCAACAGTGTTACAATTATAGAACCCAAACAAACCCAGATACCTGCTTTCAGCAGTCGAGGTTTCAGAGCTGGAGGTGAGCCTCAGAGCTAAAGCCAGCTCTCAGCTCCAGTGATCAGCCATAGAAGGTAAATAAATATAAGAATAAAAAAGAGAATAAGAGAAAAAGAGAAAAAGGAGAGGTTGGGAGCTTCAGTCACCTGCCAGCCTGAAAACGGCCCTCAGCCCCTCACCCAGACTGACCAGGCACCCCAGTGGGGACCCCCACCCTGAAGGAGGTGTGACCAGCTGCCAACAGCCATCAGCCCCTCACCCAGGCTGGCCAGATGCCCAAGCAGGATGCCCACCCTGATCTGGGACACCCTTCAGGCCAAACCAGCCGGCCCCCACCCGTGCACCAGGCCTCTATCCTATATAGTAAAAGGGTAATATGCAAACTGACCCTAATAGCAGAAAGACTGCGAATGACTGGTCACTATGACACACACTGACCACCAGGGGACAGACGTTCAATGCAGGAGCTGCCCTCTGATGGTCAGTGTGCTTTCACATGAGAGGAGCTCTGCTCTGCCACAAGCCAGGCTGATGGCTGCTAGTACAGCCGTGGTGGTGGTGGGAGCCTCTCCTGTGTCCTCAGCAGCGCTAAGGATGTCCAACTGCAGTTTAGGCCTGCTCCCCACTGGCAAGTGGACATCCCCCGAGGGCTGCCGGGCTGCCAGAGGGATATCTGATTGCCATCTTAGGCCCAATCCCCTGGGGAGCAGGCCTAAGCCAGCAGGTGGTCATCCCCTGAGGAGTCCCAGACTGCGAGAGGGCACAGGCCGGGCTGAGGGACCCCACCCCTCCCCCTGAGTGCAAAAATTTTTGTGCACCGGGCCTCTAGTATTATATAATTGCTGTGTACTTTTAACATATATTATAATACTAGAGGCCCAGTGCATGGAATCGTGCACCAGTGAGGTCCCTTGGCCTGGCCTGCAGCCTCTTGCAATCTGGGACCCCTCAGGGGATGTCAGATTGCCAGTTTCGGCCTGATCCCCACAGGCCAGGCCAAGAGACCCCACTGGTGCATGAATGCATGCACTGGGTCTCTAGTATGCATATAAAATCTTTAGTTAATCACTTCCTGCCCACCTCCTCCCCCTTTCCCACTGAGATTCATCAGTCTGTTCCATGTTTCCATGCCTGTGCATTGAGTGTCTGCCTCCTGGTGGCCTGTGAGCATCATAGTTACCAGTCAAATGGTCAGATGGTCTCTCAGGCTTTTATATATAGACTACAGGCCCAGTGCACAAAAATTTGTGCGCTCGGGGGGAGGGGGGTCCCTCAGCCCGGCCTGTGCCCTCTCACAGTCTGGGACCCCTCAGCGGATGACCACTTGCTGGCTTCGGCCCACTCTACGGGAGATTGAGCCTAAGATGGCAGTCAGGCATCCCTCTGGCAGCCTGGCAGCCCTTGGGGGATGCCTACTTGCCAGCAGGGAGCAGGCCTAAACTGCAGTTGGACATCCTTAGCGCTGCTGAGGACGCAGGAGAGGCTCCCACGACCACCATTGTACTGGCAGCCATCAGCCTGGCTTGTGGCGAAGGAGAGCTCCTCCCATGTGAGAGCTCCCTGACCACCAGAGGGCAGCTCCTGCATTGAGCGTCTGCCCCCTGGTGGTCAGTGTGTGTCATCATCTGGTCCCACCCCCTTCACGGTGGGGTTACCCACTGGGGGGACTGGCCAGTCTAGGTGAGGGTCTGAGGGCCATTTTCAGGCTGGTGGGGGACTGAAGCTCCCAACCTCTCCTTTTTTCTTTTCTTTTTTTATTCTGGTATTTATTTACCTTCTATGGCTGTCACTGGAGCTGAGAGCAGGCTTTAGCTCTGAGGCTCGGCTCCAGCTTGTTTGGGTTCTATAATTGAAACACTGTTTTAGCTCCAGCTCCAAGGCCAGCTCACTGAAAACAGGTTTCTGGTGATTGTTTAGCTTCTATAATTGCAACATTGTTTCTTAGAGTGCAGCTCAGAGCCCAGCAGCGACAGGTGGGGAACCTTGGCTTCCTCCATCACTGGAGCAAGCAAGCCTCCTGTTCGCTTCAGCTGCCTGGCTGCCGGCCGCCATCTTGGTTGACAGTTAATTTGCATATCTAGCTGATTAGCCAAAAGGAAGGGTAGCGAAGTTACAGTTAATTACCATGTTTCTCTATTATTAGATAGGATTAGTGTCCTGGGTGGGGCGGTTCCCTCAGCCCGGCCTGCACCCTCTCTAAATGGGGACATCCCTCTGGCAACTGGGACCACTGGCTTCTAACCGCTTACCTGCGTGCTTGCCTGATTGCCCCTAACTGCCTCTGCCTGCCTGTCTGATCACCCCTAATTGCCTCTGCCTGCCTGCCTGATCACCCCTAACTGCCCTCTCCTGCTGGCCTAATCTCTCCCCCAACTACTCTCCCCGCCTGCCTGATCTCATCCCCAACTGAAGTATAGATAGATTATACAGGATAGGATTGCTTAAATGGGGCGGGCGAAGCCTTTTTCATCAGGAAGAGATGCTCTTGGCAGACAAAAATACATAATCCCAATATCTGGACTGATAGCCAGCCATATGCACTATACTGCCAAACCGGTCACTAAAAAATTAAACCACTTTCTTACACCTTACACCAAACAGCTGTTGCCCTTAAAACTCCTCCTCAGCCCCCACTTTAGGTTCTGCCTTCACAGTTCACCCAGATTAGGTTCTGATTGGTCAGTTCTATGCCAGTCAGCATCAAAAGCTCAGCCTCCTAGGCAGCCATTGGCTCCCCGCACTTCACCCAGATTTGGTTCTGATTGGTTGGTTTCTATGCCAGTCAGCGTCTCTGGGCCTATCAAAGGGTCTGATCAGAGAGGCAGGGCTGATCAGCATCCCCAGTGGAGGCCCAAGAGAAAGAGAGGTGTGGCTGCTGGTCAGGCCCAGAAGGAAAGAGAGAGGCAAATGCTGATCAAAAGCTGCCACGGAGGCTATGGATCAGACCCTGCTTCTCTCTTCCGGCCTGATCTGCAGCCCCCTCGGCAGTCAGTGATAAGATCACCAAGGCAACCCAGCCACTGACTTTTAGTTAGTCAAGCCTTCAGTCATTTTGGATGTTATGGAACCTGGGTTTTTATATATTAGGATTATATAGCTGCTATGTACTCTATAACATTATGTAGTATAACAATACAGAACTGCCGTGTACTGTATAGTATATACGCTATAATATTATAGAACTGCTATGTAATTTACTCAGCCCACTCTCTCAGCACCAGGGATTTTAGTGCCAATCAGTTCTCACTATTGATTGACAGGTCCAGCACAGCAGCACAGCCTGAGTGGACCCAGTACCTTTCTTCTCCACCCATCACTCCAGACTCACTGGCCCCTAGGTACGACATTTACCTCTCAGCCTCAGTTTCTGCATCTGTAACTGAGAGAAAACTTCATCTTACCCAAAATGTTTGCTGAAAGAAGAAAAGGTAGGGAAGTATTTGAATAGTATAAAGTAATATAAAACTAGGAGTGAGATCATCATTGGTTTAATCACCTCTAACTATCTGGAGCTGGCGTCTCCTCACCGCGTTTTTGTTGAGGAGCCTTCTGTAAAACAGCATCCCTCCTCCCTGGGCAGAGCGTGCAGCTCACAAACCAGTCCTGTCATCCTGCCCTCTGCCCTTCGTATCGGATCCCGAGGGTCCACTGAACAGGGCTATGAAAGAGCATCTGCTCATCAGCTACTCCATCACCTCCTCCAAGGCCATGGCCTCCATTGGTCCAGTTCATGGCACTTCCTGCTGCGCTAATGCTAGTCCCACTACGATATCCCCCAAATACAGAAATCACAGCAATTCCCCGAGACCAGAAACCTAGGACAGAAAGGGTGACTTTTCGATGAACGAGGTGTGAGTCCTGCGTGAGGAGCTGTACCTTCTGCACCGTGAGACTGTTTCAGACACCGATGACAGCACATTGTTTGTGCTAAATAGTCAGGAGGTGACTAGATCACCAAGGGCAGGGTCATGCTGCCCTGTGTCCTGCCTCAGACAAACAGGGGCACTCAAGACACCCCACGCCCTTGGGATTTCTGTAAGAACCTTGTGTCTTCCTACAGTCCTGATGCCTGCGTGCTGCTGAGCAGTCCGAACTCAGGAGGTTCTTGTTTCAGCTTCTTTCACATAGAAGAGACTCATCAGAAGTCAGGAAAGAGGAGGGAGAAGCAGATGAGCAAGAGGAGAATGAGTATGTTGGGGGCAGAAATAGAATGTTGGGGACCAGCTCTAATTGTAAGAAATATGGATCATGCTCTGTTAACCGGGATTGTTTTGTTCTGATTACAGAAGGCGCATGCTCACCTGGCTGGGAGTGGCAGTGGGGCCTGGGAGCTCCCCTGGAAATGCGGCCCCCTCCCCATCCGGGAGCTGCCTGTTATCCTGGAAAGATGGACAGCCTCGTTGCAGAAACCAGAGCCGCCAGCCCTTTGAAAACCCTCAGGCCTTTGCAATCCCCCCGCCCCCATTACCTGTTAACGGCCCATTTGGCAATCCTCTGCCCACTTCCCCATGGGATCTTCATCCTTCTACCCAATAGAAGCAGCTGGCTTATGGGGGGCGGAGGAAGCAGATTCCTGTGGACGACCTGCTGCTCTCCATGCTGCCGGCAGGATTGGAATAAACGTTCATATGTGATCCAACCCTGTCTGCTGAATTGGCTCAAAGTGACGGGCAGCTTGAATCCACTGACCACCTGGTGACAAAAAGAATAAAAATGAAGAGAAAAAAGAGTAGCAAAACGAGGAGAGGAAGAAGAGAAACTCCGAAGTATGAGGAGACGTGGAAGGTGGGCGTCTAGCGGCGTGCTTTGTAGAGGAGTGCTCCCTTTAACCTATGTCGAACGCAGCAAGGTTTTCTTTCTCTTTTCTCAGCTCCCACTGGCAGCCCCTGGGACTGTGAACAATGAGCGTGAGCCAGGGGTTGCCAATTCGACAGCGAGCAATGGGGGTGCAGAAAGGAAAGCGTCTTGTAAGATGGCTGCGAAGGCCTTGATAACAGCGAACCATATGACGCTGATGCTGAAAGGTCACTAGTGATTATTAACCGTCTCTACATTACACTTTCTAGAATGAAGACTGTCAGTAGAGTCACGTTTAATGTTTTTTCTTGAGCCGTGATTGGTCCCCCTTCCTAACCTTGCCCCAGTTTAACTCGCCCACACTTATTCCCAGAGAAGCCAAGGTCAGCTTCACTCAGACTCACGGCTCTTTCATGAGGAGGTCAGAGCAGCGGGTGACGCGTGCTGAGTGTGCAGACTGGGAAGGCCTGCCATCAGGTCCTCACTGAGGGACAGCAGATACGGGTGCCGCAGACATGGTTTACATTGGGTAGATATGGGGGAGGGTAGGTAAATATGGGTACAACAGATAGATATGAGGTACAGCAGATATGGGTGCTGCAGACATGGTGTACATTGGGTAGATATGGGGTACAGCAAATAGATATGGGATACAGCTGATATGGGGTATAGCTGATATGGGGTGAAGCGGATAGTTATGAGTTATTAGGTACAACATCTATGGAGTGCAGCAGATAAGGGGTGCAGCTGATGTATATGGGGTGTATTTAATATATATGGAGTTCAGCAGATATGAGATACAGCAGATATGAGGTGCAGGCCCCATATTCTTGTGGTGGACGGGGCTATGGCCCTGTGTTCTTGTGGCAGGGTGGGGCTATGGTGCTGTGTTCTTGTGGCAGAGTGGGCTGTGGCCTCGTGTTCTCATGGCAGGGTGGGCCGTGGCCCCTGTGTTCTTGTGGCAGGGTGGGCT
>NW_006299394.1:1162435-1172439 GCF_000327345.1 Myotis davidii | reverse complement strand
TGTGCTGGTGGCGGGGTGGGCTGTGGCCTCGTGTTCTCATGGCAGGGTGGGCTGTGGCCCCTGTGTTCTCGTGGCAGGGTGGGCTGTGGCCCCTGTGTTCTCGTGGCAGGATGGGCCGTGGCCTCGTGTTCTCGTGGCAGGTGGGGCTGTGGGTTGGTCTTATTATTCACCCCAGTTATGGTTTCCACCAGATGTTTACAAATGTGACTCGCACAAAGCCAAGCCCACTTGCTCTCTGAGGCTGCCTCGGTTTGTGTCCAGTGGCTCTGTTTGTGACTCTCCCTCCCCTCGCCCTGCTGTGTGCTCAGTGGGCAGGTGGAGCTCCCGCCCTGAAACCCGGGGCTGGCCTAGGCACTTGGTCCTTCTTGCTTTTCACCGCTTGTCCCTTTCACCAAACACGGCTGGTGCACTCATGGGAGGCCCGTGGTCACTTTAGCTGCCAAATGCAGCCCTAAGTCTGAATGAGAATGCCCAGCCCAGCCCAACACGTGTCCCAGCTAGCGCTTCCGGTCCTGGCTCAGCTAGAGCCATGCGAGGCCACGGAGGAGGTGGCCCATTTCTTCTCTCTTTGCCCAAACCTGCTCCCCAACTTGCCAGTGTAGTTCATCCGGGGGAGTGAGCCCAGTCCAGAGGAGAGAGGCTGTGACTGTGCTCCGCGGCTGCTGGGACACAGGGAGCCAGTCCTCTTCTTGCCTCTGGATAGTCCACATGACACCCCAGCACCGACGCCCCCTCCCACCGAGCTCTGTACCCCCTCCCCAGTTCCATCCGTTTCACCTTGTGTCTCTCACCGGAAGCAGGCAGGACCTGTCAGCCGGGGGTGGGCGTGGCTCCCAGGGTGCTGCCACACACCTGCTCTGCTTCAGCTTTGAACATCCATGCCCCCATTTAAGGGCGGGTTCGACAGCTCTGAGCACCCCCAACTCCATTGTTGTAACTGGTGTCACGTAACTGGGGTTTATGCTTCAAAGCTGTGTGCACATAGATGGGAGCAAGCTCCTGATTCCTGCAGTAACCACACCCAGACCTGGCTGCTCAGCACAGAACACTCACTATTAATGGTGTGCCGGGCACCCAACGCCGACGCAGCCCCGTTGAGCTTGCGTTGGTTTTCCATGGACGCGCTAACACTTCCACACACCAGTGGCTTACAGCATCATCCTAGAGTTCTGGCATCAGATAGCTGGGCGTAACCCCAGGCTGACGCCGAGCAGTGGGGGGCTGCGTCCCTTCTGGGGACTCCAGGGCAGCACCATGTCCTGCCTTTTCTGGCCTCTGGAGGCACCTGAGTTCCTTGGCTCAGGCCTCTCCAGCTGTCAGAGCCAGCGAGAGTGCCTCTAGGCCTCACACTGTGATTCCAGCCTTCCTCCCCCATCACACCCTCGCTTCTTTTTCTGCTCTGAAATCAAAAGAGGTTGGTTTTGTTTTGTTTTTCAGATACAAAAAAAAAACCACAAAACAAGAATCTGAAAGCTTATTTCTTATGATGGCTTCACAGAGCACGCGTGCTTCTTCCTCTGAACTCCCCCGAGGCGGCCGCACCATAAGGAACTCCCGGCAACCAGACAATACCCTGCCTTTTCCGTGCCTCCTGCCTGGCACACGGAAGCTCAATGTCCACTTTTTCAATGAATGTGGGAATGAATGGATGACGGATTGATGATGGACGGATGGATGGATGGATAAATGGATGGATGGAAATCTGCCAACTGGCTGACCACAGTTTGGAACACAGAAATACTCACATGTGCTGGGTGAGAAATCCATTTTAAAGATGCAACGTGGTCCCTGGGCACCGAGAAGCGCGCCCGGGCAGTGCTGAGTGTCCCCTTTACAGCCACAGCCAACGGCCGGCAGCCACTGCTCACCGGACCCTTCCACCCGCCGCTCCCTGCACGGCTCCCGCCACCCTTTCCAACACGGGTGAGGCCACAGTCCTGCAGATGCTCTCCGAGAGTCTCACTTGGCTGTACCCCGCCCCCCACCCTGACTGCCCCCGCCCAGTCCTGGCCCGGGAGGGGCTGGGACCCGCTTCTCCCCCTGCACCTCCCCGGTCTCAGGCTTCAGCTTGAAGCGGCCAGTGCACCAGGCGCCATGGGGGCAGCGGTTAATCCTGGCACCTCAGGCGGCTGTGCAGCCCCTCCCCATACCCCATCCCCATCACTCTGCTCTGCGTCAGGCTGCCCTCAGCCTTTCGTCTCCCACGTGGGGCCTGCCCTGGGGTGCCCACATTCACCTGGGACACTCTGTCCTTCCTGCCCAGCCCAGGGGAACGCTTGGCACCCAGGGGACCATCGCCAGCCCTGCTCTGCTCTCCCTCCTGTGGGGGGTGGGGGGGTGGACACTTTGCCCCACCCGAGGAAGCCTTGTATTCCCTGCCTAGGGGGAGGGGGCACCACCCAGGAGCCTTGCCACTGTTGTGCCCAAACCTGCCTCTGAATGCTGGAAAACCTTTCCCCTGAAGAAGGGTGTCCACCACGAAATAGACTGGAGACTATTTGGGGAAACGCATGACTTTGCTCCCTCCACGTGGTCCCACCCAAGAAGGAGCAGAATGGCAGCTCTGGCCAGAAGGGCGGGAGAAGGACGGCCAGGGGGGCGGGAGAAGGACGACCAGGGGGGCGGGAGAAGGAAGGCCAGGGGGACCCATCCCTTAGGATCTCAGGCCTCCTCTGGGAGCGCCCTGCGTCCCTGGAGCCTGGCAGGGGTGGGCTGGGACCCTGGAGGCGCCGGCTTGGTCTGGCTCCCGGCAATCACCAAACACAGATGGACATCCCGAACCCCACGCCCTTCCTGGAGGCCAGGACTGTCTGGCAGTCACCAGGCGCTGTGCTGGGGTTGAGCCCGAGCCTGACGCCCAGTCGCAGGCGTGAGGGTCTCTGGGATGCCTTTCCCGGCCCCTCGTTCTCCGCCCTCCCACCCCTGAGGGCCCCTTTACACTGTTTCAAACAGGACGAAGAAAACTGTTCACTCCCGTCCAGGTTCAGTGTCGGGCCTGCGGGGTGGTGTGAATTGCACAGACTGACCCTCCCTGGGCCCCGCCTCCCTCCGCCCATCGGGCTGTCAGGACAATCCAGCCTGGCTCCGAAGGCACCTCCGCGGCCGTGAACTCCTGACCCAGCTGTTCTAATGGCCTTCCCAAGCTCCCCTGCTCAAGGCCAGAGAAATCACAGCCCCCGGCCCCCGGCCAGTAATTCACGGTGCTCCGTCAATGTCCTGCCAGGCCCTCCCGCCCGCAGCCCTCTCTCCGCCCGCTCCCTCACCCGTCGGAAGCAGCTTGATCACCTGCCAACCCGTATTGATTTTTGCTTCCCAATCTCCAGGCTGGATAGAGGGAAAAGATTAAAAACAGTTTGTCAGTTTGAAGTTGAATAAGAATTCAGCACCAGGGACGTCTCAGAAATGTAGGAAGTGGCAGGGAGGTGCAGGGTGTGGGCCAGTCAAGGCCAAAGCCACCCTTAAGGGAGTTTAACCCCTTATGCCAGCCAGCCCCGGAATGTTCTGGAGGAGACTGGACTGTCGTCCCGCCCTCTTCCATGCTGTTTCCTGTGTGTGGATGCTCCCCTGGGTTCTGAGCCCTTAGCGTCCACATAGGTGTGGTTAGGACTGTCCAGGCAGAGCATCCTGGGGGCCACCTGGCCACCACCAGGAGGGAGTGTGTGGGTTTCTGTGGCTCCTGGGCTGTGGGCCCAGCCCTGCCACCTGCCCTGCGCCCGCGCCCCGTTAGTATTCATGGAGCAGGGCCGCGTTGTCCTTGTCAAGACAGAGTGGGAAGACCGGGGACATTTGCCCTTCAAAACCACGAGCATCGTTGACTCATGAAGGACCCGTTCGGTTCCTTTGTCAGCGGCAGCGATGACAAATGCTTTACTCGCATCAGTGAAAAGCTGAGGGGCTGGAGCATCGCACACTCAGGGCTCAGGCCCAGGCACTGGGGTTTCCCTCACCCACCCCCGTGGTCGGGCAGCAGCTCGGCACTCAGGGCAGGCAGAGCAGGGGGTGGCCTTCCCCGCCGGAAGCACAACAGGCAGACTAGGCAGACCCACCTGTACCGCAGCGGCAGGGAGGGGTCCTGTGCGGAACAGGCCAGGCCAGGTATGGTGTAGCGCGCCCGGCTCCGAGGCCCTCCTTCTCTATCGCAGGGAGCTTGGATTCACGGTGCGCAGGGTGCAGCCTGGCCTGGCAGAAGTTGGGCTTGGTGCCGTGGAGCCAGGAGGAGCGCTCCTCTAACAGCCGCGATCGTGTCACTAGTTGTGTGTTCTCCTTCATCCACTGTCTGCAGGTGTGACACACATCCCAGCCAGCCAGGTTCTCAGAGTTGGGATCTCATGAGGGTGACATGGGCCAATGCACCATCCAGCTGAGCCCTGGCCAGGGCAGGTTTAGGTGCTGTAATCTACATGAGGCCTTGGCAGTGGCCCGAGCACACAGTCTGAGCTGCACACTCAGCGATGAGATGTCTGCAGGGAGCAGAGTGGGCCCTCGGCCCACGGGAGCCACGCGCGCAGTGGGGAGGAGTCCCAGCCTGGCTTCCTTTCCATGGAACAGCTGAAAATTCTGTGCTGGCAGGACCCGCAGAGCACAGAGTGGTCCCACTTTCTCGTACACTCACTCGGCCTGAAGTCACGGTATCTGCAGGACCAGGAGGAAGAAAGGTGAGTGTGCAGCACGAATTGCACTCCGTGACTTTGGAGAACAACGCTATCATTTCAGCTGGCATGGGCCGCTTCCTCCCTGGATTATTTTTGTCTGACCCACACCGGGCCCCCCACCCTCACAGCAGGGACCCCAGGGGCTGCGTGAGGCCGTGTAGGATGGACCACACACCTCTGCCTGCAAATTCCGACATCAGCACCTGCCTGGTGCCAGCTGGCCTGAAGTGCATGGCAGCTTCAGCACCTGTCGCAGCAACTCCCCCCTTCCTGCCCCCTGCAATGTTGCTACTGTTATGAATCATAATGTAAATATCTGATATGCAAGATGGTCTTAGGTGACCCCTGTGAAAGGGTCGTTTGACCCCCAAAGCGGTCGTGACCCACAGGTTGAGAACCGCTGCCATAGAACCTCACAACCACACAGACGGAACTGTAGAGGAGACACTGGTCATGGTTGGCACAAACTAGACTGTGTGTGAGTGGAACCTTCTTTCTCCCAGGGACCTGCCAGGCTCTGCCCCAGGTGGCCTGTGCCATTCCCGGCAATGCCGCCCTCAGCCTCCCACCAGCCTCTCTCCTCCTTCTCACTCGCAATCCCTAGGACGTTGCCGTGGAGGACACGTGAGCCCTGGGTTGCACGGCTCGTGGGCACATCAGTGATGCTAAGCCTCCACGGAGCTCTGCTCATTCGGGAGGCATTTAACAGACAGCTCTCCCCAGCCCCGTCCCCGTGGCCCAGCCGCCCTGGGAGAACCCTGCCTCCATGCTGCAGACGTTCTCTGTGAGCACGGGGACACAGAGAGATCCGGTCCCCGAAGCTCCGTCCTGGCTTCTCTGGTGGGAGTTGGGTCCTGTAGACGTGTCAGCTCTTCAGAATGCCATGTCAGGACAGAGGCCACTTCCATGATCTGCTCGGCCAGCTGCACGAAACGAGGCTGGTCCTGTGACTTCTGCATTAACGCCACTCCATGGCATCAGGGTACAATAGAAAGGGTGTCATGGGAACACAAACCCTTCCTACAGTCCCGATCTACCTCTGCAGCCTTATTAGGTCACCTCCAGCTCCTACACACATGCACACACATGTGTGCACATGCGTGCACAGACACATGCACATGCACACACAGATATACATGCACACAGACATGTGCACACATGCACACAGATGTGTACACACACAAGACTGTGCCTTCTGCCTGGGATGGTCTCTCTCTCCACCTGCTGACCTCTCACATCCTCTGTGCCTCAGCTCCATTGTCACAACTCCAGGAACCTCCTTTGATGCACCCACTGTCCCTGAGGCTGTGGTGCCCCACCACCCCCACCCCCGTGCTCTGCAGCATCCTGACAGCTGCAGTTCCAGAGAGTCCCACTCTGAACAAGTTCCACTTCTATGTATTCTTCAATCTCTAAAATGTTCCCCTGAGAACTGACATGTAGACAGTTTCTATAAATCACCTATTATTTTACACACACATAAGCAGTGTCAATGTGAAGAAACGATGAATCTAGTTATTAAGAAAAACTTTAAAATGGATTTATATCAATTATTTTACATGCATATTATATGTCATGCAATGCATAATTATATATAGCTGTAAAGATATAAAATATATAAGTCATACGTAAGATCTACTATGATAAATGTTATTATGCATGCATATTATTACACATGCATTTTCACCCTAAACTTTAAATGTTTAGATTGCAGCACAACAGAGATCCCTGAGAGCTCTGATTGGAGCCGCTGGACGGTGGTTTGTTTTGGACCATCTGTGAGCAGCTCATGGGCCAAAGCACACCTGGCCCTCAGGCCCTAACCTACCTCCGAGCTCTCAGCCCCTGTAACTGCCCACGTGGCCCCAGCGACACTGCCAACAGTGAGCACGTGGAACCTTTCATAATTCTCTTCTAAGCGCGGCTCATGTCTGAGGTGGCGTCGCAGGGCCCTGGAGCGGAAGTGGACCCAGCGAGGAAGGCTTCGGTCAGGCTGAGGCTGGGAAGGTGCCTGAGACCCGCCACGTGCCCTGGACGGTGGAGCTCTTCTTCATAACACAGAGGCTGACTCCGCGGGGAGAGGAGGCATCTGTCAGAGCACCCCACCAGGGAGGCTCAGTCAGAGCTGCAGAGCCAACTGGGAAAGAAGATAAGAGTTCAGCGTGCACGGGCAGTGCCTATGGGGGACCCCTCACCAGGAGTCCCAGCACTCCCACCCTCACGGCCATGCCGTGGTCCCCGCCACCCGCATGCACAGGCCGCCCCGTTGGGCCGTGGTCTGAGCGGTGCTACTGTCACGTTTGCTTTGTGTTTGTGTGGCCCAAAGCTTTCAGTGGCTCCCCAGGGATGAGCACTTCCTACACAGACACATGCACTCAGACCAGGCTGCCTCGTCTGCAGCTGGATGGAGCGACCCGGCTCCTCACGCGAGGGACCGATTCCAGCCTGGGCAGCATGGCTCAGGCGCGCTCTCAAATGCAAGCCAGCCCAGGTGGAGGGAGTGGCTTCGGGTGGTGAACGGCCACAGTGCCCCTTCTCCATTTCTTCCCAACACCTCGGTTTCCAATCCTCTGGCCTGCTGACCATGAGCTCGGCCACCTTTTCAGGGTGAAGGTGCGGAGTGGAGGGTTCCCGACAGTGGCCCGGATGCTTCTCGCTCCATCCTTGTCTGCTCTCCTAGGACAGCTGCTAACCGGGCCTTTTTATTTTCCGAAGGTGCTAGAGATCTATGTCCTTTGTGATTTAAAAGAAAAATAACATTTAAAAAATATTTCTTGAGATTAAAAAAATACACCCTTTTGCAGGGTCTCTGGAGGGCGTGGCATTGTGCAGGGCGCTGCAGGGTCATGTGTGAGCACCTCTGGGCAGGTGTCTGAATCCCGGAAGAGGGATGCTCTGGCTGAACCCCCAGGTGTGATAACAGAGCCTTCATCTAGTAAACGTGCCGCACATGTGTACAGCTCACACAGCACGCCCTACTTGTCTCACTCGGGTGAAACAATAACCGTGTAAATTAAGCAAGGAATATATGATCTCCATCTTATCACTGAGGCAATGGAGGCTAAGATGTTCATTCATGTCCAAAGTTAGCGAGAAGCAGAGCAGCCATGGAGTCCACGGTCTGCCCCTCAGATCATCCCGGGTTCTCACTGGCTCCAGTCTGGAGGGATCTGCTGGACAGGCAGACATTCCCCAGAGACTCTCTGCCCTCTGGCACCTACTGCTCCCTATCCATGAACTTCCAGGCTCTCTATTTGCCTGGTTTGTGGGACTCAGTGGGACCCATCCCCTCAACTCTCCATTGCATCAGATGGGGGCAGGTACATGTGTGCACAGAGCACCCCCACTCTCTGCCTCCCTCGTAAATCACAGAGCCTTTGAGAAGGCGGCACCTCTGGGCAAGCTTGCAAGCGTTGAGCCGTGAGTAATAATTTACACCGCAGAGTAATTTCAGACTGAAAGGGAAAAGATTTCTCAGCCCTCCCTACACGGAAGGGAATGTCAGTCATATAATTTTATGCCAGCAGCACTGGGGTCACATGAAGGGGGGGACATTCGGTGAACTGAACATCCGTGTTGTCATTAAAACATGGCTAGCCAAGGCCAGGTTCCGTTTGAAGCCCATTTGAGGAGACATGTCATGCTTGGTCTTGGCAGGACCTGCTGCCAGCGTAGAGAGTGTGTGTTTGGAGAAGTCTTCACGGCAGAGGTGTGAAATTTACAGTCAACAGAAGGCAATTTTCTGATTGCAACTTGGCCGGGACGCTGCGGTGGATGCAGTGGGAACACCACGGGACCTGTAAAATCCATCATGACAGAGTCGGGCTTTAGTTCTCTCTCCAAGCAGAGCAGGGCAGCAAGAAGCAGAACTAGACCAAAACCACGAGGGAGCTGTGCAAATTAATTCCGTGCCTCTGACCCCTCCGACAAGCCCGTCCCCAGGACTCGCCACAGCCTTCCTTCATCAAGTCTTGACAAGCAGCTTTGCCAGTAGGACCCTTCCTCCTGTCCTGCAGGCTCCGTATGCCCCGGCTCCGAGGACTCTGAGACTTTGTCAGTGAGCTCGTGTGGGACCACGCATCCACTGAAGTCGAGCATTTGCAGGAAACCCATGTTTGTGGTAGGAAGAGTTGAAAGGATTTCCCAGCGTCTTCTCACCATGCCCATTTTTCATGCCTTGAATCCAGCTGTATAGAACCCTCAGCTATGCCTGTAGCCAGCACCACCGCCCGGGCAGACCCGCCCCCGCCTCCGTGCTGGCGCCAGCTTGCCTGTCTGGTGAGCAGCTTCAGTGGCGTGACCCTGGCGTCAACATTGTCGTCAAATCCGGGTGATTCGAATGTGCAAAGTGAGGACCTGACCACACCGTGGCCCCGCGTCAGTGCACGGAGGACACTCCAAAGCCCCTGAGGCTCTTCAGATGCAGGATTAGGCTCAGCTCCAATGGAGCCAGAGGGCCGACACCTCTAGCAGCTCCTCAGTGATGCTGGTCCCGGGTCACATTGTAGGTATCAGACTTCTAACCTATCCCTTCCAAACGCTCAAAGGAGGCCTATTCTGGGGAGACTCCCCCGGGGTCCCAGGTGGAGACTAGCCCCGGGCACCTGTGTTCTCAGACAGGAGTCACTGCCCCGCCCACGCGCTCCAATTTGCCTCAAAGCCCTTTGATTATTGAAATACAAACGCTACTGGGGAGAGTAAATGCGTTCCTCTCCACTGGTGGCTTACCCGGCGTTTGTCAACGTGGACGGTGTGGATGAGGCCTCGAAGGAGAGGGACTCACAACAGGCACCTTCGGATGCCAATGGCAGGTGCTCACTGCCACCCCTGAGAAGAAGGGCAGCAGACCCCTCAGAGATGGGGTTCAGGGTCTCGAGGAGGGGGGCTCGGGGTGAGGTAGCAGCTGCTCAGGAGCCGAGGGGGGCTGAGCAGGGCTGACAGAGCGCAGGAGGAGGAGACATTGGTCCGAGGCGGGCTCTGCAGATGACCCCGGCGCCCTGCTGCCAGCCAGGCTCCCTCAGCAGCGGCCTGGCCTGGCCGCGGTCAGGGACGCCCTGTTCACTGGCAGGCTATTAATTTTGCAATTATCACAGCAAGATGATAGTGCGGCTCGGAGACCTGGAGTCTGCATGGATCATACAGGCAGGTTTCTCTCCCTTCTCCTCCACCACCCCCCCTTTCCATTTTATTACCGTTTCTCTCTCTTACCTCTTCCTTTCCTGTCTGCGGCTCTCTCACCCTCCATCAGGCTCTTGTTGCAATGAAGCAAGGTGGTCCCTGGGGCAGAGGACCGGGTCGGAAGAAGTGAGGCACCAGCCGCTCCTTCGGGAAGGCCCAGCACCGAGGCAGAGC
>NW_006299394.1:1155586-1162400 GCF_000327345.1 Myotis davidii | reverse complement strand
CCACAGGCCCTCCCTGCTGCCACCACACACACTCTTTTCCTGTGGAAATGTGAGATCCTACTTCTGAGGCGCGACTGCTAATCCAGAGTGTGGCTGACATGTCTTCCCCATTGGCTCCTCTCCCCGCACTGCACTGCGTGGGGAACACGGCGGGCGTGGGCCTGGCCCCCGCAGTGAGGCGGCCATGGGACCAGGCGGGTGCATGCAGAACTGGGTGTGTGCATTGGCCTCCACCTTCAGACCCTCTGCCGGGCCCAGCCGCACAGGCCTGACCATGATGGAGCCCGAAGGCAGAGGGCAGGACGCGTGGACATGGATTGCTCTCCACCTGATGGGACACTGTCCAGGCTGTAATCCATTAGTGTCTCTCTTTCTTTCCTTCCCTCTCATTGCTCACGAGGGACCAGAAATTGCTGATAAGTAGACACAGGAACCTACTAAGATGCAGCAGTAAAAGAGAGAGGAGTTTTCCATCCTCCGATGGAGCATGGAGGTCAGTGCCTCTGCAGCCTCGGTCTGCTGCTTCCTGTGCCCTTGGTTGAGGGTGAAAGGTGGCTGAGAGAGAGCTGGCCTCGGCCCCTGCTCCTTGCCGTGGCCAGGGAAGATGGGGCCTCCCAGACATGGCTGCAGGAGAATAACCCACACTGACCCAACACCCCACGGCAGGGCCCCGCGGCAGGGCCCCGAGGCAGGGCCCCGAGGCTGATCAAGTCCTCAACACAGGGATCCCACATTCAGTGCGCTGGTCACACCATGGTCCATTCAGTGACAGATGTCTCCTTCAAGGACAGAGCATCCAGTTTTCTTTGTGTTCTATTTTTATCTTGCGATTACATGCATGGAAGTGGGGACGGTGAGAGGAGGAAGGGCTTAGGATAGGAGAAGCAATAAGGGGCCTTTCAGACAGAGTCAGGGGTGAGCCTGGGACAAGCTGCCGTTGCCCGTTGCTCCCCTGGTTGCATGCCCTGAGGGGTCGCTTAGAGCTTAGGAGGCGCACACTGAGAGGGGAGGAGTGGGAAGGAAAGGCAGCCACAGTTTATTTCAATCGCCGTGGACATGGGGTGTGAGTTTGGACATCACTGACCCCTCCCTGCCTTGTTTCCGTGTCCTTCAGTGGCCATAACCTTTGCCGGGTGTTATGAATACTAAACAGACAGAGACTACAAGTGTCAGGTGGCAATCTTCGCCAAAGCGACTGACCTTTGTTCTGTCCTAATTGTCATTTTCCTGCAGGGCGGGCCCGGGGTCCCCGCGCAGGCAGCGCTGTCCACAGAGGGAAACGGCATAGCGCGGCCTTTACAAGCTTGTCAGAGAGAACGGCCTTTCCACACGCCAACCCAGCCTGTGTGGCGTCGTCATTAGATATTTTAGTGCCAGGAAACGCCTTCCAGAGGAACGGGACACTCTCTCTTTCCAGAGCTGGGAATTCACAGAAACTTCTTGCTCCACCCAGAGCAGTGGCATTGCATGGAGGGTGCAATTTCTGCCTGAAACAGACACCGGTCTCTAGGACGAGGTATATGCTGGACCTACGAGGCCAGCGACCAGGAAGGAAAGAGGCGTCCCCAGGATAACGAAAAATGAAAATGCGTCGTTAACACCAATGGCCCATCTGACACACCCCCATTCTGAACGCTGTATCACAACATAGGTTCCCTCCTTCCTCATCAAGGCTCCGTGGGGCCCAGCAGTCGTGTGCCGCCTTTTAGCAATGCCGTCGAGAACAGGATGCCCAGGGCGGCAAGAGCAGGAAGGAGGAGGCGTCTCAGCCCGTCCCTGCCGTGGCCTGGATTGCTGGGCCAGGACTCTTGGCCCCTAAGAGGCGTGGGTTCGGGAGCACGTGGAAGCAAGGCAGGACTACATACAGCAATTAGGCCTCGAATTACACTCTCACATATTTATTCCCATTTACACGGAGATTCCCCTAAACAGACTCCCACCCAGCTGAGGGCATCGAGGAGCACCAGTCCCCAGCGAGCATCCCTCTGGCTGTCGGACAGCACTTCCCTTCCATGGGAAGCATGACCAGCGTGGCCCCGGCCAGCTTTCGGGAGCTGCCCTGGAAATGCACCGGTTACCGACCGGGTAAGTCTTGGAAAACTGATGTCATTTCCCAGTGTCTCTCCGAGGACTCCTTGCGTAGAGAGCACCCTTTCAGAGGAGGAACCCGCAGGAGCCCCGGCCGGGCTTTAGCACTAATGGGAGGCGGATGGAGCACCACCCGAAGCTCAACTCTGTGGACATACCTGCGTCCCGGAGAAATCTTACTGTAGACCTGCTACAGTCACAGACGTGTGTCTCCTGCCCCTTCTGAAACATGTCCAGAGGTCAGGGGATTAAAAGAATTAATTTTGGATTAAACACAACCTACAGCCTGGAATTGGCCGGCAATGATTACAAAGCAAGGCCGTTGCTGTATGTCCCCCCGCAGCAGGCGCAGGCCCACACCCACTGGCCCCGAAACAGGCATGTACCTGGGAAGTGCAGTACCTGGGAAGTGCAGTACCGAGAATCTACATCAATCCAATTGCATTGGCATCCTGGAGAGCACTCACTACCCTCCCAAGTCTGGCTCAGAAATGTCCTCCAACCAGTAAGTGTGCCCGCACTGCCTCGCACCAGGCGCCCTCGCTGCGCCGTCCGCTGGGAGACAAAGAAGGCGAGTCCCGCTCGGCGTTTCTCCCTCTGACTCCCATCACACTGTTTTCTCGCTGTGGCTCTCATTTTACTTTTCCCCTTTTAATCGTTCTCCGCCTCGCGTCACAGCGCGGCCTCTGCGGGCTCTGCAGCCTATAGCGTCCTGAGGTGCTTCTTCGGCAGTAAGCCCGCCCTGCCGCCGCCACCGCTTAGTAACGTGCCCATCAAAGCCGCCACCTACCTGCCCAGCAGTTGCCCGAAACCTCAGCTCAAACCTCAGCCCCGAGCCGATACCAATGTCCAGAAAGTGAAAAAGTACGTCCTCACCGGGTGCTTGAAGGAGGCATCGAGTAAGGGCACCATTTCTGTGGCTGCCCCACCCGCCAGAGCAGGGCCTCCCACTCGGTTCAGCTCCAGCAGCCCTGGGGCAGCGGGCAGGCGTGCTTCCTCCCCCCGCCCACCCCCCCACCCCCCCAGAGAGAGGAGGGACCTGCAGGTCTGGCGGGCGGGCAAAGGTCCTGGTGTCACATGGCCCGTTGACGGAAAAGGTCGTGGGAGCACCGAGTCTAGCAGCTGCATCTCCAGGGCTGCCTTAGCTCCACACCTGATGTCCCCATAAGACCTGTGTGTGTGGGGGGGGAGGGGGAGGGTGATTTGCTTATCAGAACAGCCTCAGTGGTATTTGTGCTTCACGGTCTAGAGACATACACGTCCCCCACCTCCAGCTCCAGAGTGAAGGCAAGTCCTCTGGCCTCCTGTTGCTCAGGCTCAGCTGGGGCCTCCTGGGGGCGCTGCCGGAGACTGTCGGGGAGCTGCGCTGCCATCGGAGACAGGCCCCGGCCGGAGGATGCCCCTGGTGATGCTGCTTCTCACTCCGCCTCCTAAGGCCTGCTCTCGGTCAACACAGTTCAGTTAATTAATAAGCTGGGTGTAAGGAATCCTGGCAGGGTGACATTTGAGCACCAAGCCCGGGTTTGGGCAGATCGGACGTGCGTTCGCCTAGAAAGCACCCGCCCAAGCACGCCTGCACTCCCCGCACCAACGCCCCTTGCTCAATGGGGATATCACTCAGCAGGGAGTTCGGGGGCTGAGCTGATGGCAGCAGCACTGAGACCCAGAGGTGCGGGAGAGCAACCTGCTTATTGGTCACGTGACCCGTGACCCGTCTCCACTCCAGAGCAAGCAGCGCTGGGCGGTCCCAGAGCTGGTCTTTCTAACAGCTCGGCATGGCCTGAAATTCCGGCCCATCTCAACGCTTCACCACAGCTCGCTAGTGAGTCCTGCTGGTGCCCCACACGTGTGTTCACTCCCAATGGCCGGGGCACCGTGTGAACCAGCGTTCCTACAGGGAAGCTCCCTCAGTTGTCAAGGTCCTGCGTGTCCTCAGAGGGCAGCCCATACATGCATGTGGACATACATGAAGTGAGCAGAGTTGGGAGTTCTGCTCCACACTGACCATCCACTCAGACAAAAGCTTGAGAAGAAAGTCCTCTTATTATTGGAGGTTACTTTCCTCGGTGCTTCTCTGTGTCCTTTAAAAGTCTACTCTTTCCATGGAAGAAACTCCAGGCCAGCATCCCTCCGCCTCCTCGGGCGACAACGCGCCTGTAGCAGCAGCCTTCCCGCTGAGCTCCACGCAGCTTCCACTCCCTCCGCGTCCCTCCCGTCCCCTGCGGAACGGCCCTGGTATGTTCACCCCGTGAACACTGACCCGCAATTGTGTTTTTCAAGTTGGTAGGGTTACTTGCCTTTGACCTGTCTCCTGTTGCCACGCAAGAAGCCTTTAAAAAGCTGTCCACCTCCAGAAAAGCTCATAGATGAGTGAAGGGAATCTGAGCCCCTCGCCACCTTTCTGCTCCTCGCCGCAGCGTGCACGCGCACCTCCCCTCCCCGCCTCCCCGCCTCCGCGCCCTGTGCATCCAGGAGGCTGCTCTTTCCCCATCAAGGTGCTTCTCGGGACTCCCTGCCGGCACCCCCAACACAAGGCCTGCAGGGGTTGGCGAGAGGACAGGGCACGTCCTCCCTGGGCCTCAGTGTCCTCGCCTGTAACATGTAGGCAGAAGTTCCCACCCCTGCTGCCAAGGGCTCTGCCCTTCCGAGTTGGACACAGCAAATCCCTGAGGTGTCCCAGCGGGGAAATTGGGACCACTCATCAGACCGCAGCCTGCGTTCAGAGCTTTGCTTATTGAAAATCATAAATGCTGTGGAAGAAGGCTTATAGGCTGAACCCTGGGCTCACAGACACAGACACAGTATGTGGCTATCAGAGGGGAGGGGTGGCGGGTGGCGGGGGGTGTAGGGGCCAAATATTTGGTAACGGACTTTAGGTGGTGGACACACAGTGCAATATACAGTTCATGTACCATAGAAATGCACACTTGAAACCTGTGTGATCCTATTAACCAATGTCACCCCAATAAATTCAATAACAATAAATTTCTAAAACAGAAGAAGACTTGCTGATACACATATAATTAATGCTCTTTTGCCATACAGTTTACTTACCTGGTGTCTACACTGTAACCTGCTATCGTTTAGCCAGATTGTGAAACGTTTCACCATCTACCTCACAGTGAGTCCCACGCAAACGTCGACTAAACACCATAACTTCTAAGATTCCTGGATACCCTCTATGCAGCTGCTCATGCCAAAGGCTTACGAGAAGTGTCGCCCAATTGCAATGCAGATAATTTGGAAAACAGAAAAGGAAGGGGAATCACCAAATCTCACAGCCATTCGTATTTTCTCACGTTGCTTCTGCTTTCAAGAGCGAGAACAGGTGTCACGCTCACAGCCACTGTTTTCTGAGCGCGGACTGCGCTTCCGGAGATTACTGTACACAGCCCTCACAGCAACACCACTGTGCCAGACACACCCGTTTCCACAAGCTCATGTCTGCCTTTCTTTCTTTTTTCAAATTCTCACCCAAGGACATGTTTATTGCTTAGAGAGAGGAGGGGGAGAGAGAGAGAAAGAGAGACAAACATCAATTTGAGAGAGAAACATTGATTGATTGCCTCCTATATGTGCCCCGACTGGAGATGGAACATGCAACCTAGATTTGTGCTCAGACTGGGAATCAAACCCATAACCTTTTGGTGTAGGGGACAATGTTCCATCCAACTGAGCCACCCGGCCAGGGTTCATGTCTGCATTTCTTACCGCAGGTGAGGACCCTCCATCCAGGAGGCTACATCCTCTCCTCCTATGTCCAGTGGGGCCTCGTGACCCAGCTGTCGCCAGTAGAGTGTGACGGGGAGTGATGTGTGCAGCTCCAGGCCTGGAGTGGGAAACAGCAGGTGTGGCTGTGCACCTCGCTGTCCAGTTCTTTCTGTTGCACGTGGCAGACCCCAAGGGCATGGAGATATGGTGGAGCCACAAGGTGGAAAGAGCCTGGGTCTCCGAGTCACCTGGCAGTTTCTCCTCCAAACATAAGTATTGAATGACTGTAGTCATGTGCAGTGACAAGTAACCTGTTATTATTTCAGAATTTATCTGTTCCTGTATATAACACCTTAAATAATTCACTGCACACTATACATGACACACTAAGACTACCTAGTGACTTACAAGAGAACATAGTGGTAATCATACTGACATCCAACTTTTCAAATTACTTTCTGAGTTTTACATCATTTTAAGAACAGTTCCCCATGAAGTTGCATACTTTCTATTACTATCAATATAAATAGTTGTCAACCAGCTGGCATAAAACCTAACGGCAGGAAGTGTGGAGTCTCCAGTGGGCATTATTGAAAACGGTAAGTGGAAACGGTGACGTTGAAGGCCCCTGTGTCAAGCTGTCAACACCAGAACAAAAGTTGACTGTGTCCTCCCGGCTTCACACTGAGGTTGCTAGGACTCGTTGCCATGGCGGCTTCCAGAGGCTGCCTGATGCCTCCATGGGGCTGCTGTCTTTTCAGCTGACCTTGGGGCAGGACAGGGGGCTGGGTCCCCCTGGAGAACGACCCCACAGTGCTCCCCGCGGGATGGTAGCCCTCACTGCCAACTCGCCAAAGAGACAGAAAAGGCAGGAAAGAGCTGGTATTTTCAACCTATGGAAAAGACAAGAACCATGAAACAGGAAGACAGAAAACAATTCATATGGGCACCCCTAAATTCAACTTCACCTGACCTCACTGGTGTCCAGGAACAGGAGAAAACAAAGGACTGATGG
>NW_006299394.1:1154406-1155541 GCF_000327345.1 Myotis davidii | reverse complement strand
CCCCCCCCCCCCCCCCCCCCCGCCTATTATCTGGGTAATTTTCATGAGAGTTTGATTTGGGCCTGACTCACTCTGATATTCGTCTTCTCTCCCCACCTTGTTTGGTTCCATAGACACAACCACGACCACGAAGACACTTTTGGACGGTGAGGTGGGGAGCAGGGGGCACCACACCTCCTGTGCCAGGTCCTGGTAGGAGACTCTTCCTGCCAATTTAAATCAGGCTCAGGGGGCTGGTCGCCTGGCAGCAGGAGCTGACCTCAACCTCCGTCAAAATATACATCTCAGCTGGTATTTATCTCAAGCTTGAACTCGGTGAGTTATTAGTTTATTTTGGGGTCTTCGGTGGCCTTGTGACTCTCGGTAAAGAGCACAGAAAGCGTCCTGTCAGTCATCAACCACATTGATCTTCTCCCAAATATGAACGCTGAACCTTCTAGAGCAGGGGTGGGCAAACTTTTTGACTCGAGGGCCACAATGGGTTCTTAAACTGGACCGGAGGGCCGGAACAAAAGCATGGATGGAGTGTTTGTGTGAACTAATATAAATTCAAAGTAAACATCATTACATAAAAGGGTACGGTCTTTTTATTTTAGTTTTATTCATTTCAAACGGGCCGGATCCGGCCCATGGGCTGTAGTTTGTCCACGGCTGTTCTAGACCCTAGCATGTTCCTCATGCAGCGTGATTGTTAGGTCACGGACGCTCTGCAGGTTAATTTCACTTAAACTAAGTCACTCGAGAAAAGTGTGCAAGTCGCAGGCCCCCTGAAATAAAGGGAAGAGCTATGTGTGTGAGTCAGTGTAGAGGGCCAGAGAAAAACCTATGCCTCCGAGTCCGTAAATACCTCTTTCCGTAAAAGGTAAGTTCTCGCTGGTGGGCTTCGGGAATGAGGCGGACGCTCTGCAGGTTAATTTCACTTAAACTAAGTCACTCGAGAAAAGTGTGCAAGTCGCAGGCCCCCTGAAATAAAGGGAAGAGCTATGTGTGTGAGTCAGTGTAGAGGGCCAGAGAAAAACCTATGCCTCCAAGTCCGTAAATACCTCTTTCCGTAAAAGGTAAGTCCTTGCTGGTGGGCTTCGGGAATGAGGCTGAGTTAGAATTTCAGACAGGCCCACAGTCGAAGCCCCGCTCT
>NW_006299394.1:1139018-1139496 GCF_000327345.1 Myotis davidii | reverse complement strand
CTGATGGGGGTTATCTGCCCTCCTGGGAGCTCATCCTTCCCCCACAGTGTTAGTCACTACTCCCTACTGCCTATGGTTTCAGGAGAACAAAATTAAATAATGCATATAAAAAGCAGTGTTTGCCGAACAGGTTCCCAGCACTCACCACGGCATCTTGGAACACCAGGTACCATTGTGCGCGGATGCAGGTAACCATGTGGCCTCTACAACTTCCCACAAGCCTTGACTGTGACTGCATCTTAAGAACGAAAGTCCCACTGACTCCCCACCTGTAGACCCCATCACCTCTCCATCCCACTTATCCCATTGGCTGTGAGCTCACCCAGGTGCCTTCAGCTTGCAAGTAAGAAGTCCAGCTCTTAAACTGATTTTAAGATAATTCCTCACCGGGAAAATTCAAGTCGGGACAATGCTCAGGCACTACGCCAAGATCGCAGGAAGCCTATGATTCGGCTGCAACAGAAAAAAAGGCTTTATA
>NW_006299394.1:1137655-1138758 GCF_000327345.1 Myotis davidii | reverse complement strand
ACCAGGTACCATTGTGCGCGGATGCAGGTAACCATGTGGCCTCTACAACTTCCCACAAGCCTTGACTGTGACTGCATCTTAAGAACGAAAGTCCCACTGACTCCCCACCTGTAGACCCCATCACCTCTCCATCCCACTTATCCCATTGGCTGTGAGCTCACCCAGGTGCCTTCAGCTTGCAAGTAAGAAGTCCAGCTCTTAAACTGATTTTAAGATAATTCCTCACCGGGAAAATTCAAGTCGGGACAATGCTCAGGCACTACGCCAAGATCGCAGGAAGCCTATGATTCGGCTGCAACAGAAAAGAAGGCCTTATAGGCACTGGGAACCAACGAGAGTGCTCGGCTCAGGCCCAAGGCGCTCCCAGCATTCCGAGGGAGTTGGCGATTGCTTCTCAGTCTGTGGAAGGGATGCCGTGTGCAGGGGTGCGGCTCTGCCAGACACAGAAATGCTTGGCCGCCAGGTGACTTCACTGTGGAATAAGTCACTTTCTGGTCTGCTTTAGACAAACCAACATGTCCCCATGCTGTGTGACCACCCGGAAAGCCCAAGCCCACGCAAGGTGCCCTCAGGCCCAGTTGTCACCCCCCCTCCTGCAGGCTGCGTGTCCCGGCCGTCAGGGGCTGTCGTATTTAAGGGGCGTTGTCGGGACGGCCGGAGACCAGCTCTGTAAGGGTCACTGCAGCCACTGCCACTGCCCCTCCCACATCCCTCATGCACATCCCAGCCTGCGTGTGCGACACTGATCTCCGAGGCCGGTCTCCGCCCACGACCCCGCGGTGCTTCCTGCACAGTTAGCCACGGCGACTCTCGGCAGGTGAAATTCAAGCTCCAACTGGTTCTTGGCCAGAATGCTTGTCCCACGTGGGTTTTGTGACTCTTGACTTTTTCCTGTTGCCCCCCTGGAGGTTGGGAGATGGGCGACAGGTCAGGCCCGCCGGCTGATGGGGCAGTGAGAGGACGAGAACATCCATCGGGCAATTTCCGCCTCCTCTTTGGGGGGTGGGCACGTCCTCTGCTCTGAGTGATTGATGACCCAGCGCTGGCTCCTCCGTCCGGGGCGTCGTCATCCGTGGTGGACCCTGACATTTTACACTTTAAGG
>NW_006299394.1:1134686-1137606 GCF_000327345.1 Myotis davidii | reverse complement strand
CCAGGCCAGGAGCAACCAGACAGCTCTCCTTATGAAAAGGCGATTCACCAAAAGAGCAAGTCAACAAACACGCACTCCAGGAACAACCAGCATCAGAGGGGAGGAGCAGCCGGGCTGCGGGCCGACGGGGGAGAAGACTGAGGGCGCAGAGGGGCTCAGTGGGAGGTAGCCTGCGCGCTCTCAGAGATCAGTCACGCCCTGGATCTGCACTCGCCCTCGGCAAACATGGAGACCGGGCTTGGTGTTTGTGTCTGTATGGTGAGCATTGCTGGGCCCAATCAGTGGGGCTGTCACGACCAGAGAAAACAGTTCTGGGCTGTGTGGACTTAATTTGCCACTTTTTGGTGGTTGAGGAACAACCACAGCATGAGATCAGCTGGAGCCCAAGGTGCTGGCACAATCCACAAGGCAGAGCCACGGGGGGTGCAGGGGACAGAGGGAGCCAGGGGGGCCAGGGCAGCAGGAGGCTGTCTCTGCTCCCTGAGTGGCCCCTGAGCACAGCGGGGTCTTTCACCTGCGTCCCCGGGCACTGATGGTGCTGTCGAGGTCACACCATGCCTGCTGCTGGGTCAATAGCCCCGAGGGTCCTGAGGAGCAGTCAGCATGGCAGTGCCCATGAAGGACGCCTGTCGTCCGCTCTCTCCACGGCTTCTTCGTTGGAATAAAACGTAGAGCCGCCCCAGAGGTGCCGATCCCACGGTTTCCCTCCTGCAGTCCGCCTGCAGCGGAGGCCTGGCTCCTCCAACACACCATGGAAGAGGATAGAAAGGCGATCGCCTTCCGTGCTTAAGAGAGTGGACGTGCAGAGCAGGTCCCCTGAGCGCAGGCTTGGCGTAGGAGGATGTGGCCAGAGAACCCCATGGCGGGCAGACCCCTGGTTCCGGAGGACGCCTCTGTGGCTCTCGGGCCGCTGCTGACACAGGGGTTCTGCTCCACTTTATGGAGTGTGAGGGCCGCACACTTCATCGCAGGCAGCGGGTCAGGGCCCCTGGCTCAGGAAATCTCTGGTGGGAGATAACTTCGTTAATGAGCAGCATGCAGCTGAGAGAGGTCGTCTTTTTAACGTAGCATCCAGCCTGTGTCCCGGTGATGGATCTGGGAGGAGGCAATCCCATTAACCTCTGTGCTGTGCTGATGAAGTCATGTGCCCTGATGGTCGGATCCAGGAGCCGCGGCCGCCTTGCCCTCGCTGAGGACGCTCTCCGGTGGCGTCCGGCTGGCCCAGCCGCCGGGACCAGCCTCAGGCAGCACGGAGTGGCACCCAGGCTGGTCACTTAGCTGGGCAGGTGACCTTGGGCAGCCTTCACCTCCACATCCTTTCCTTCTTACTGAATGCAGTGCGTGGGGTTGGTGTGGGGTTTACCCATCCTTACAATTATCCAGGATGACTTTTAGATAAAGAAAGAATCTCTGTGAGAGAGCATCCCTTTTCTTATTTCATATGGAGGGCAAGAGCGTGTCTGTGCGGGAGCAGGAACTTGTAATCTCTCCCTTCCTTCCTGCCCCTGGAGCTGGTACCTGAAGCGGATAAGAGAGAATATGGGAGCGCAGACAAAGGTGAGTTGATCTGATTTCACTTTGCACACGACACCGAAGGGCTGCTCCTTGAACTGGTCAAGCCATTAGGCATGGGTGTGACGGAACAAAAACCAGAGGTGACTTGAGGGGGGCGGGGCGGGGGCAGGAGGGGGAGCGCTCTCCTCTGCGTCTGCAGCCTAATCCAGGGGACACGGAGTGGTGGCGAAGGGGTCCAGGTGAGTGAGGAGATAAAACGGAAGTGCAGTGAGGTCCCCTGGGAGGCACGCTGCAGACGGGGTGACGCCCTTGGCTGACTGGGCAGCAGAGATGGAGCCAGGGGGACAGACCAGGGCTGGGGTCGGGTGAATCCTGGACCACAGATACGGAGAGGGGCCCCGTCCGCCTGAGCCCGCCCCGCGGAGTCCCGGGAAATGCTCCCAGGACGGAAGATAGGACACGAATCCAGGGTTCAAAGACGTTAAAGGTCACGCTGCCCTCAGAACAAAGGGGGTGGCAAGGAGAAGTGAGGGCAATTAGCAGAGCGCTGCTTCTTTGTGACACGCCCGTAAATTGTCTCCAAGCCGCCGCACATGGGAACGCTGCGGGGCCGGTCGGGCCTTTCTGTAATTAGGGGGGTGGTGCCGCTGCGCCGTCCCTGTCCCGGTCCCAGGGCCTGCTCCAGAACTGATTAACCCTCCCAGTTCGCTCATGTGGGGCCGTGTGCACGACATTTAACCCGTCTTCCAAGGTTCGTCCCCACCCGTCACCGCATCGCAGGTTCTCTGGCTCGTCCAGGTCTCCGTGACAACCTGCTTCCTCCTCAGAGTTCGTGCGATCCGAAACACACAATTTAGCATTTTTCTAAACGACCTCTTATTATTTCTTCTCCCAGTTAGAGCGGGTGGGAGCCTGTTACACTTCGTTTATTACCCCTTCGGAGCCCGAGCACAGGTCTGAAAACAGTTAATAAATGCCCGGGACCAGTGAGCCCTGCGAGCTGCCTGTCCTCTCACCTCCCCTCTGCTGAAGAAATATGCTAAGATCCAACTCTCTTTGCCTTTCATTTTTACTCTTTGTTTGATACATGAGCAAATCTTGCTGAGAAGGGGGTCTGATCATGTGACAACACTCAGGAACAACTGTGTCCTTGCTCCAGGGAAATGCTTCCCCCTGGGCTCTGAGGTGAGCAGGGGAGCCTTCAGAACAGCCTGGGGAGCCTGCGTGCCTCCCTCGACACGCAGAGCAGGGATCTGAGAGGAGGCCCAGAGCATCGACATGCCGAGGAAGAAGTCGCTCGCTCAGGGTGCTCCTGTGAGTTCCCACCACAGCCTGGCTTGTCCCAGAAACCTCCTGGCCCTACCCCTCCTGGCCCTCCCCCTCCTGATCCTCCCCGTCCTAGTAC
>NW_006299394.1:1124429-1134226 GCF_000327345.1 Myotis davidii | reverse complement strand
TCCTCCTCCTCCTGGTCCTCCTCCCCCTCCTATTCCCCCTCCTCCTCCTCCTCCTGGCCCTCCTGGACCATCCTCTCCTGGTCCTCCTCCTCCTGTTCTTCTCCCTCCTAGTTCTTCTCCTCTTCCTGTTCCTCCCCATCCTGCTCCTCCCCTCCTAGTTTTCCCTCTCCTCCTCCCCCTCCTCCTCCCCTTCCTCCTCCTCGTCCTCTTCCTCCTGGTCCTACTCCTCCACCTCCTGCTCCTCCACTGCTGACTCTGTAATATGCCCTGGGGTACGGGAAATAGAGAATGCCTGGTGCCCGGGGGCTGGCTCTGTGTGCTCCGGGCAGCAGCTGGCAAGTCCCCCGAAGTGATACCTTCCTGCTTCTGCCCATCAATCACTGGCTGTGTTCAGGTCCTATCTAAGGTCAGGAACTCAGATGTTCACAGTGAAGGTCAGGAAGCGGGGAACACAGACACTGGCCCACAGGGAGCCCAGGAAAGAGTTGGTCAGGAGAGACAGGGCGTAGCGCCTCGCTTCTAGGTCATAGCTGCTCCTGCACGGAGACCCCACAGAGCAGATGGCCAACCAACACTGGTCGGCAGCTCTGACACGAAAACCCTCGGAACGGGGGGCTTAGAAACTGACGGGCCAGGCGTCCGACAAGCACCGGTCACAGGCTGACAGGCATGAAGAGACGAAGGGAAGGCAGCTTCTGGTGTTGCTGTAAGGGAGGAGCAGGAGCCCTGCAGAGCGTGGCTGTGAGATGAGGCCGAGGGCGCTGCACTGTGCTGGCCTGAGAGTCTACGCGGGCTTCCCGTCACTTCTGCGGAGTGTTTGTGGAGGATGGAAACTAAACGCAGTCACTCCTTGTTTCTTGAACCTCGCCCATCTGAACAGTTCGGTCTCCACCAAGTTTCTCACAGGAAGAAATGCCTGGTTGTTGACCCAAACTTTGTTTTTTGACCTAAGAACCCGTTCGTGCTGACACCTCCGCAGGACAAAAAGCGGGGCCGCAAAGAGGAGAGGATGCTTTGTTGCTAGAAAGTCAGTGACGAGCACAATTTAAAAACAGAGAGGCCATCAAGAGCGCTGCTGTTGCTAAGGGTGTAAACGAAGCAGCGACCACAGGCAATGGAAGAGGTAGGAGAACTGTTACTGATCTGGATGAAGGAGAAGCAGTGAGCAGGTGACAGCGTTTCCGAGGCAGTGACATGTGAATAAGTAAAGATGCCGCATGCTGACCTGAAAGACACCCTGGACCACGTGCTGAGAGTGGTTCCTTTAAGGCTAGAAGGGGTGGCTCAATAAATTTAAGAAAAGAAGTGTTTGTTTATAGATTGAACCATCCATTAGACATGTACTGTATATAAGGAAGGTGGCCCCAGCCGGTTTGCCTCAGTGGATAGAGTGTCAGCCTGCGGACTTAAGGGTCCCAGGTTCAAATCCTGTCAAGGGCACATGCTCAGGGTGCAGGCTCGATCCCCAGTAGGGGGCGTGCAGGAGGCAGCCAATCAATGATTCCTTCTCACCATTGCTGTTTCTATCTCTTTCTCCCTTCCTATCTGAAATCAATAAAACTATATTTTTAAAAAAAAGAAAAGAAAGGTTAAGAGGGAATCATTTGGGGGTTTTGGACAGATTAATTCATTTTACATTATTTTTAATGGGGAAAAATGATTTGGTTTTTGAACAAATTATTTCTCAAATAGCCTTCCCGGAAAATTACATTTGAGAACCAGGGTTCCAGTGTAAAGACAGCGTCCTCTGTAACGACTTTGGGAAGGACAGGGGTGGGGGTCAGAGGCCCGGGGGCAGCTCCCCTGCATCCCGTTTCCTTCTCTGTCAGCGCTCCCGGGGTCACACTGCCAGCTGGGTCGGCATCTGGGGCAGCCTCAGAAGCACTTCCTCTAAATAATTTAGCTGCAGGCGCCCAGGAGGTGGGAGACCGGAGTCACACCTGGCCAGGTCTACAAATCAAGTGTGCCACCTCAGACACAGAAGCTGGGGAGAAGCTCAGGTCCCCACGCTTGGATGGAAACATGGCACCACGCACACCTGCAGCACACACACCTGCAACACACGCACCTGCAGCACACACACTTGCAGCACACACACCTGCACAGCACATGCGCCTGCACAGCACACACACCTGCAGCACACGTACCTGCAGCACACGCACCTGCACCACGCACTCCTGCAGCACACACACCTGCAGCACACACACCTGCACAGCACACACACCTGCAGCAAACGTACCTGCAGCACACGCACCTGCAGCACCTGCACCTACACAGCACACACCTGCAGCACACACACCTGCACAGCACACACACCTGCAGCACACACACCTGCAGCATACACACCTGAAGCACACACACCTGCACAGCACATGTACCTGCACAGCACACATATCTCCACAGCACAAGCACCCGCAGCACACACCTGCACTGCACACACACCTGCAGCACACGCACCTGCACAGCACACGTACCTGCACAGCACATGAGCAAACGTACCTGCAGCACACGCACCTGCAGCACCTGCACCTACACAGCACACACACCTGCAGCACACACCTGCACAGCACACACACCTGCAGCACACACACCTGCACCACACACACCTGCAGCACACACACCTGCAACACACACACCTGCACAGCACATGTACCTGCACAGCACACACACCTGCAGCACACACATCTGCAGAGCATACACACACCTGCACCGCACACACCTGCAGCGCACACACCTGAACAGCACACACACCTGCAGCACATGTACCTGCAGCACACGCACCTGCAGCACATGCACCTACACAGCACACGCACCTGCAGCACACACACCTGCACAGCACATACTTGCAGCACACACACCTGCACAGCACACACACCTGCAGCACACGCACCTGCAGCACACACACCTGCACAGCACGCGCACCTGCAGAGCACACACTTGCAGCACACACACCTGCACAGCACGCGCACCTGCACAGCACACACTTGCAGCACACACACCTGCACAGCACGCGCACCTGCAGAGCACACACTTGCAGCACACACACCTGCACAGCACACACACCTGCAGCACACGTACCTGCAGCACACGCACCTGCACCACGCACTCCTGCAGCACACACACCTGCAGCATACACACCTGAAGCACACACACCTGCACAGCAGATGCACCTGCACAGCACACACACCCGCAGCACACACACCCGACGCGCACCACGCGCACCTGCAGCACACACACCTGCAGCACACACACCTGCACAGCACACACACCTGCAGCACATGCACCTGCAGCACACGCACCTGCAGCACACACACACGCGCACCTGCAGAGCACACACTTGCAGCACACACACCTGCACAGCACACACACCTGCAGCACACACACCTGTACAGCACACACACCTGCAGCACATGCACCTGCACAGCACGCGCACCTGCAGAGCACACACTTGCAGTACACACAAGAGAGGCTACCGTTTTACCGACGACTTCTTTGGTCCTGGGATCCACTGGACTCTAAGGACAGATGTCTACATGCAGTCTCTCTAGTGGCAGCGCTAGTCCCCAAAGTGGCTGGGGGCTCCCGTGTGGCAGCACAGGGCGTGAGTGTGGCTCGCCGGGCTCTGTCCAGAACACCCAAAGCAGAGAGGCCATGGTGGTAGGGATGCCACTGAGCAAAAGGGCGTGGGGGCTGTGGGTGTCACTGCATGGTGGCCTGGCCACACTCAGGCTCACAGGGTCCCAAAGGCTGCCGTCAGCAGGAGGCACGCGGGGCCACCCCAGAGGAAGGCGACGAGGAGCTGAGGGAGGTGGGTGACTGTGTGGCGTTGATTGATGACGTGGCCGAGTACAGCAGGCATGGGGAGGCTCCGTGGAGCATGTAAAAGCGGGACCCGGGTGACTGGTACAACAAGCCTGATAGTGGGCTGTGGCACGTCAGTCAGCCCAGCACATGAGGTGACAGGCGTGGGACACAGACGAGGCAGCGAGCAGCCAGACTGTGGACGGTGGCCTGCTCTGCTTTTCAAGGGTCAGGGTGAGGAGTTGTTAGACAAAGATCACTGGACAGCACTAATTGCTGGATGTTTCTGATCACTCGGCTCAAATGCCGTTCACTAACCCAGGCGACTGCCCCGAGGTGGCAGGGCGGAGAATAAGGCTGCGCTCCTTAACCTGCGGGGGCTCCTTGGAGTTAAGGCTGAAAAGCGCGTTTCGACTCCCGTCTCCTGCCTGCAGGGAGCGGCCTCTCCTCTCCCACGGGGGGCTACCTGCTGCCCATGCATGCTCTCAAGCAGGGTGTGCCCACGGGGGGTCTCCAGCAGGGTGTGCACACGGGTGTTCTCCAGCAGGGTGTGCCCACGGGGGTCTCCAGCAGGGTGTGCCCACGGGGGGTCTCCAGCAGGGTGTGCCCACGCAGGGTCTCCAGCAGGGTGTGCCCACGTGGGGTCTCCAGCAGGGTGTGCCCACGGGGGGTCTCCAGCAGGGTGTGCCCACGCAGGGTCTCCAGCAGGGTGTGCCCACGTGGGGTCTCCAGCAGGGTGTGCCCACGGGGGGTCTCCAGCAGGGTGTGCCCATGTGGAGTCTCTAGCAGGGTGTGCCCACGGTGGGTGTCCAGCAGGGTGTGCCCACAGGGGTAAGCAACAACGAAATAGACAAACTGGACTTCATCAAATCTAAAAGCCTTGGTGCCTCGCCTGGCTGGTGCGGCTCCATTGGCTGAGTGCCGCCCAGTGCACTGAGAGGTTGCCGGTGTGGTTCCTGCTCAGTAGGGCACAGGCCTGGGTGGCAGGCTCGATCCCCTGTAGGAGGCGTGCAGGAGGCAGCCGATCCATGTTTCTCCCTCTATCCCTCTCCCTTCCTCTCTCTCTAAAATCAATAAAACATTTAAAAAATAAATAAAAGTTGTTTTTTAAAAGTTACTATTACTGCAAAGCTGGTTAACCAAGAAACCCAATGCCGCTGTGTAATTGGGGTCCTTCTGAACTGGTCCCCGGACGTTATCAGTCTGTTTAATCTAAGCTTGCTTTACACAGAACGGTGAAATGGTCCCTTTGCAGACTGAAGCGCCCTCCAGCCTAGAGTTTTTATATTATGTCAAAATTCCTCTAACACTCTTCTAGGGTTTCAGTCCCGGCTGAGGGTCAGCGACCTCCTAGTGGCGTGACCTTGACCGCCAGCCGCTCTGGTTCCTCAGTTACTTGTCGCTGCTCTGAGGGATGCCAGCCAGCTCTCCCTGCTCACTGCAGAGGTCATGGAAGCGTGGCCCCCGGCGCTCCTCGCACGCTCCTGCTCCGGTCGCCCCTATTCTTCCAGCAGAAGCAGCAGAAAGAGCGACATGCGTGCGGGGTCTGTTCCCTTGCTCCCGGGACCCTCGGTGATTACCGTGCGGCACTCAGGTTGCTCTCCTGGTTGGCGTCAGGCCTAACACCTGCAGCTCCAGCACAAACTGCACGCGGCTGGAGGGCGCTTCAGTCCGCTGGGGGCTGAAATACATCGACACTCACTACCTTCACGCAGCCTGCTTCCTGCCACAGGCGGGCGAGGACAAAACCTCACTCTAAGCCAAGCAGCATCTAAACACAGAGTAGCCAGGGCACTTAAACAACCTCTCTTTGTCTTATTAGAAAATAGAGCTCTTAAATATACAAAGTAGAAAATATCAGAAAATGTGAAGAAGTAAATGAAAACTATCAATAGCCCAGTCCCAGAGGGCAGCCGGGCGGAGGTACTGGGATGTTTATCTACAGTTCTCCTTACACACAGATACACAAGCAGCTGGATCGTAAAGGGCTTATCTCATCATAAACATACGTTAATTATACAAAATTTGAAAAATATGATGCAACTAGAGGATGCAAAGATTATTTTTATTGTCGTCACTGTGACATAATAATTGAGATGTGTTTCTATGTATGCTTCCCAATTTTTTCTGTCAATTAATGACTTTTTCTGATTATAGAAGACACAGACGTTAATTATCTAAAGTTGGAAAACATGGAAACTTATCAAGAAACCCTCCCATCGGTGTGTGCCCTCCCGGAGGTGCAGGCAGAGCCACAGCAGCGAAGGCTAATCAGAGCGTCCTCCACAGAGCGCTCCGCCCCAGGACATGACTGCTCACACCACCAACACCCAGCTCAGGCATGGATATATATATTAGAAGCCCGGTGCACGAGAATAGATCAAAACTACATAATTTAATAAAAGAAGAGTATATAAACATGAGAAATAATGGGCAAAATCAATATAAGAAAATATTAATAAATTTGCAGTCATAGTTAGAGATTGTAATAAACTCCTTTTAGTAACGGATTTAGAATCCCATACTCAACACCTGCATGGAACACATTGTTTTCAAGTGTAAACCAAACTTTTACCAAAATTAGCTGTACGCTGAGCTAGAAAGCAAGTCTCAAAAAATCCCAAAGTGTTGAAGTCACACACAGCATGCTGTCTGACCACAGTGGAATTAAACTAGAAATAAAAAAATAAAAGAAAACCTGAAAAACCCCCACCTTTGTAAACTAGGCAATATATTCCTACTTAACCCAGAGGTCAAAATAGAAATTCTCAAGGAAATTAGAGAGTACTAGCATTTTGAGCTGAGTGAAAATAAAAACATAAATCACATTTTATGAGATGAAGTTTGAGCTAAGCTTAGAAGGAAGTTTAATCAGCCCCTACTGAGTGCATGCTGTAAGGATCAATCTCAAGGAGTGAGGAGAAAATAGAGCAAATTAAACAAAATCTTAAAGAAGAGAACACAAGTCAATGAAATAGAGAAAAAGAGAGCACGTGGGGGGAAAATCAAAAGAATCAAAGTAAGTTTTTTATAATAGACTAATAAAATTGAAAAAATGATTGATTAAAAAATCAAAATTTAAAAAAAAAATCAAAATAAGCCGACACATTATCAAAATAAAGGAGAAAACACATATGATTGCCTCAGCTGTTGGAGAAACGCATGTAGTAAAACAATACCTATATATAATTTATAAACTCTGCCACCCAGGAAAGGGCAGGAAACTTCATCCTACAAGATATGTGTGCAAAGAATCTGACAGCGAAGATCTGCCTCCTGCTGGGATATGAAGAGCATCTCAGACAAGGCTGGCCACAGAGGAGTTGGTGCAAGGTGCTCTCCATCCTGGATCATCAGAGAAACCACCGTGAGGTTCCACTGCACACCCCGGGATGGCTGCAATCGCACAGGAGGGCAGCACCCATGTCGGCTGCAGGTAGAGTGTCTGAGGTCTCACACACGTTTGGTGATGACACAGCGTCACACAACTTCTTCAGAGCACGTGCAGCAGCCTCCACTGAAGTTGAATAGATCCCTACCCAGAGGTATGGAAAGGCTGCAAGAGCCATGCGTGTAGCAGGGTTCATGACCCCTTGCAGAGGCAGCCCAAATGCTCATGAGTGATAGGCAGTCATACATTGTGGGATTCTCATGAAGTGGAATAGGCTACATAATGGAAACAAGCAGTGTGAGTGGTCTCCCAAGTATGTTGAGCCAAAGCCACCAGACACAGAAGAGGGCGTGCTGTGAGGTCTCATCACATACATCTCCGCACAGGCAGAGCTAGTCCACAGTGTCAGAGGGAACACTGCACCCCCAGCCGGGCTGCTCAGTGGTTGGAGCATCGTCCCATGCACCAAAAGGTTGTGGGCTCAATTCCCCATCAGAGCACATACCTAGGTTGCGGGTTCACCCCCTGTTTGGGGCAAGTAAGGGAGGCAACCCATTGATGTTCCTCTCTCACATTTCTCCCCCCTCCCTTTTCTTCTCTCTGAAATTAAATATATATAAAACATCAATGTCACGGGGAGAGGGTGTATGACTGAAGGGATATGGGCTGGGCTTCTGAGGTGCTAACCTCTAAATCCTGACCTGAGTACAATCACTTTGTGAAAATTCACTGAGTTCTGTACTTAGAATTTGTGTAAAAACATAAGTGCATGTATTTACACATTCCCAATATCTATACTTATGTGTATGTACATGTATGTTAGCGGATAGGTAAGCATGTACCCATGTGCATATGTGTATATATGTATGTTCAGACCCAAATAAAAGGGGTCCCATAGAGCGAACAACAGATAGACCCCTTGTTTGGGAGGCTTTAATGCTTTACATAGTGAAGTCAATATCCTACCAGCTTGTGGATGGAACCCAGCCCTGGCCCATGACCGACATGGTTAAGCAATCTTATTACTCATTTCTTATGATCTTGTTGGTAGTCAGACTATTTAAAGGCACAGTCCCAGCAGCCATGGCCAAGTTGGACAGTGAGATAAGCCTTGTTGCTGTCCCAGCTGCAGCGTAAAAGGAGATCATAGCCTGGGATTTTAACTCTGTGCTAATCTCAGGTTGACCAGAGAGTGCTCAGGGCTGAAGGCTGTAGATGCCCCTGACGTCTTTGTGGGCAGGCACCTATTTCTGCCCCAGAACAGGCCGGGTGTGCCCTGGAGCCACAGCAACCTGCCACGCCTGAACTTCAAGCGTGGCTTAGGCCCACCTGTTTGTAAAAGGTGTGTTAGGACGACTGGAGGGAACTAGTAACCACGAGAGCCAGTGTTGGTCAGTGTATCTGGGAATAAAATGTTCTCTGATAGAAATGAGGGCAACGGAGCTCTCACGGGGGCAGGCAGACCTGTGGGCATTTGGGATGGAGACCCTCGAGAAAGACCATTATTGCCCCCATCTTCCCGGATCTATCCAGACGTTCTCTTTGAATTTGTGTAGCAGACATCTCATCTCAGAAGCAAATATTTCATGAAAATTCTTGTTTTGTTTGTTTTAATCTTCATGTTTTTTAGGAAGAGAAAGAGAGAAAAGGGGAGAGAGAGAGAAAGAGAGAGAGAGGGAGAGAGAGAGAGAGAGAGAGAGAGAGAGAGAGAGAGAGAGAAACATTGCTGTGAAAGAGAAACATCAATCCTTCTGCATGTGCCCCGACCAGGACGGAACCTGCAACCTTTTTGCTGTATGGGATGATGCTCCAACCAACTGAACACCTGGCAGGGCTTTCTGAAAAGTCTTGTTTGCCTTACTACACTATTTTCATGCTATAACCTAAAACTGTGACCATACATTGGAGATTCACCTTTTCTTAACAATAAATTATTTCCTAGACAGCAAAAATAATCATAAGCAAGTGTTATACTGTGCTTAATAATTATCCACCTTATCTATACTAATAAAAGAGAAACATGCAAATTAACCATCACTCCACCACTCCGCTACACCCACCAGCCAATCAGGAGCGAGTATGCAAATTAAACCAACTAAGATGGTGGCGGCCAAGGAGATGGAGTAAGCAGGAGGCTTGAGTTGCCCCTGGTGATGGAGGAAGCCAAGCTTCCCACCTGCCCTGGCTGGCCCTGGGCTCTGCGCAAGGCTACAAAGTTTAAATTATAGAAGATAAATAAATCCCAGATACTGCTTCCAGCCGGCCATGGCCTCTGCTCAAGGAGGCGCTGAAAAAAAAAGAAAAAAAGGAGAGGCTGGGAGCTTGTGTCACCAGGGTGTGGCCAGCCTGAAAACCACCATCAGCCCCTCACCCAGGCTGGCCAGGCACCCCAGCAGGGACCTCCATCCTGAAGGGAGTGTGGTCAGCCTGAAAACAGCCCTCAGCCCCTCACCCAGACTGGCCAGGCACCCCAGTGGGGATCCCCCACCCTAAAGAGGATGTGGCCAGCCTGAAAACAACCATCAGCCCCTCACCCCGGCTGGCCAGGCACCCCAGTGGGGACCCCCCCCCTGAGGGGGGAGTGGCCAGCTGCAAACTGCCATCA
>NW_006299394.1:1103019-1124396 GCF_000327345.1 Myotis davidii | reverse complement strand
AGGGGGGCGCGAGCCTCTCCCACCTCCTCAGCAGCACTAAGGATGTCCGACTGCAGCTTAGGCTAGCTCCCCACTGGCAAGTAGACAACACCGGAGGGCTCCCGGGCTGGCAGAGGGATGTCTGACTGCCAACTTAGGCCCAATCTCCTGGGGAGCAGGCCTAAGCCAGCAGGTGGACATCCCCTGAGGGGTCCCAGACTGCCAGAGGGCACAGGGCAAGCTGAGGGACTCCCCTGAGTGCACAAATTTTTGTGCACTGGGCCTCTAGTCCTATATAATAAAAGCCTAATATGCAAATTGTTCGACTGGAAGTTAGACAACTCATTATGACATGCGCTGACCACCAGGGGCAGACGGAACATGGGGAGATGCCAGATACATGGTGCTGGTAGTGGGTAGCAGTGGAGGCACTGCCAGCCCAAAGGACCCTGACGAGAGCAGGACTGCAGCGGGATGGCGGAGCAGGCAGCGCCAGGCCAAGGCAGGTGCGAGCGGGGGCCTGATTGCCCCACACACGGCAACCAGCATGCCCGTCTCTCTCCCCAGACAGCAGGCCCCAACTGACCTGCCGCCTGCCCACCGTGGTGGTGGTGTGGCGGTGAGGGAAGGAGGAGGGGGAGAGGCAGGGAACCAAGCAATGGCGGGGCGCTGATGATGGCAGTGTCGAGTCTGGCATCTGTTCCTTCCAAGCCCGGCCTGGAAATCATTGCCTCCTCTCCATGATCGCTAGCCAGGCCTAGGGAACCCACCTGTGCACAAATTTCGTGCACTGGGCCTCTAGTATTTATATGAACTATATTTCCCATATTTCAAACAATGTCTCTTTTTTTCCCTACACTTTTGTTTTCACATTTATGATGCATTTACATGCTTGACCACATCCTCAGCCTTCTGCCTCTGTGATACCATGTGAGATTGGAAGGGCTCATTTACGCAGCAATTGGAGAAACAGCTGCAGCAGCTCCCACAGTTGTAGGTTCCTGTGTTTTTGAAATTGGGGGAGGGGCACACTTTGACTCCTAAAAGTCCCGCGTGTATTCTTTCCGTGGAAACCTGAGTTTTGCTGAAAGATCTACGGCTGTGCGGTCTGTCTTCTCTGAGTGCTGATTGAAGGCTCGTGACCTGGAACATGGGGAGCACCTGGGCCCGGGCTAAGCCCCAGGTACTTGTCCCAGGACTTTGAAATGGGAGAGTTCTAAAAATCATCGCTCAGCGACTTTTTGGAAGAGCCTCCCTAGCCCTGAGCGTGGTGGCAGCCACGGAAGTTGTTTTCCGTATTCTACAGACACGAGCAGACCGTGGTGTCTGAGATGAGGCCCTTCTCTTTTCAACCCTCGCAGGTTAATTTCTTGCAAAGACCTTGAGCGTGACTCCGAGTGAAACTCACCTGCACGGTTACCTGTGCTGTTTGTAGTGTGTCTTCTACCACCTGACCTCGCTAAACACAGGTTGGAACCCTCTGTATACAACTCTGCTAATCGCTCAAATTGCCATTGAAGTGCTCGCGGAAAAAGGTCAGAGGGACCTTGAGCGTGGGCACCTGCAGGACAGCAAAGGGCCTCCGGGAAGGTGAGGGGAAATGGGAGGAAATGGAGAGGTCTCAGTCGGAGAGGCCGAGGTTCGGCCTGCACCTGTGGGAATCAGCTCTTTTATCTCCACGCCTGACGCGCGCCTCCCTTCTCTGCATACCAGCCTCGGGGCCTGGGCCCGGCTGACAGGTTAGAGCTCAGCCAATTCAGAGCCATCTACTTATTGGAAGGTTTACCTCTGTTTAAATTCTCATGGAGGGTGTCATCAGACCCACAGGATGAGGACAACTGGGAGCTCGGCACTATTTGGAAAGGATCGGGGTGACCTGGGCCCATGCCTGCCCCACGCTCGCACGGGCCGCCAGGGGAGCAGAAGGGACTGGAGTTGCTCACTTCCTGCTGGAGCAGCCACAGCCTACATCACAAGGGTCTCCTTAAATCAGCCCAGCTGCGTCCGTTGTCAGGCCGCTCGCCGGGAGCCTTTGGGCATGATGGTCCTGGCTCCGCATACCAGGGAGGTTCATATTTTAAGTGTGAAACCCCGGCCAGGAGTCCAGCAGCTCCAACCTCACCGGCGTCCCCTGCAGCTGAGCCCAATCCCCCCCACATCGCACAGGCTCAGCCTCCAGCAGCTCGGGCTGAGCTGGAAGGACGGAAGCTAAACACAGACGCAGAATCCGGGGCTTGGAGAGGGAATCGCTCAGGCTCTTCTCCTCAGCCCGGCCCAACCACCCAAGGGTCCTGCTGCCCAGGGCTCCCAGCCTCCGTCCTGCACGTCTCCTCACGTCCAGCTCATGGATGGAGAGTTTGTGTGAACTAATATAAATTCTAAGTAAACATCATTACATAAAAGGGTACTTTTTTTGTTTTCAATAGTTTTATTCATTTCAAATGGCCAGATCCAGCCCGCGGGCCGTAGTTTGCCCATGGCTGTCCTGGGCCAACTGCTTCCCGGCAGGGCTGACAGAGCAACCAGCCAGCGGTCTGTGAGCCTGTGTGCACACAGCGATGTCCGTTAGGGCACAAGGTCCTGTGCCAGGGCAGGCAGCATCCAAGACAGAGCTGCCAACGTGGCCTCCTGCAGGCAGGAGCAGAACACTGTCCGGAGGCCTGCAGCATGCTCCGGGGGCAGAGGGTAGACGGGGCCTGGACTTGGGGTGGGGTGGTGAGCACACAGCACAACATACAGATGATGCATTATAGAATTGTACTCCCAAATACAATTTTGTTAACCAATGTCGCCCCCCAAAAATGAATTCCACATCACCCCCAACACTGGCTCGTCGGCATCTGCCTGCCTGGTGCTGAGGCCTCTGTGAGCTGTGACGCCCACAGGCCTGGGAACTGCTGATACTTCCACACAATGACCATTGTGATCCCGCTGTCACTTCTCTCTAAATACTAGAGATCCCGTCCCGAGGACCACAACTCATAGCCTTTCTAACGCGCCCTTTCGCTATATAGAGCTCTGTCTACTGATGGATTTCCATCAGCACGGGTGTCAGGGCCCTGCACATGCACACGCCAGGAGCTCTGTCCTCTGACAGCCGCGGACGGGCCCTGGGCACCGGCACCCACAGGAACCTCGACCATGTGAATGAGGAACAGTTCAGACTCCCAGTCCTCATGGGGCTTCGTCTAGATGCAGCAACAAGGACGAAGGGTGGTGTTGAGTGATACAACAGCCAGAAACAGGAGACCAGGCCGGGCCCTAGTGAGGGCAGCTGGTGGGGAAGGGAGGGAGGCTGACAACATCCTACTGGGAAGCAGCCACGTTCAGGAAGAGAACTTCATCTGACCAGGAAGGTGAGGCAGGTCTGTGGGAGGTGAGGGGTGTGTGGTGCCCCTGGGGCACTCCCCGAGGCAGCAGCTCCAGACAGAGGCCCGGCGCTTAGCAGCAGGTCACAGCCAGAGGAGACACCCAGACCGTCAGGGGTGCGAGCAGCTGGCACGGATGCTCTAAGCAGCCCTGTTTCAGGGGCAGATGCAGATGCAGAGCAGAGGCAGCCGCCCAGCTGTGCAAAGGCCCCGCTCCCGGGGCTCCGCCCGGAGGAGGCACCGCTCTCTCAGAGAGGGCACCTGGGCAGGTGGCAGCAGTGAGGCAGGGACCATTCAGGAGAATGAGGTCAGGCAGTGCCAAGAGACACCAACACCCAAGGCACAAATAACAAGCAGCAGGACACAGCGAAGGTCAGACCAAGCCTGAGTCCTCGTTCTGAGCTCCTGCTGTGTGAACCGGCATCTCCCTTCGAGGGTTACAGCAAAGCTTGCATTAGACCAGTGGTTCTCAACCTGCTGGCCCTTTAAATACAGTTCCTTGTGTTGTGACCCAACCATAAAATTATTTTCGTTGCTACTTCATGACTGTAATGTTGCTACTGTTATGAACAGTAATGTAAATACCTGATATGCAGTATGGTCTTAGGCGACCCCTGTGAAAGAGTCGTTCCACCGCCAAAGGGGTCGTGACTCACAGGTTGAGAACCGCTGCTTTAGACGATGCAGAGAAAAGGCTCGATGTGGTCCTGACAGCAAGCGGTAGACGAATGTCAGCCCATTGCAGTGGCTCCCCAGTGCAGAAGCGGGGGGGTGGGGGGGAGTCATTGCATTAATCTTGGAGACTGACTCAGTGAGACCATGAGGACAATAGGCACCAGCACCAGGAACCGCTTGGGGAAAGAGACCCAAGGTTAAGAAGAGCTGACGGCAGGAGAGTTCAGGCTGCAGTAAAGTTCACACATGCACACACACACGCGCGCGCACACATGCATGTATGCACACATGCACACACATACACACGCGCACACAGTGGAGTTTCCTGAGGCCCTTGCTGGGTGGGATGAGGAAGGGGTGGGTGTTTTCAGGCCCGATGCCTTCCTCCCTGCTGAGTGCGCAGGAGCAGGACGAACCCGGACAACCCGCCTAGACATTCAGACCAGCGCTGGGCGTCGGGAGTGCAGGCGTCGTTACAGGTGGAGGTGGGGGAGTCAGATTTGATCCTCTTCCCCCGTCTTCCCAATGCTCCCATTTCTACCTCAGACCCAGGTCCATGGATCGTCCCTCACTTACGCTCTCCAGGGTATATCGGGCCAGAGACCAGTTCCCTTCTTGTCATGGCACCCAAATGCCATCTCCCTCATGTCAGGCTTCAAGAATTCCTTCCGCCTGACTCAGGGTCACCCCTGCGACCTGTGCCAGGCAGCCCCGGGGCCGTCTTTACAAAAACAGCAATTTCCAACAAGAAAAAGAAACACCAAAAGTCATTTAACTTTTACTTTCTGTTTAGATGGACCTACATAAAACCTCCTTCCTCAGGACAACATGGTCCCGCTGACCACCTGCCCCTGCGTGTGCCCACGCCTCCCTGAAGGGCGTGCACTCTGAGCCACCGTGGGGGCCTGCCGCCCTGGCCTGCCTCACACCGGCTACCCTGGGCCTCACACTTGCTCCCCCGGGTCTCACCCCCACTCCCCCAGGCCACACACCCACTCCCATGGGCCTCACACTCACTCCCCCAGGCCTCACACCCGCTCCCCCAGGCCACACACCCACTCCCCTGGGCCTCATACCCACTCTCATGGGCCTCATACCCACTCTCATGGGCCTCACACCCGCTCCCCCGGGCCTCACACCCGCTCCCCCGGGCCTCACACCCGCTCCCCCGGGCCTCACACCCGCTCCCCCGGGCCTCACACCCGCTCCCCCGGGCCTCACACCCGCTCCCCCGGGCCTCACACCCGCTCCCCCGGGCCTCACACCCGCTCCCCCGGGCCTCACACCCGCTCCCCCGGGCCTCACACCCGCTCCCCCGGGCCTCACACCCGCTCCCCCGGGCCTCACACCCGCTCCCCCGGGCCTCACACCCGCTCCCCCGGGCCTCACACCCGCTCCCCCGGGCCTCACACCCGCTCCCCGGGCCTCACACCCGCTCCCCTGGGCCTCACACCTGCTCCCATGGGCCTCACACCCACTCCCATGGGTCCCACACCTGCTCCCTTGGGTCTCACACCCACTCCCCTGGGCCTCACACCCACTCCCCCAGGCAGGGGGCCTCGCCGCCACCGCCTCCCTCTCCCTCCTCTGCACAGCTGCTCCTTGCTTATGTTTTAACTTTGAGGGAGATTTTACTTCTCTCCTCCTCCTTCATCTTATGAAGCAGGCAGATTTCAGTGTGAGAGCCACACACAAGTGTCTCCACATCCTCACACTTGTTCTCTTATTGCAACGCCCGAGAAGTGAGAGGACCGGGAGCTGTGGACGCTGGTAGAGGGGAGAGGGCGGCTAATGTTTGTTCAGATTCACGAGCCAGGGACGCACTGCTCTTCACCATGCGGATGAAATACAAATAAGTGGCCCTGGCTGGTGCTCAGGGGTTAGCGCCTTGGTCCACGTAGTGAAGGGTCACGGGTTCGATTCCTGGTTAAGGGCACGGACCTGGGTTGCAGGTTCTTCACTCAGGTCAGGCCATGTGTGGGAGACAAACAATCAATGTGTCTCACATCAATGTTTCTCTCCCCCTTCCTTCCACTCTCTCTAAAATCAATGAAAAAATATCCTTGGGTGAAGATTAACACACACACACCGCACACACACACACACACACACACACGCACACACACACACACACGCACATGCAAGCGGGGAATGTGGAGGCATTCTTTAAAACGGGAGGAAACAGTTGTTTGAACTTCTGGGATCCCGTCAAACTGACCATCTCAAAGCACTGCCAGCCATGTGGGAGCCCAGCTGCCCCTGGCTGCCCCTGGGGCCCCCTTTCAGGGCCAGGAGAGCCCTGCAGTTTCAGACAAGTAAAGTGACAGTTATGAAGAGTGAGCCATGAGCCCTGGTGGTGGGCTCGGTTGGTTGGGCATCATCTCCTGCACCAAGGGGCTGCTGGGTCAATTCCCTGCAGGGCATTTACCTGAGTGCAGGCTCGGTTCCTGCCAGGTAGGGGGCGTGCAGGAGGCAACCAATCTATGTGTTGCTCTCATGTCACTTTTTCTCTCTTTTCCCTTCCTCTCTCTCTAAACATCAATTAATTTTTAAGTGTATCATTAAATGAGAAATCTGACCAACTGGCTTGCATTTTAGCTGAATAATAAACAATGTAACCAGGGACCAGGAGAAGAGGAACCACAGGCAGAGAAATGATGCTCAAGGCTCCCTCTGGGTAGGCGGGTCCCCTCTGGGTCTGGGCAGGCGGGTCCCCTCTGGGTCTGGGCAGGCGGGTCCCCTCTGGGTCTGGGCAGGTGGGTCCCCTCTGGGTCTGGGCAGGTGGGTCCCCTCTGGGTCTGGGCAGGTGGGTCCCCTCTGGGTCTGGGCAGGTGGGTCCCCTCTGGGTCTGGGCAGGTGGGTCCCCTCTGGGTCTGGGCAGGTGGGTCCCCTCTGGGTCTGGGCAGGTGGGTCCCCTCTGGGTCTGGGCAGGTGGGTCCCCTCTGGGTCTGGGCAGGTGGGTCCCCTCTGGGTCTGGGCAGGTGGGTCCCCTCTGGGTCTGGGCAGGTGGGTCCCCTCTGGGTCTGGGCAGGTGGGTCCCCTCTGGGTCTGGGCAGGTGGGTCCCCTCTGGGTCTGGGCAGGTGGGTCCCCTCTGGGTCTGGGCAGGTGGGTCCCCTCTGGGTCTGGGCAGGTGGGTCCCCTCTGGGTCTGGGCAGGTGGGTCCCCTCTGGGTCTGGGCAGGTGGGTCCCCTCTGGGTCTGGGCAGGTGGGTCCCCTCCTCTGGGTCTGGGCAGGCGGGTCCCCTCTGGGCAGGTGGGTCCCCTCTGGGCAGGTGGGTCCCCTCTGGACAGGCGGTCGCCTCTAAAGGAACCTGCCGCTCCACCTCAGGCATGAATGGCCCTGTTCATTATGCAAAAGATGGTAAAGTGGCCGTCACTGCTGCGCTGGAGGAAAGGGAACCCTTGTGCTGTGGAAAACACTGTCTTTGAGGTAGCGTCTGGGAGAAAGTCATTATGTTTTCTAGAAGGGTTAGGGGTCCAGTGGGGTCCTGGCCACTCCGTCCTGAAGTCCAGTATCACTAGGCCCTCTCGCTCCCCTGGGGGGCAGGGGGGCAGATAAGCTGCTCTGGAGCTCGAGACATCAGCGGTGCTCAGACCAACTCCACCCCAGGGAGGGAGGGCGGGGCCTGCCCGGCTGCTGCCTAAGCCCCTGGGGGAGCAATGCAGGCCCTGTAAGCAGGAGACCCCTCAGACACCTTGCCAAGAGGAGGGCCTCGCCTCTCCCGTCTCCCTCCCGAGGAACAGGGCATCCCCACAACTGCATGTCCGTCACTCCCAAACCCGCCTGAGGCCGATGTGAGGGGCTGGTCCCACAGCCACCCTGCGTCGCGGCAAAGGGGCAGAAGCGAAAGCTGGGATGAGTGACAGGTGAGATTTGTGGATTCTTGTCACTGACCAGGTCACTGAAATAGAGGAAACTGCACACGGATGATGGGAACAGCCGAAAGGACGCCCCTTGCCCACCACAGCACACCTTCACCAACGCATGGTCCTTCTGCTGCACCCACGACCACAGTGTCCGCAAGGGGCTGCTCCCAGCCGGGCCACTGCAGAGGCGCTGTGTCGCTGAGGGCCCTGAGGAGGGAAAGGCTTCCCCCGGAGTGGAGTGCGGAGTGCGGAGTGCGGAGAGCAGAGAGTGGAGAGCAGTGGGAGCGGCCAGGTGTCCTGCAGACCTGACCAGAGGGCAGTGCTCGGCCGTGTGTTAGGATGGGCGGCAGGCACCTGCTCCAGGAGCCACGGAGCACGTCTCCCTCCCAGGGCCCACGGAGCAACTGTGGAAGACAATGGTGAGCATGAGCATCTCTTAAATGCTTGCTACGTGCTAGGAGTTTCCCAGAAACTTTTCAGATGAAAAGGTAAGGATGAAAGAGGCTGTGACTTGCCTGTGGTGCCACCTAGATCCTAGAAGGTGGGGAGCAGGCTCTGACCCACAAACAGAAGCAGGGCGGTCGGCGAACCAGGAGTGTGGCCACCTGCACACAGCAGGAGCACAGGGCTGGGACAGGACCCGCCCCCTCTCCCTCCCCTCTGCTCACCGAGGCTGGAGCCAGGCCTGCCGGCTCCCTGGCCCCACCCCCAGGAGACCTAACCAGACAGACTCCCACAATGAAATAGCGAATTCTCACAGAGAGGTTTTATTTTTAAGTTGCAATATCCCGTCACCAGGTCATTTATGTAAGAACCTCGCATTCACCGCCATGAGGAATTCACAAGAAGACATAAGACAGCGCATGGGTCTACTGAGGCTCCCAGACCTTCAGCCAAGATGCCCAATAAGCTTATATTACCTACTAGAGGCCCGGTGTTCAAAAATCCGTGCACTCAGGGGGGTCCCTCAGCCCAGCCTGCACCCTCTCACAATCCAGGACCCCCCAGGTAGGGTCCCTCAACCCGGCCTGCACCCTCTCACAATCCGGGACCCCCCGGGTAGGGTCCTAAGGCCTGGCCTGAGATCAGGGACTATTGGGGCTTTCCTTTCCCTGGCTGCAGGCAGCTGGCCCTGCCCCCACTGCCACTGCTTGCCATTGTGCAGCACTGTCACCCCCCTCCCCTGCCACTGGTCGCCTCCCTCTGCAGGTGACAGGCACGGGGTGCGATGACTTGGCTGGCCTGGGCCTCCCTCTGCAGGGCGATCTCTGCCGGCTGCACACCTGCCACAGCATCACTAACTGGTGGCCTGGGCCTCTCTCTCTTTTTCTTTTTCCTTTTTTTTTTTTTTTTAAAGTAAGGGTAATGCTTACTGAGCAATACAGAACTGAGTACTATGAAGGTTCACCAGGATGGAAATTCACCTCGCCCGCCCCTGCCACCCCAACACCCAGAGACCACAGTACTTAGAAGGTACACGCAATGGCCATAACTGCTAAATATCTGTTCGTAACAAACAAACCATAGCACATTTATACTGTATCACATCGAGGGATTATAGAAATCCATTTGTATATTGCTTATATAAAATCTTTTTTTTGGTAACAAATATTAAAAAAAAGGTATAAAAAACACATGCAGTTGAAAGCCCTGCCAGGACAGCCAGTCTGTAAGCATCCAGTGAGCATGTGCTTTGGAAGGGCGCTCGTGCCCACAGTAGCTCCAGCAGGGCCAGTGAGGTGTGCCCCGGCTGCCACTCTAGGCAGGACTGAGCGGGACCACAGTGGGTGGGTACAGCAGGGCCTGGCACTGTGCCCTTCTCCGGCCTTCTCCAGGATCAGGGGCAGGGGCAGGGGCAAGGCTGGGGGCAGACAGATTGCAGTTTCACTCTGAGTTCCATCCTCAGCCTAATTTTGGTTGCAACTCATGACTTCCTGGCTGCCTGGAGGTCCTGTGGGTGGGTGCCCTGGAGGAGAGGCCAGAGAAGTGCCCACAGCTGTCTGGTTGGGTGTCTCTCTGGCCCAGAGCCTCTGTCCTGCCTCCTGCAAGCCTGACCCCAGGCAGAACAGCCCCCCTCAGGACTACTGTGGTCTCAGCGCTGGGTCCTGGGTCTCATCAGCCTGGGTTTCTGATCACCCTGGTGTGGCTGATCTGAGTTTCACAAAAAAGCCCGGCCGATGCTGGCTGTGCTGAGCCTCAATGAAGAGTTCTGCATGCAGCAAGGAAGAGCCCTCTGGGACCCTCCTCCTCCTCCCTCTCCTCATCTCCTCCTCCTTCTCTTCCTCCTCTCAGCCCGCGGTCAATTTCCCCAGCTGCTCCAGCAGTGGTTGCCTTCTGAGTCGGGGTCTTAACGCTACGGGTCCTGATGAGGCAGGTGGGGCGATGCCGGCTGAGCAGCAGGATGAGCTGCTGCCACTCCTGCTTCAGCTCCTCCATCTGGGTTTCGACTCTGCATTCATGAGCTCCAGCCACTCAGATTCCCTTGCAGAAGTTCCGTCCACTTCTTGTTCCGGCATCGGGCTGCCTCCACTTTGTTCTTTTCCTGGCACCTCTTCCTCCGCTCCTCTTCCTCATGTAGCTCACTTTCCACAGGTTGAGGCCTCTTGCCCAGTTTCACCTCCAGGAAGTGCAAAGGGGCAATCATGGCCCCAGTGTTGTGGATGTCAGCGTATTTCAGCTGCTCTGCAGCCAGGGCCGAGCTGGGGAGTCCGGTCAGGGGGCCGAGCCCTGCAGAGAGCCCGCAGTCATGGAAGGGTCTGGGATCTGCCCAGGCATCAGTGCAGGAGGAGTGGCAGTCCAGCCCTGCAGAAGCCGCAGGAGAGGCTGCGAGCCCGGGGCCTGGGCCAGGCTGCCGGCGCCATGCCTGCTCAGGAGCGGCCATGGCACCAGCCCCGCCTGCAGTGTCCACCACCGCCAGTGCCTCCCTTCACAGCCACCCAGCATCCCTCCCACAGGCTGTGGCCTCGGTCTCCCTCTTTGAGGCGATCGGTCGGGCTCTGCCTGCCTCATCACCCCTAACCACTTACTTGCCTTCCTACCTGATCGCCCCCAGCTGCTCGTCTTCCTACCTGATCACCCCTAACTGCTTGCTGGGGGGCAGGGCCAGCCCGGCGAGGGGCCGTGGTGGTTCTGGTCTCTAGTCATTCTGGTCATTAGGGTTTCTGGGCTTTTATTATATAGGATGGGAGCTGAAACAAAAACAGAGATTTAAGAGTACTAGACCAGTGGTCGGCAAACTCATTAGTCAACAGAGCCAAATATCAACAGTACAACGATTGAAAATTCTTTTGAGAGCCACATTTTTTTAAACTTAAACTATATAGGTAGGTACATTGTTATTAACTTCATTAGGGGACTCCTCAAGCTTAGGAAGAGCCACACTCAAGGGGCCAAAGAGCCGCATGTGGCTCGCGAGCCACAGACTGCCGACCATGGTACTAGACCAGGGGTGGGCAAACTTTTTGACTCGAGGGCCACAATGGGTTCTTAAACTGGACCAGAGGGCCGGAACAAAAGCATGGATGGAGTGTTTGTGTGAACTAATATAAATTCAAAGTAAACATCATTACATAAAAGGGTACGGTCTTTTTTTTTTTTTAAGTTTCAAACAGCCGGATCCGGCCCGCGGGCCGTAGTTTGCCCACGGTTGTACTAGACAAACATCAGGCAGGTCAAGGGTTAGTGTAAAGTGTTACTCCAGGGAACCCACTGGCATCCAATCAGGTTTGCACTCCTGGCTTGTTTTTACCTCAAAGCAGATCATTAAGTTAGACCTAGGTAATGTCTTTATTGGTATATTGTTTTAAGTCCAATTAATCCAAGCAACAACAATGACAATGCCTTCCATTCATAGGGTGTCTTTTCTGTTGTTGGAGCCCCGGTTGGGTTGCCTACCCGGTAATTAGCATCTCAGGTGCACACATGGTCACAGACCCCTCTGGGGAGGGAGAGGGTCGGACATCAATCTCCCCAAGTCCTAGCCTGCTCCTCTCTTATAGATGGCGGCTCCAGAGGATGAATGGCTCCCCCGGGATTCCGGGGAGCAGAGAGAGCTCCTGGCGTCCATCTGCTGACGAAGGAGCCTCTGGGCCTCTGGTCATGGGAACATGGATCCTCGCCTGAGGGTCCGCCCAGCAGCGCGGGTGCAATGCAGCCACAGGGAAGAGTCCAGGCTGAGGGTCAAGAAGCCTGGCCCTGAGCCCCAACTTTACCACGGCTCCAACCCCAACATCTCTGCTTCTGTTGGGGTGGGAGGGGCAGCTGCTTCCTGTCCCAAAGGGTGGAGTCACTGCATGGAGAACGGGGGAGGGGACTGTATAGCGCCAAGCGCTGCAAGAACAGGTGGGACCAGGTGTCCGTGTCTCTGAGAGAAAGTCCGTTCTGGACGCTGGGCTTGGACCCACGTGCGGCTCTGCAGGTGAGCCCTGGACGCAGCTGTGAGGAGACCGCCCTGGCCACACACACCCGGTCAGACCGTGGGGAGGAGTTGTCCAGGGCTGTCGGGACAGCCACGGGCCCCCGGACACGGCTGGGCTACGTGACCGTCAATGCCATCACTCAGGGGTCTAGGCTGGCCCGGGCTGGCTCATCACAGGGCGATGATTCCAGAACATTCTAGCAAATTAAAACAAGTGCCCATTTGTAGAAGGGACTTCAGTTTGAATCCGAGCTGAGATTCCTCATTCCCGTGGCCGCACCACGACCACCCAGGCCGAGGCAGTGCCTGTGGCTGGAGGTGCTGAGCCCACGGGAGCCAGGGCTCTTCTGTCCCAACTACAAGGACGGTTCTAATCCTGGCTGATGTCCCTCTGACCATCGGAGGAGGTCACAAGAGAGGTGTCCCAGCAGAAGCGTGGGGACGCAGACTGGTCCCATCACAGCACACCCAGGCCATGGCCCGCTGCTGAGGGAGGCGTGAACTCCTCTCCGACGGCTCCGGATGTGACCGCTCGTCCCAGGGTCCCTTCGACCTCCGTGCGACGCTAACCCCCCCTAAGGTGGAAAGGTGGGATTTCAGTGATTTCAGCAGGGGAATCACCTCGGGTGCTTGTCTGAGAGCCCTCGGGAAGAGCTGGCCGCCCACCCTTCCTCCCAGAAGCCGGGGCCCGGCAGACAGCGGGTGACACTAGGCACTTTCTGTCAGATGCCAACACTGGAATGTTATTAAAATCCATTGTATTATATCAACAACAAGCTGCTCGATAACAGCATGAACTCAGTGAGGCTATTTCTACCCAGCCAGCTCAGGGGAATGTTTCACTCATGGCAGATTCCCAGCCGTTAAGGTGCTTAATGTGGGACCCCGAGTTCTCGGACCCCCACTTCCCAATCACACTGGCTGAGAGTCTCAGAGCCTCAGTCGTCCCTGCGCTGTCTTATGTCTTCTTTGGAATTCCTCATGGGGGTGAATGTGAGGTCCTTACGTAAATGACCTGGCGAGCCTGGTACTGAAGGCCGCGGAGTGTGAGGCTGACCGGTGAGCTCCTGCCTGCAAGCTGGGCGCAGCCCTGTGCCCTCGGTCCCCCCTCTTCATCGAAGAGCCTTCCGCCTGGAGGAGGCAGCTGGCACCTCCTGGGACCTCACATTCTCAAAGGGCCTCCTGAGGTCTTTCCCCGTTCACCTGACAGCGAGCGAGGGCAGGGATATCGGCCAGGGCGTCGGCAGCTCCGTGGTGGTGTTTGGAGAACTAACCAAACTTGACAGCCAGAGTGTCTTAGAGATCTCCTAATGCAGCTCTAATTTTAAAGACTCCAACTTTACAGCCAGAAGTTGATTAAATAACTTGTCCGCCATCACCTTCAGGGGCAGCGGCAAGACCAGGACACGGGCCTCCTCCAGGCCTGAGCCCGTCCGCGCCGCTGCGACAAGGCAAAGCCCAGCCGCTACTTCTCTTGAAAATACAGCCTTTTCACGTCAATTCGTTCCCATCACTCGCCTGCTCTTTCTTCACCCCGAGCTATTTATGTGGTTAGAAAATGTCTGAAAGCACGCGGAAACCAGTATTTCTTGCGACATTCAAACCCTCTCCTGTTCTGATGGCCTGGAATTCCACAGTCAGCTTTTCTTGGCGCTGTTTCTATTGCAACCAGAAAGTAAGTGTGGGAGAAAGTTATCTGAGAATTTAAGAGCCGCAGGAAAAATAAAAATTTCAGTTTCAACCCCATTCCGGAGCCCATGCCCATTCCGTAATGAGAGCTTCATGGCTGCAGCCAACGGGAGCCAGACTCCCAGGCAAACCTTAGCCAGCACCGCGGGGCGGTGCTCCCTCCGGGACCCTCCCTCCTCTGAGACGTCCAGGCACCTCACAGCCACTGGAAGCTGCGGGGTCCCTCCAAGCACGTGGGACCCGGACCCTGAGGACCCAGCCCTCAGGTCAGCTGGGCGGTCCTGGGTGTGGCTTCTTGGTTGAGTAATTGGACCCTTTGGTCCTTTGATTTAAGATACAAATGTTTATTGTAGACCTGCCAGTGTTCTCAGTGGTTAGAGCATCTGCCAGTGCACAGAAGGGTCGTGGGTTCGATTCCCAGTTATGAGCCCGTAGCTCCTTCTATTCTCTTTAAAAAATATATACATTTTTATTACTATCATATAAGGTTGTAACAAAATATAATAAATGTACAAAAGTACTTGATAACTAGTAAAATAATGCAAAAATATGTCAGTTATTAAATGAAGACACTGTCCCTAGAGATACACAAGTGCTTTACAAAGACACACTGTGGCCTGTCTTTTAAAAACTGAAGCAGGCCCAGGGCCCCCGGAAGCTCCTCAGACTCCGCGGGAAGAACTCAGGAGCGTCTGCCTCCTGTGACCCGAGAAGGCCGAGAACTTCAGGGTTCAAGCTGAGAATCCGCCTCAAACCTCGCATGACTGTTCCAGGGTTCTCTGGGAAACCGGGCGACCGGTTTCTTAGATTACATGTTGTCCTGGAGCTCCAGTTGCGCAATCGGTTAGCGCGCGGTACTTATAAGATTATATGTTGTCTTGTCTCCAGAAAATCACGTGGTCCCTGGTTTAATGCGTTATAATCTCCTGGTTAGTTCCACTCCCTGTAGCAGAGGGCGGCCCCTCCCCCGCAGATCCGCCTCCACTTCCTGGTGCGGTGGCTGCTCCTTTCTCCTTTGCCTTCTCTCAGCCCGGGGCAGGGGTCCTGCCAACATTCCCTTTCCTCCATTAGACACGGACCTCCTTCCGAAACATTCACTGTAGGTCTAACGACCACACTACTTTTTCACCTTCAACCACAAGGCAGGTAACGCACTCACGGGCTATTTAATTGAATCAAATAATCATCAACCAAGCAGTTTCTGTCCCGACCAGCACCTCTCTGTGTGACCTAACCACAGGCACATGCCTAAGAAGCCCTGATGTTTTTATGTTTGATAGCACGCCCCCCCGATCCCAAGGCAAGGAACACATCCTAGTCCCCTTGCAAGTGGCCCACGGGCCCTCGAGTTTGCAGAAGATAACTGTCCTGCTGATTAATTTATGGGCGGTATTTATATGTGCTGTTTTGTGAATTAAAATATTCCAATGAGGACCACACGTCTGGGCGTGACCCACACTGTAAAGATAGGAGGGTGCGATGGTTGTGTTCACAGGGGCCATTAAGGCATCCCTCCTAGTGGCCGGGTGCCGCGTGGTGCAGGCAGGTATGCAGTGGTCAGTGGTGAGGACAGGACTGGGAGCCACCTGCGCTGTGGGCGGGAACGAGGCGGGGGACGCCTCTGGAAGAACACTCGCTTCGCCGAGCTAGAACAAGGGTAGATGTCTCTGTTGGTCCATAAATCAGAGCCCATGTGGACGCATCAGAAAACACGTCCATTAGGTGTGTGCATGGGTCCTCACGCTGCCTCTGTGGGGAACTGGACAGCCCAGTACCAAGGGATCCAAATCCATTCCATTCCTTGGCCTTTCCCCCTCTCACCCAAGCCTGCCTCTCAGGACGATCCCCAGCAACTCGCTTCACCAAACCCAGCGCTGCTGTCAGGATTTATGCATTATCAAGCACACGTTACATTCTCCCGATTCAAAGCCCCATACCCCTTCAGGCCCCCAGTCCCACCTACTGCATCCCTCCGAGCTGTGGCTGCCTCCCTACAGGCCCCCTCCTCCCACTACTCTGGTCCACGTTCCTGAGCTGTGGCTGCCCTGCCCTCCTGACTTGGCGCCACTGCCACTAAGCACTATGGCCTCTGCACGGCCAGTCGCTGGGCAGTGGGTCTTGCACTCAGATGCTTGGTGTGTGTTTAGTGGCCTGGCTTCTCTCCCGAGTTATTATTGAACTCCACGGTTTCCACAGTGGCCTCCCTGGGCACAGAGAGGGGGGCTGTTGTTCCCTCATCTCCCTGGAGAAACTTGGCGTTTGTGTTCCCCTGAGCCCTGGGGTCCCGGGAGCCAGACTACAGCTCCATCCCCAGCTCAGACAGATGACTCCAAGCTCACCAAATCCGAAACCTAGTGTTCACTGTCTTGGGAAGTCTTGACCATAGTTTTATATTTATTTTTCCCATAGGATTACTTAGCTCTTTTTGAGGAAAACAAACAAACAGAAAACAGAATAACAACACCTGCCCTGACCAAGTCTATGAAGTTCACCTGGGTGACTCACCACCTCCACAGCCTGCAGGGTCACCTGTGTCCTCCCACACCTCCACCCCCTACAGGGCCACCTATGTCCTCCCACACCTCCACAGCCTACAGGGCCACCTGGGTGGCTCCACACCTCCACAGCCTACAGGGGCACCTGGGTGGCTCCACACCTCCACAGCCTACAGGGGCCCCTGTGTCCCCCCACCCCTCCACAGCCTACAGGGTCACCTATGGCCTCCCACCCCTCCACAGCCTACAGGGGCACCTGGGTGGCTCCACACCTCCACAGCCTACAGGGGCCCCTGTGTCCCCCCACCCCTCCACAGCCTACAGGGTCACCTATGGCCTCCCACCCCTCCACAGCCTACAGGGGCACCTGGGTGGCTCCACACCTCCACAGCCTACAGGGGCCCCTGTGTCCCCCCACCCCTCCACAGCCTACAGGGTCACCTATGTCCTCCCACACCTCCACAGCCTACAGGGGCACCTGGGTGGCTCCACACCTCCACAGCCTACAGGGTCACCTGTGTCCCCCCACACCTCCACAGCCTACAGGGGCACCTGGGTGACTCCACCCCTCCACAGCCTACAGGGGCACCTGGGTGACTCCACCCCTCCACAGCCTACAGGGGCACCTGGGTGACTCCACCCCTCCACAGCCTACAGGGGCACCTGGGTGACTCCACCCCTCCACAGCCTACAGGGGCACCTGGGTGGCTCCACACCTCCATCAGCCTCTTGGAGCCTCAGATTTCTTAGCTTGGAGTTAAAGCATTTGGGGTAGGTTACGTTCAGGGTCTCCACCCTCAGCTCACTCCCAGGAACCCTCGCCCCCAATGCTTCTAGCCTAGAATTCAGAAAGTGCTCACTTAATGTAAGCAGAATGAATTCTTCTATCACTGGGGAAATCAGATACATTTAACATATGTGTCTGATTCTCCACATTTTTTCGAGTTCTAGTCTGTGGTGAGAATCATCGACTTTAATAATTCAAGGCACCAGTCAGACCAAGAAACAGAGCCCAGAGCTTCCGGAGGAGCATTATCAGGGATCGGGAGTCTCCCTGCCAAGGTTCCTGCCGTACTGCCCCCCCCCACCACCACCACCCGGACCCGCAGCACAGCCTCCAGAGCAGGGAGGTGCGGCTGTGTCATTTCTATTCTGCTCGTTTCTACTTTGGAAGGGAATGGTGGATGCCGTCTCATGGAGGAGGAAACGCACCGCGACTCCATCATCAGATCATATTAATTCTTAATCCCGGAGGGTGCGGGCAGCATGAAGAGGCGCCTGCCACCACCTGCTAGTGACATTTCTGTGTGCCAGAACCTGGTCTCCTTGCTGCTGACGCCAGAGGTGAGAAAGGGCAGTGACAAAAACATTAAGGGATGAAAAATAGGCTCTGCCAAAGGTCACGGGAGTTGTGAAAGGTCAGGGAGGGGGAAGCAAGAGGTTGCTTGGTTACTGTTCAGAGCCCAGGGATGGCTTTTGGTGCATCCCTGTGAGCAGGCAGCCCCGAAGGCAGCTGCCAGCCCCAAAGGCAGCGGCACAGCCGACAGGAGGCGTGCGTTTAGGTGAGGTGGGGCAGTGCTGATCTCCTGAAAGCCATGGGCCAGCGGGGGGAACTGCAGACATTCGATCCCTGGGCATGTAAGGAGGACAGAGATCCAGTCCTCTGAGGGAGGAACACAGGCCAAGCCTGCTTGAAGTAGGACCATGGGCTCTTGGTCCTGAGCTCACAATTATCCTACAGTGATGGCCTCAATGTCATATTCAAGGATTCCCTTAACGTGAAGACATCACCCTGCAGTGAAAATCAGGGAAGACTTCATGGAGGAGGAGGCATTTGGATTCAGCCCTGAGTTGGTGGTGTAGAGATGGTGACAAGTGGACATACAGGAGAAGGCAATTCTAGGCAAATGCAGCAAAGGCACGGAGACATTGTGTAAACGGGGTAAGTGATAACGTTTCGTATTAATGATGCAGACCTGGGGGTAAGTCCACGGTTCGAATCCCAGCTGTTCTCCTCACCAGTCACAGGGCCCAGGAGGGCCTGCTTGGCTTCCAACCTCCATTTCCTCACCTACGTTCATTAATGAGAGAAAGGTAAAACACTCTCACAGAGCTATTGTCAGAATTAAAGGGACCTTATATGGAAGACTCAGCATGTGCCTGGCACACAGTAGGTGCCTGACAAATGTTGTAGTAATAACAACAATGGCAGGGATTATTAATATAAAAAAGAGAGTGATTCAATTTCAGTGCAGGATGGAATGTGCGTAAACATTCCCAATTATCCTACAGCGATGGCCTCAATGTCGTATTCCTGGCCACAGGGTGCGCGCCTGCCCATGGCATTCTCCTATTTCTGAGCATCAGCCAAGAGGCAGACCCCCGGAGGCCCACAGTCGCTGCACCGTCTGCCCCAGCTCTGGGGATGGGCCCGAGGGACCGAGGCCAAGAACCGGAGGGTCTGTGTGGCTCAGGAGGGCGAGTCCAGCACAGCCCCCGGGACAGAGCAGCAGCCCAGCAAATGTGCAAGTTGGTCACCTGCTCCTCCTTCCCAGCTGCCTCCGGGGTCCTAGACTGAAGAGGGAACGCAGCCCCAGGTCCTGAGGCCTGCAGGCGGGAGCTCGGAACCCTGCTCCAGCTGTCCTCAGCCAGCGAGCCACCACGGCACCACCTGCAGCCTCGCCGCCTCAGCAAAGCACGGAGCTACACTCAATGAAGCTAAAGTGAGCCAGGGGAGGCGTGAGTCCTGCAACCTTTTCAGCCTCCCCACCCCTAATTGCCCAGCATGGGTTTGTCCCAAATACAAGATGCCAGTTCAGGGCAAGTGAGCCACAGCAATCCTCTGCCCAGTGGCGCGAAAGGCCCAACCCCAGAGTAAGAAGTTCCTCTGCCCTTTCAGAAGTCTGCGTCTAAGTATGCCTGCGACGTAGGAGAAAGCACCAGACAGACAGACAGACGGCGTGGGTGCCTTTGGGTCGGCCGCGCGTTAGTGCTTTGGCCCCTAAGCCAGTCAACGCTCTGTGTTCTCATTCAGTGAAGGGGATGGCAGTGCCTCCTGGGAGCGCTGACATGAAGACGTCTGTTTACTCTCATTCATTCATTCATTCATTCATTCTCTCACTCTCTTTTCTGTCCGATTCAAGAAAGAAAAGAAAAAATGTGACAGTTGTAAGCTGTAAGCCAAGGTGCTGCTTTACCCTCCAGGGTCTCCTAGAAAACAATGATTGTCTGTGATATTAACAGCCTCGAGGAAGTGAGGTTGTCCCAGAAAGCCTAGCACTCAGTAAGCAACCATCTCACTGGCCCATGATAGGGCATAATTCTCCACCCTTTAAACATACTTAAACCATGTATCTATTATGATCCCCGCATCCTCTTTCAATCCCGTGATTATTTGTTTAAGATTTTTTAAAACTGATTTTTAGAGAGAGGAAGGGAGAGGGAAAGGGAGAAACACTGATGTGAGAGTGGAAACATCTCTCAGCCACCCCCTGCACGCCCTACAGGGGCAAGCCCACTCTCCGGGCATGTGCCCTGACTGGGGAAAGGACAGCCACCTTTTGTGCACGGCCAACGCTCAACCAACTGAGCCACACTGGCCGGGACTTGTGAGTACTTTTCACTGCTGTGAAAATCTTCAGGATCTCAAGATTTCTGTAGGTCCTCTCTCCCTTTAACAATCAATAACCAACACCACTTGCTGGAGGGCACTGAGGGAGCTCGCGTGGCTGTTTCTTAACCACCCGAACATTATCCAGAGATAACATGGAAGAGAATCTGAAAACAGGTAGGCTTTGAGAGGCAGATAGAAAGTAATCAATGAGGCTGAACTGGAGGGGTAGGAGCCCAGGCAGTAACTTCCAACCAGTTAGCAGTAGTCAGCTCCACTCTTGTGTGGTCTACCCGAGAGCACACACACACACACACACACACACACACACACATGCACACACAGGCATGCACACATAGAGAAACACACAGACATGCACATGCAGACACACAGAGACATGCAGGCACAGACATATAAACACACATGCACACAGGCATGCAGACACAGACAAACACACAGCAGAGTGAAATACAATTTAGTGAACATGGAATAAGGAAAAAAATCAACTCCTTTTTCTGTTTGTGACTCAAGTGATCTTATGGAAGTGACTGCATCCTGACGCCACGCTTCCCGCAAATTCTATAAAGTGAGGCCTGCAACGCCCAGTCCGGCCCCCGGGTTGCTGTGAAATCAGGTGGATTCACGCATGTGAAGAGACCCTGGGACACGCACACGCCTTTTCCTGTCTCCCTGTGGCTCTACGACAGCTACTCAGAAGCTCACCTCTAGGTCTCAGGTGCCACCCTCCGTGTGACGGTTGTCTCTGTGGGAGAGACGGGTTCAGGAAGCCATGAGAAAGCACCCAGCCAGCCTGGGTGGGAACTGCTGGATGTGGACACTGCCCCTCAGACTTGCTCCCTCGTCCCCGGACGGCTGGCCTTGGGCCTGCTAGTGGTGGGTTTTCTGCGTATCCTGTTGAGTCATCTGACATTTCAGCAGAATCTCACCTGCCTGGGAGTCTGCGCACCAGGCTCTGCTTCCCAGCCAGCACAGTGCCTTCCTTAAATGTGGGTATTCGGAAAGCTCCCCTAATCGTGCCTTTGTCCAAATGTCTACACGCAAATAGTTGATTTCAAACCCAAAATGTCACACATCTGATTGTCACGGGGAAATTCCACCTACATTTACCCAAGCACAAGTCTGGTACCTAGATGCCCTGTGTCTGGAAAGACTGCTGGGGGGAGGGGGCGCAGACCCCCAGGGACAGCGGCTGCAGGCCCGGCACCGAGGCGCGCCCTGCACAGCTGCAGAGAAGCTCACGGCCTCAGCCCCTCGCG
>NW_006299394.1:1102083-1103004 GCF_000327345.1 Myotis davidii | reverse complement strand
CCACCAGCTGCCAGGAGAGCCGCCCGGCCGAGCATGTGCCGTGTGCGGAGGAGCTCAGGGTCTCCCCCTCTCGGCTCCGTGGCCGTGGCAGGTCTCCCTCCTTCCTTCCAGGGGGAGGGGAGTTTGCGGGAGGGGTGGGAATGGGGCATCGCTGACTGCAGGGTGAATGTGATTAGATCCGTGTCTCTGCCTGGATCTCGGGCCGCTAACAGGCACATGTCCGCTGTGCCCAGATTCCACACCGAGTGCCAACACAACCCCTCTGCTGGCAAGTCCCTTCCTCAGCAGCGTTTCTCTAATGAGCGCACGGCGTGTCCCATAAAGTGCCCTGAATTATTTAAGAGGCGTCGCTGTCACCCGTGCACTGAGACGCGCGCGCCTGCGTGTGCCGACGGCTGGGGCGCAGGAGCGCCTCTGGCTGTGGGAGGGGAGCTGACAACAAGGTGTATTTGTCTGTCAGATCGGAAGGGCTGCTTTTGCGTGTGTGTGTGTTTGCATGTGTGTATGTGTGTGATGTGTGTAACATGTGTGCTGTGTTGTGTGTGATGTGTGCATGTGTGTGCATGTGTGTGATTCATGTGGATGTGTGTGTGGTATGCGGGGATGTGTGTAATGTGGGGATGTGTGTGTGATGTGTGTGTGTGTGAGGGTGTGTGGATGTGTTATGTGTGTGATATGTATGTGAGGGTGTGTGATATATATGTGTGTGTGAGGGTGTATGGATATGTTATGTGTGTGATGTGTGTGTGTGTGTGTGTGTGATGTGGATGTGTGTGATATGTGTGGATGTGTTATGTGTGTGGATGTGTGTGTGTGGATGTGTGATATGTGTGTGTGTGATATGTGTGTGAGGGTGTGTGGATTGAGGGTATATGTGATGTGTGTGTGTGTGTGAGGGTGTGTGGATGTGTTATGTGTGTG
>NW_006299394.1:1097216-1102016 GCF_000327345.1 Myotis davidii | reverse complement strand
GTGTGTGTGTGTGTGTGAAGAGGAAATGATGAGGACTGCTTCCTCAGGTGAAATGATAAAGCAGAGAGCCACTCTCTCCTCCAGCCTTGGCGTGAGCTGTTACCATGATGTGATCAGCGATAAACAACCACGGGAAGAAAGAGAATATTTCACAGTAATTAGAGGTGTCTCTCTCTCTTTCCTCCTTTCCTTAATGACATGTGCTCCGGCCTCTAATTCAACGTGCTGGCCTGCAGGCGAAGGCAAAGAATAGCGAACGCAGGAGCGGGTGACATTTCAGAGGTGAGGAGAGTGCGGCGGGCGGCACGGAGGGAAGATGTGGGAGCTGGGAGCAGGGCGGCGGAGGCGGAGGGGGGAGCGGGAGCAGGGTGTGAGGCAGGCAGGCGCCAGGCCAACGGGAGAGCTTGCAGGTAAAAATAAAGCAGAAAGGCCAGGTGGGATCTGCAAACCGCTCTCATCAACACTGCGACGCCCTCCTGTCACGGGACTGTCAAACAGGCTCCGCGCGTAATGAAAGGAAAAATATTTTATTCAGATTTATTAATTTGAAAATGAAGCCCGCCTGTCGAGAGGGGGACAGTTCTTCTCAATCTGTCATCGTTGAACCACGCGCTCCTGACACGGGGATTCATTTGTCTTGTCGGCTCTGACAGTTGGATTCTCCCCGAGCTCTTCCCAGTGGATCGCCCTGGGATTTTAAACCGGATGAAACACATTCCGACAAGGAACAGCCTCTTTATTAATGCAAATTACATGAGCAGGAGAGGAGAGGAGAGGGGAGAGAGACGCCAGCGCGCTGCGGCGCTCCCATCCCTGTAGCAGTCATTTGTTATTTACACTTATACACATTTTTCAGTTTTAATAAAAGGAGACCCGGATTCTCTGTGACATTTATGGACAGTTTGTTTCAAAAAAAATGATGCCATCGCTATAATTGTATGCAAAAGCCATTGCGCCAGGCGCCCCTCTGCTGTGCGGGCTCGTCGGGGGAGCCGGGCCGCTGGTCCTGGGCACAGGGGTGCAGGTGCCAGGGCTGCCCCCCGTGAACCCAACGACCCTCCGAGGGGCTGCCCTCTGTCTCCGTGCAGAGTCCAGGGCTGAGCGCAGTGCCGGAGCCTTTGGGGCAGAGAGACCCGCCCCTCACCACGGGCACACCTGGCACAGTGCCCACCTGAGGGCTCACGGAAAGGTTCTAACTTCAATGTCTTTTAAAGTCAGAGGAGACCCTGGTGGGCATGTAACCCAAAGGCAGCCTGGACTGCACGCGTCTGTCTGTCCAGTGGGCGGAACCCAGCGCATTTCCTGTTTTTCATGGAGGACGGGACTCCCCACGGCCAGAGGCTCCTGCAGCCACGGCCGGGCCTCATGGTCCCCGCGATGCGCTCTGGGGTCTCGGGGCACGTGACTCCCGGTGTTTCCGCTGCATGGAGTCTTCCTTGGGGGAGGCCAGCACTGGGGACTCTTCCAGATGGTCCCAGCGTCCTGCAGGGCCGGCTGGTCGCCTCCTCTGTGCCAGAGGGGCAGCCAGCCCTGGGAGGGACTCAGCCCCTGGCGGGGACGTGGCCCCGGAGATGCCACCTCCACGGGAAGCTTGTGCACGTCCAGCGAGAGGGCAGCGGGCGGGGAGTGGCTACGGGCTCTCGGCTGCCCCCACTGTGGGCACAGCACGCCCAGCCCTGGCCCCTCCTTCAGTAACAGGGTCGCCTCGGCAACTGTAGTCACTTCTCCGGGTCTCAGTGTCCCCGTCGGTGAAATGTGAGGTTAGCCGTGAGCAGATTCTCCAAGTGCTGCCCGTCAGAAGCCTCAGCCGGGGCTTGTCGGCAGAGCCCAGACCTGCTATGCCGACATCTCAGGAGGGACGAGGGGGTCACGATGCTCCGATGCTCCTGGGGCCACAGACGCGGGGCGGGCACAGCGGCCGCTGCAGCCCCGGGGTCCTGGCCCGAGAGCAGTGCTGCCATCGCTCGCGTCCACAGCCCGTGCAGTGCAGCCACCGTTAGGAACGCGTGGCCGCTGCTGGCCCTGTGGGCTCGCCCTTTCTCCTCCTTCAAGTTCAGGTTCTTTATTGAAAGCGTCTGAAAGAGGAGGAGCGGTGAGGAGGCCCAAGGCCCCCAGGGTCTCATCTCTCCGAACGCGTGTACGTGGCACCTGTTCTGCGTCTGAGACCCGGGCCTGAGCCTGAGCCGCCTGCACCAGGGGCGCGGCCTCACGCAGGTGCGCCCCTTCACCCTCCTGGAAAGTGTCTTCCAATGAAGTGGCAGGAAAGGACAAGACAAATGACCGAGGGCACTGAGCTCTTTGGTGACGTGTGAGGACGCCGCTCATGGAACCGGGGACAGGGCCTCCCGCACTCGCCACGCCCACGTGCAGAGCAAGTGCGGGCCGTGCGCGGTCAGCGCCAGGTACACGTGCTGTTTAATGAAGTCCCCGCGGCGATGGATTAATATTTAATAGAGCTTGTCAGCAAGACGCCGTACACTGCTGGGCCTGCCTCTCTAATGCTTGTTAGCGGTTGTGCCTTCCTGGTGGTTCTTTCATGTGAGGCTACTCTCTTCCTTTCAGCATCGCCGCCAGGTCCGTCCGCCCTTCCCCGGCCCTTGTGCTCCCCGGGGTGGGGGAAGCGCCTCCTGAGTCCTCTTCTCTCCTGGGGCCGAGGGCGGGAGAAAACAGAGGTTCGTGTGTTTGCGGCTGTTCTCCCTCGTAGCATGGCTGTCAAAGGCGTGCCCCCAAAGCTGTGGCTGCATTGGTGCTCTTCCCACAGTTATCAACATAGTCACATGTGTACACACTCCTGTACACACACAGATACACACTCAGGTACACGCTACTGCACACACAAGACTTGTAAAATGATACATGGTCAAGTGATATATATTAAAAAGTGTAATTTTGTTTTGACTTCCTACTTTCGAATTTATTAGACTCCCTTAGATGAAATATCATACTGGGATGTCCAAGAGCACATGAGCAGCAGGCCCAGAGTGTGTGCCCTGTGCCCATGGTTGGGAATGCCAGGGGAGCCATGATGTGGAAAGAGCACTGGCCGGGAGCCGGCAGTCCTGTGTGACAGGTGCCCTGGGCCACCTCGCTTCCTCGCTTACACAGGGAAGCACAGGTGCCCCTCGCTGGCACTAGCTCCAGTGCTCATTGGTTGTGCTGGTCCCCGCCCCCACGCCCCCTCCTGCACTGAGCGTCTGCTCCTCGAGGTCAGGGGCCTTGCAAGCTGGTCAAGGCCCACCCCCCTCCCCACATCTCCCTCCCGCCAGGTGTGGGCATACTCTGAGAGAGAGGAGATGCGGCCGGATGGAGGAGTGAATGTTTCCACATGAGCCACCCGCAGGCACAGAGAGAAGGAGGAGCTTTGGTCCCAGGCCCGTGGTGAGCTGCGTGAGCGACAGGAGGACCCAGGCAGCACAGCCAGCACGGGGGCTGCCGTCCGGATGGACCAGAGGCTGGAAGTGTTTATCCCTGTGCCGACCAGTAGCAGGTGCACAATAAACGCCACCTTTACGCAACCACAGCCTCAAGTACACTGTGCACTTCAACGCACTGTCAGGGCTAACATGTCTCCACGTCCCCGCAGCCCCGGGATGAGGAAGGACAGGCACCAAGAGCGTCATGAGCATGTGCTTGGCTGCCTGCGTCGTGAGGTCCAGCGCCAGGCACAACGGAACACGCCCCTTCTGCAAGCCCCCAACCCACAGGCACTATTCACCAAGGAGTGAGATGGCCAAGGAATGGCCAGTGGTTGTGTTGGCCAGACATCAGTCAAGAATGAGAAACAAAAGTCCTTAGAACTCTAAGGAACAAAAATCCTGCTTGCTGCGTCCCCCTGGGCAGGTGGCGTGGCTCTGGAGCACACAGCTCTGTACCCCCAGTTCAGGCCGCTCCCGGGAGCTCAGCAGCATACTGGGGGCTCAGCACGGTCCGAGCAGCATGTGTCCGCTCCTCCCTCTGTGTGACCCCGTACTGGTTGTGCGTCTGCCCGAGGCCGCCTGTGCTGTCATCTGTCACCTCCTCCACGCCCAGACTTCGCTGTCCGCCCCAGGCTAACTGATCTGCTTCAAGACAAGAAAACAAACCGTCTCCCAGGAACCTGCAGGAGCGTTTCTGCAGAGAGAGGTCCACTGAGCCCGACCCAGGCCGCAGCCATGTTTTGTTAAATCGTAATAGTAACCCAAAATGTGCTGACAGCAGCCAATGCCTCACTGCGGGGGGGGAAAGACCAGTCTTGTGACGTTGCCTGGCAACTGTGGGCAAGTCTCCTGGAATATGAAGGGACCCAGTGAGTTAGGGGAGGGCAGGGAGGTCAGGGGAGGTTAGGGGAGGGCAGGGGGTAGTAGGGTGGTTAGGGGAGGGGAGGGAAGGTCAAGGGAGGGGAGGGAAGGGAAAAGGTGGGGATGGAAGGGCAGGGGACAGGGGAGGGCAGGTGCCAGAATCCCAGGACGGGGGGCCACTGAGAGCCCACAAAGCCTCTGCTGGTCTCACTGTCCTGGTTTCGAATGGCTCCGGTACTCCCCTGATAAAATTAGAGATTGTGACTAGAAATGTGAATATACCAAATGTAACCTTTCTTGTGTTTAGTTTCTTATTCTTATTAAAAAGAAGCAGCAGAAATCGTAGGTGCACACATCTCTAAGCACCTTTCTGACCTTTGTAATATTTATTTTTAAGCTTAAGGTCTATAAATACACTGAGAAACAGAATGTCACGGGCCACTCAGGAGGCTAGCAAGCCCGTGAAGAGTTTTAGAGATGACAAAGGAAAAACCTCCCCAAATAAATTAATCTACGTGAACAC
>NW_006299394.1:1093912-1097080 GCF_000327345.1 Myotis davidii | reverse complement strand
GGACCAAGCGTCAGAGGCTGGACCGGGACCCGTCGGATGGAGACACAGCATCATTGTCCCAGCACTGGAAGGGCCACAGTTCAGCGGGGAAAGGAGCAGGGCCTATAGTCCTGGGGGAGCAGGGCCTATAGTCCTGGGGGAGCATGGCCTATAGTCCTAGGGAGGTTAGCAGGGCCTGTAGTCCTGGGGGAGCAGGGCCTGTAGTCCTGGGGTAGTACTCCTTACCGGGTCTTATAGGAAAGCACAGAGACTTGGTTGGAAAATCTGGAAGTAGATAATTCCAGAAAATGGAATTTTGCTGAAGGCAGCCCTCCCTGTTTATTGGAATTCTGAATGAGGGGAGCTGGCCAGAGGTCTTTCCAAACAAGTCTGTGTATGTGCGGACCCTCGGATGTTTACCAGAATCTTTACGCTTAATCTTTGGGTGTCCTTGCTTAAAGGACACTGGAAACACATGTGTCCTCCCAAGATTACTTACCTTATTGATTGTATCTAAAAGATAAACTTTATCTCAAACTGCTGTTACAATAAAACCCTGAAGAGGTAGGCACTCGAGGCTGCCTGGTTCCTTTAGCCAGGCAGTCCCTTAGTTCTCTCTTTCACAGCAATCCTGGGTCAGAGCAATCACTCATCCATTGCTCAGGGTCTGCTGGTCAGCCCCAGCAAAGTGGTTCCCTGAAGACTGAGGAACACAATGAGACACAGTGGAAACCTCAGAAATGAAGAGGAAGAAAACAAAAGTAACTGCAGTAAGTCATTGGAGCCCGCTAGGGATTCCCAAGTTTGAGGGTATGTGTTTCACCTAAGAAACACCGAGTAACAGATATCTTTGTTACTTAAACAGTTATTGAAAGCAAATGGTGCCTCCGTTATAGAACAATTAAAGAGACTCTTACAAACTGTGATAATTTATAGTCCTCGGTTCCCTGATGCTGGAACATTAGACCTTGATTTCTGTGGACAAGTAGGTAGGAATTTAGAGAGAAATCAGGCCCAAGGAAAGCGAGTGCCCTTGTCATCTCTAACTTTGTGGACTCTTGTTTGAGCTGCACTATGCCCACTTCATATTGAGGATCAAAAGCCTACAGAACTGCAGGAGGACTTACCACTGCCCCTCCTCCTGAAGCAGAGCCTGTAATACCTAAAGCCCAATCCTCCACCTCCAGTGTGGGAGAGTCCATCAACTAGATCCTCTATTATGGGGTCCTGTGTTCAGGCAAGCCATGTTAGAAGGAGAGCATTAGGCTTACCCAGTTATTTAAGATCAGCAAGGTACTAGAACTCATGAACCTCTCTCCTTTAATACCTTTAAAGAAATAAGGAAAAGTGTTAGAGAAAATGGGGCTAACAGTTCATTTACAAAGGACTCCTTAATGCCTTGTCTGAAAATTACCATTTGACACCTTGGGACTGGCAGATTTTGGACAAAACAACTCTGTACGCCAGCCAATATTTGCTATGGAGAGCAGAACATGATGAGATCTGTGAACAACAGACTGTTTGGGGGTGTTCACTGGGACCCCATCTGGGAGCCCTCTGGGCCACATTCTGTCTGTAAGACATCTATACTAATAAAAGGGTAATATGCTAATTAGACCAAATAGACAAGACGTCTTCTGGATGTCTTTCTGGACAAAGCCATGTTGGTGGGGGCCAAGGCAGAGGCAGTTAGGGGCGATCAGGCTGGCAGGCAGATGCAGTTAGGGGCAATCAGGCAGGCAGGCAGAGGCAGTTAGGAGCAATCAGGCAGGCAGGAAGAGGTGGTTGGGGCAGTCAGGCATGCAGGGGAGCAGTTAGGGGCATCAGGCAGGCAGAGGTGGTTAGGGGCAATCAGGCAGGCAGGAAGTGTGGTTATGGGTGATCAGACTGGCAGAGGAGCAGTGGGGGGTGGTCAGGCAGGAAGGCAGAGGTGGTTGGGGGCGATCAGGCAGGCAGGGGAGAAATTAGAGGTGATCAGGCAGGTAGGAAGAGGGGTTAGGGTGATCAGACAGGCAGGCAGGTGAGCGGTTAAGAGCCAGTGGTCCTGGATTGTGAGAGGGATGTCCGACTGTCGGTTTAGGCCTGATCCCTGCCTAAAGACAGGGCATATTTCACTTTGCTAAGGGCCCCAGCTACTTGTGGCAGGCTGAACCCATGGCAGGGGTTGCAGCAACTTCCCAGCAGCTGCTGAGAATTCTTAATCTCGGGGATCCTTCCTGCCCCCCCCCCCCCCCTCAAGGCATCAGCCATTGGAAACTCATAGCTAGTGAAAGTTCTTGTCTGTCTGTAATGTAACTTGGTTACTGATTGATTTTCTTTGCTTGCTTTCTTATCTTTGGGGGACTTAGTTTACACTTCGCCATTTTAGGAACATAGGGAATACTCTGTCTCTGCTGTTTGGGCTTTGTACCATTCAGAACCCATTTGCTCTGCTGGGTTAGTGTGAGATAAGATTCTAGGCTAGTGCCCAAGTCCTACTTTTGTGAGTACTCATTCATTTACTGTAGGTTTTTTTCTGTTTTTAAGATCTCTTCTTATATGCAAGATTTCATATTGTTAGTCTACTCAATATATATCTTCTAAACCCACCAAGTCTTTTTCCTGGGTGGACCAGATATGCAGAAGTGCCCTGAAGCAGGCTGAGAAATAGCAGTGGAGGGCCACTCCCATTAAAAAAAAATAGTACTTTCACATTAAAGTTGCTAAAGGCCAGTGAATTATCCCTGTTACAAAATTTTCCAAGAAAATGCCTTGGGTAATAATGGCTTTAATATCTCAAAGTTGTTAAGAGAAAATAAACATACCTAAAACTAAGGGTATATGATAAAAAATTTTCAGTGGTAATTATATATGCCTAAACATAGTTTTTCAAAGTCTTTGGTAACTTAAAATTTTGGAGTTTGGTGGATTAAATAATAAAAATTATTAAATATCTAGGTATTTTGAAATAGCAGGATACTGAAATATTAATTAATCTGAGTTTGCCTCCCATGGAAAACCTAGAGGATGGATTTTAATCTGTTAATGAATGTCTTGTATTTTATTTGAAATACAGTGGGGCCTTGATTTACGAGTGTCCCGATTAACGAGTTTTTTGATATACAAGCCGTCTCTCGGCCGATTTTTTGCTTTGAGTTGCGAGCTAAAATTCGGGTTAAGAGCCAGCTTCAGATACCCTACTGCTAGTTG
>NW_006299394.1:1092486-1093789 GCF_000327345.1 Myotis davidii | reverse complement strand
ACTTTAAAAGTTATAAGGTTTGTGAAGAAAGATTTGTGAAAGTTGTGTAATTTTGTAAAGAGAAATGTTGAAAGGAAATTGTATAAATGGCACAGGCCAGTAAGCTAGGACAAGCAGAATAGGAAAACTGAGATAGTAAAACAACAGTTTGCAACCATCTAGAAAATCCGGATGCCAAGCAGTTCGCAGCCATCTAGTAAATCCTATCTTCCCTAAACCAAGGATACTTAAGAGTAAATGATTTGCATTTTGCCTCCCTAAACAGAGGGTAAATAGCTTATGTCAATGTACTCAGGGAGATAAGCAGAAATTCAATTAGTGTCATTTGCTGACCACATCCAAGGACAAATGAAGTCAGAGAATAAACCTTATTTTGGTTAGTCCTTTTATGCGTTGTTAAAAGGGAAAAGATCTGTCCTGTTTTCCTACCCAGGAAGCAAAAGTTTTATAAATTATTAAAATGGTTATATGTCATATTAATCAGGTATTTAAAAAAAAGAGGCCACCTTTTAATCTTGGGAACTGAAGTTTGCTAGCCTCTGTTTGTGCCTAATACATTTTGATATGTGATCTTTTGGTAAAATAAGTTTGACAATCTTTCTAGGGTTTGAATTTTAAGAAACTTTTTCTTGACCTAGAATTGACTTTAGATCATTCCAATAAGCTCTGGAATGCCTCAAGTATTTGTTTTTTCTCTCATGAAGGAAAATTTTCTGCTTAAGGTACATGGGAACCTTTGTGAATAATAACTATATTATGCTTTCATTTATAGCCCTAATTGTTATTCTGGAATATTGTGTTTTGCAGAAAGGACAAGATTCCATGTCATTTGCATTACTCTATAAAGTATCTGGATTTATAGAAGTACTAGCAGGAAAAATCAGGAGAAACAAAACTTTGATTATGGAACTGAATGAATGGAAAATAATTAAATCATTTTTTGTAACTTTTGTTGAAAGTATAGCTGACTCTTAAACTTGTTGTTTTACAGATATAAGGAAGCATTTTTAAAGCAATTTGGTAAATTATATATTTTTCTTACTACCTGTCCCTCCAGAATTTGGCAATCCTATATAATAAAAGAGAAAGATGGTAATTGGCGTATGACCACTACCCTTTTCATTGGCTAATCAGTGAGATATGCAAATTAGTCGACAGCCAAGATGGCGGCTAATTCTATTTGATCATTCAAAAAAATTGAGAACTTAGAAAAAAAATATTAACTAGAATCTGCCAACATGCACCAAGCTTGAATATTACTGCCCTCTCCCTTTTTTAAAAATTATTTTTCCCCATCACTATT
>NW_006299394.1:1084058-1091999 GCF_000327345.1 Myotis davidii | reverse complement strand
CCGTGGCCAGCAGCCAGAAGGCCCCTGCCGGCCCTGATAGCCAGCCAGGCCTAGGGACCCTGCCCATGCACAATTTTGTGCACCGGGCCTCTAGTTCTTAATAAGTGACAACACATTTCTTTACCTGAATTCAGTAAGACCTGTTTCCAATTGTAGCTACAAGATAAAAACTGATAATGGGCTGCTTATAGCAGCCTTGGCTTCACCAATTTTTGTAGAACTTGGTCCATCCAGCATTCAATGGGAAGTCCTTACAATCCATAAGGGCAGGCCATCATTGAATGTGCCCATGCTACCCTGAAGGGTATGCTGGTAAAACAAAAAAGGGAGAATGTGGGACTCCAAGACCCAGTTATACTATTAACTAAAGCCCTCTTTACTCTTAATTTTTTTAATCTGAATGATCATTTTCAATCCTCTGTAGAGTGGCAGTTTACCTCAATAACCCCACCTCAGAAACCACAAGTCTTTAGGTGAGATGTGGACACTAATAGCTGGATGGGACCCAATGAATTGTTAACATCGGGGAGAGGATATGCGTGTTTTTCTACCACCACAGGGCAGCTGTGGACTCCAGCTCCCCGGATTAAACCCAACCATGGCATGGCACAGGACCAATTATCTTCCAGAAATGAAGAATTGAGGCCTGGTGACTCTGCAGCCCCAAATGATGAACCTTCCCCAGACCTGGACAGCCCCCGGAATAACCTGGGGGATGATGAAGCTGATGGCAGAGGCTGAGCAATTATTGGAGCATATCACACTTCACACACTCCAAATAGATAACCATTGCTCTTTTTGTTTATCTTGTAGTCTGTAAAATTAGAACTTGAGCAGTGAACACACTTCGTAGAACCCAACATTCTCAGGCAAAAGTTCACCACAGCCCTCTGTCTTCTACATTCAGCAAAACAAAAATGGAGGAAATGGAGGGAAGTATGGGAGACTTGGTTGGAAAGTCTGGAAGGAGGAAATTCTGTAAAAGGAAGTTGGCTGAGGGCAGCCCTCCCTGTTTATTGGAATTCTGACTGAGGGGAGTTGGCCGGAGGTGGCTGACCTAATTGTTCCTGGATCTTTCCAAACAAGTCTGTGTATGTGCGGACCCTCGGGTGTTTACTGGACTCTTTATGTTTAATCTTTAGGGGTCCTTGCTTAAAGGACACTGAAGACACATGTGTCCTCCCAAGATTACTTACCCTACTGATTGTATCTAAAAGATAAACTTTATCTCAAACTGCTGTTACAATAAAACCCTGAAGAGGTAGGCACTCGAGGCTGCCTGGTTCCTTTAGCCAGGCAGTCCCTTAGTTCTCTCTTTCACAGCAATCCTGGGTCAGAGCAATCACTCATCCATTGCTCAGGGTCTGCTGGTCAGCCCCAGCATGGCCTCTGAAGTCAAACTGCACCCCAGGGCCTTTGTACCTGCCATTCTCTGCCACCCTGAGGCCTGCACAGTTGGCTGCTGCCATTCCCTAGGCCTGGGTCAGCCTCCCTGTCTGCCGCAGGCCCACCCAAGAGTCTCCCCAGACCTTCCTCTGTCCCCCACTACAGTGGGGTTCAATGTGTCCCCTCAATGGGGTGGCCGACTGTTCTGTAAAGGGCAGAGCCTCAGCCACAGCTGCCCCACTCAGCCACAGCTGCCCCATTCGGCCACGGCTGCCCCACGTGGCCACGGCTGCCCCACTTGGCCACGGCTGCACGGAAGAAGCCATTGAACAGGAAGATGAGTGAGCATCCCTGGGTTTTCAATCAAACTTTATCCATAGACACTGACGCCCGAGTTCAACGTAATCCTGATGCCTCGTGAGCTATCTTCTTCTGGGCTTTTTTTCAACCATTAAATGTGTGAAAACCATACTTAGCGGTCAGGTGGATGCAGTCCCCATGGTCTTGCACAGTGCAAGCTGCTCGAGGACAGAGACGCCTGTGCCGGCAACGCCACATCACGGCCTCTGCCCCGGCCTCCGCACAGTGGCGCTCTTTAATCACATTTTAATGAATGAATAATCTGGAGGTATGTTGTCATAATCGCACCCATGATGACTAAAAACCAAGCAAAGTGGACTTTGAGTAGCAGCAGCTGAAAGTTGGGCTTTGCCCTGTGCCTTACACACACTTCCACGGACCGGGGTTCAGTGGGCTCTCCGGGAGCCTGTGGAACAAGGAGGCGACACGGTTACACATGGGGTTTCAGAGGCTACGCATGAAGTGTTCACAGTAACTCAGCGAATCGGTGTGGGGTCAGAATAACACCCCGTGACCAGGCCCCCAAGTCTCGTACCAGCAGCTGGCACTCCCTGCGCCCCTGGAAATGGACATTCTCATGCACCGCAGACCCCCAGCCCAGCAGCTCAGGGGTGGCCGGAGGCTCTAATTCACAAGGGCCCAGACCTGCCATGGCTCCTGTTCGATTTCCCCCAGGCCTCCGTCCCATGGCCATGCCCATCTGCCAAGGCCACAGATCCCATTAGCGCGAGGGCAGGTGCGGCCTGGAATGTCGCAAGAACTCGTCTGCTCCTCGTGCTCTCACTCCTGACGTTTGCTGGTTTGTATGATTAATTTGATCAATTTTCCTGACCTGCTCTGCCACTGAAATAAGGTAACAGCTACGGGGCCACTCCGTCCCTCCTCTCGCCAAGCGAGATGCTGAGATGCGTGTCCTTGTTGGTGGCAGACGTGGGTAAATATCGAGTCACCAGCCCAAGCAGCATCACCCTGGTCACATGAGAAAGCAGGTGTGGGACCTGAGCACAGGCTTCCACGGGGCTCAGAACACAGACTGTCCTGTCTGCCTCATTCCTGGGGATCCTTTGAGGAGGGCTCAGCGCCCACTTTCCCCATTCACATTGCCCAATGGCTCCAATTTTCTGCTTCCAGGCTCACAGAATACTTGTCTCTGACCACTTTCTAATTTGTCCAGAAGGTGGAGGTGGCGGTAACGTAGGCGTGAACACGTTCTGCAGACTATGGCCCACCCAGAAACACTCGCTGCTGTAATTAGAAGGACGGCCTGGCCGCGGCCTGCAGAAGGGAGAGCTTTTGCCAGGAGCTTGGCCTCCTGACCCATCACCATGACCTTCAGGAAGGAATTCAATCCCATTTTACAGGGAAAGGGAGGCTCAGGCGTGGGGTGCCTTCCTGAGCCTCACTACCGGGGTGAAGACCCGCCTGCAGCCTCCGCCCGCACCCCAGACACGCAGAGCTGCCCCCTCCCTGTCAGCCCTCAGACCGGATTCTGTCCACGTGGAGCTGCAGTCACCCTCGTGGGAAAATGACATAAACTTGCCTTCTTTCCATTTAATTTGAGGAAAAACCAAACGGCACATCAATCCAGAATCCAGGGCTCTATGGCCCTGAACAGGTGACTCTCTGTGACTCGGCTTCCTAATGTATAAAACACTCAGAATAGTAAGCACACATTTTTATTCTGAGGCTCAAATTCGCTTAAAAAGTGATGTGTACCCGATGTGCCGGACGAGCCCCAACACGTGCCGGGTGCTGACGCCTGATTCCCAGCATCTCAGTCTCTTCCCACGACGACTGGAGGGCCCGTCAGCTGTTTGCTCCTTCACCTTACATTACTGTCTGGGCCACAGATCTCCAGCCGTGCATGTATGTGTGTGCATGTGTGTGTGTGTGCATGCGTGCACGTGCATACACATGTGTGTGCTTCTAGGGGGATGATACGAAGCACACTGGTTACTGGAGAGTAGTGCTGGTCAGGCTCAGCCTGGAGGACCGGCCGGCGCGGCACAGGCTGTGCAACAGAAAGAGGCACCCACCCGTACTTCACTGCGAGGGCAGCACTGAGGCTGCGGAGGCAGAAAGGAGGCGATGGAGCCAAGCCCCTGCCCCAGCCTTCGCCTAGGGCTCCTCAGAGGCTGTCGCTGCAGCTTCAGGGAGGAAACGCTCTGTTCCCTTTTTGGATGGAAAATAAGGACCCATCAGAACACTGAAGACCTTGGCCCTGGGCCTGAGGACCAGCCCGGAACCTCGCCTCCCACGTCTGGATGTGGGGACGGTGGAGAACCAACAGCCCAGCCATCCCTCACGGCTGCTGGCCTGGCCCCACATCCATGACCCTCTCCCGCCCTCCGTCCCTCTTCCATCAACTCCTGTGTTTGGAGATAGAAACAGAGTCACCTGGGAAGGCTCCCTACGGACGGCTGGAGGCGCGCAGTGGGCATGGTGTGTGCAAGTCAGGAACGGCCACAGTGGTCACAGCAGTACCTCGGTGTCAGCGTTCACCTTGGACTTGCTGGTGGGTGTGGACAATGTTGCCATGTGGCTCCCCCCCGCACCTGGCGCCCCTGCCGCATACGACCCCCCCGGGGAGCTCTCCGGCCTCCGCTGCCCCTAGTAGCTGGGGAAGGGGGGGGGCGTGAGGGAGGAGACCCCATCTGGTCCTGGGTGCCCAGCTCCCTCTGCCACCCGTTTGTCAAGGACACTGCCCGCTGCACACACTGTCTCCATCATGGCCGCGAGGGTGGTGGGGCGGGCTGGGACCAGGGCCTGCCTCTGAGCAGGAAGCCAGGCAGGGGCCCCCGCCGTGTCCATGCCCAGCCGCCCACCTGCCCCGCAGAGCTCGCCCGGGTGCAGCTCTTTCTCATGGGGGCGGGAGCGGTGTCCTGCCTGCGGCGTGGTGGGCGCACACCCGTGGCACACGCCTGGAGGGAGGCTGCCGGGAGCGCAAGAGCAGGGTGTTCCGCGCAGGAGTGTGTCCTCCGACGACAGCCTCGGGAGCCAGGGGTCCCAAGTGCTGATGAGGTGCGGTTATCCCGTGACGGGGGCTCAGCCCAGGCCCCAGAGCGAAGCCACAGATGAAGTGAAGGTCGTTACAGTAGCTGCTCTGCCCCGCGAGCACCGCGCCAGGGTCCATGGCAGATGCACCCCGGGACGCCGGCTCCGCAGGCAGGACGAGGTCCGCCGATCGGGGCTGCACGCCGTCCCACATGCTGTCCTGAGGGAGGGCCAGGCGCTCCCCTGGTCAGTCAGGGGACACTCACCTGCACTCAGATGTAAAGAAATCCACTGCCCTGGCCAGCAGTTCAATGGTTAGAGCGTTGTCCCATTGTATTCCCCTCCCTCCGCTCTGAAGGGTCTCGGGTTTGATCCCCAATCAAGGGCATGCACCTGGGTAGCAGGTTTGATCCCCAGCCCAGGCCAGGGTGCATGCAGGAAGCAACCAATGGAAGTATCTCTCTCGCATCGATGTCTCTCTCTTTCTCTCTTTCTCCTCCATCTCTCCATCTCTCTTCCCCTTTCCTCCCTCCCTTCCATTGTCTCTTTAAAAACTAAGTAATAGGAAAATCCTGGGGTCGGATCACCACAGTCACTGATGACAGGGTCTCACTGCACCCGGAGCGGCATGGGACCCAGAGAAGCCCGGCCGACCGCCCGACAGTGAAGGCTGTGCCCACGTGACCTTCCCCTCACCTACTGACGGGGCGATTCCTCTAGGGATGGGGCTACTGGGCTGCGCCCACGTTTGCCAGCTCCACTGCAGGGACAGAGCCTGTGAATCAGGAGCAGGGACTGCGGAGGCTGTGCATCTGCGAGGCAGCCAGGCCCTTGGGGGACGGAGGCCGTGGGATCCGAGGAGGGCGGACACCAGCCTCAGCACCTGGGCCTCGCTGTTCTCTGTGAAGTGGGGTAGTGCTGGGACCTGCTGCATGCGCCCACTGAGGACGAAGCTAAAGGAGGACCAGCAGCCTCTCGCCTGGCCCCTCCCATGGCGTCCATCCGGAGTCTCGGCCAGGAGTGTTTGCTCCGCGTCGGGAACACGCAGACACGGTGGGCCTGTTCCCACTGCGGTTTCAGGGTGAAGCGGGAGGACACCACGTGTGGGCCATTACGAGTTACAGACCCAGCAACGGTTACATAGCAGAACCCGAGCTGCCACCGCCCGGGGCGATGTCCAGCCTCTTTTCCTTTGGCCTCTGACCTGCCATGTGACCTGGGGAGGTGTCAGCCCCTTTTGCTCTGAAAGCTGATTTAAAAAAAACTCGTCAGGATTCAAACGCGATGATGCCACACAGAATCTGTGGTTGCCTGTACAGCACCTGCACCTGCACCTGCATGGGGTGCACCTGCGTGGGGTGCACCTGCGTGGGGTGCACCTGCGTGGGGTGCACCTGCGTGGGTGCAGCAGGCTTTGAGGTCGGCAGGCCCAGGTGCAATTCATCCCGTATTCACTGGTGCCACCTCCTGGGCGTCACTTACCTCCCCTGGGCTGTGGACTGAGGGCGCTCACACCTGCCCCGAAAGTTGTGTGCAGAGGTCTGAGTGAAAGCCCAGCAGCAGGCCGGGACAGACTGTGGTAAACATCTGTCCGCACCCTCACTGCTCCCTGGCTGGGCCTCTTTAAGACAATGGGGATGCCCCATCCTTCGAAAAGGGGAGAAAAGATGGAGACGGGTGTTAATGACCCTTCACCTACGTAGGGAGGTGTTCAGGGAGAGGCGCACGAAAAGACAAAAGAGAGAGAAAAATCTCCGTCCGCCACAGGCGGGCGCTGTGCACACTGTGGCTGAGGCGCGGGCGGAGGGAGCGGGCAGGGGCGGGAGGGCAGGGCAGGTGGGCTCATTTTTCTGCGGAGCTGCTCCCGGTGCCCCCACCGCCCCTGCTCCCCGGAGCTCCCATCCCTCAGCCCAGCAATCTGCAGGCTGCAGCCGCTTGGCTCAGTGGAGGGGCATAAATCTGCCCATTCCCAGCACCTTCTCAGACACAAAGCGGAGACCAAGGTCGACTGCGAGCTTCTCCAGCGGCCTCGAGGAAGGCGCCCGTTTGGTGGACGCGCGCCCTTCACCCTGTGCTCTACCGGAGGCTGGTCCCAACAGAGGCTTCTTTCTTCGTCCGGACCACTCTCTGGTCCAAGGCTGACAGCGCGCGGCGCGCCCTCCCTGAGGCCGACAGTCAGATCGGAGGGGTGCCGGGAGCAGGCCAGGCAGCGCGCTCCTGGCAGGTTCTGTGGCTTTGCTTCAGCAAAACGACACATAAGAAAACCAACTGGCCACAGGCTAATGGATAGAAACAAGAATTAGTCCATCTCCTCAATGTCATAATAAAACAACGCTCCTTGGGGACCTACTGCGTTTTGATCCGAGTTTCGTAAGCTGATTGGCCCACGAGACCCCTTTTCTGAAGAGCGCCTGCCCGTTCCGTGGGCCTGGTCGCAGGGGCCCTTCCGGCAGCGCTGCGGCGGCTGGGCCTCTGTCTCCCGTGAGTGTGAGCGCTGAGAAGGGGCGGATCGGGAAGGACACGCACTCGGGGCAGGTGTCCGGGCCTGGGAGCCGCGGGGGCCGATAATTTACAGCCACAGGGAGGGTCAACCTCATCTCATGGCCATGGTTGTCTCGGGACAACTTGTCAGCCCCGAGAACATCCCATAATGGATTGGCAGTGGATTGTGCAGCCCCTGCAAGGTGGACGCTGTATTTATTGAATAGACATTAAAAAGAACATTTCTCAATTTCTCAGCACTGAACTCGGGTCAATGGATCTTCTTGGCACCGACGTGCTGAGTCAACGCCTCGCTCAGAGCTTTTAAAGGCCGGGGTTAGACGAAAGGATTAGACTCCGTCTTGAATGTTTCCCTGGCAGAGGCACTGGGTCTTAAATCATTTATGTTGCCTTCCAGGGCTCCACTCGGCCTCTCCCTGCTGGCTTTAAAAGCAACACACACACATGCTACACAGACACGCTACACACACACGCTACACAGACACGCTACACAGACACCACATAGGATAGACCAGGGGTGGGCAAACTTTTTGACTCGAGGGCCACAATGGGTTCTTAAACTGGACCGGAGGGCCGGAACAAAAGCATGGATGGAGTGTTTGTGGGAACTAATATAAATTCAAAGTAAACATCATTACATAAAAGGGTACGGTCTTTTTTTTTTTTTAGTTCTATTCATTTCAAACGGGCCAGATCCGG
>NW_006299394.1:1083154-1083833 GCF_000327345.1 Myotis davidii | reverse complement strand
CATAAACAACACACACAGACAACACACACAAACAACACACACAGACAACACACACAGACAACACACACAGACAGCAATATACAGCCATGCAGACAGCACACAGGGCGTCACAGCCTGCTCTGCAGACCTGACAGGGGAGAGGACTCCTGCCTCTGGGAGAAAAACCCTTGGCTCACCGTCTAGGCCGCTGCTGGGCGTGGGCAATAATTATCGGAGGACAGGCCATGCCGGACGCTGAGTCCTCCCCGTCGAGGGGAGCCATGCAGTGAGGGCTGGGCCCCTGTCCCGCCACGCCGCCACCCTCGGCGAAGACGCCACTGACTGATGGCCTTCGTGGAAGGCCACCACGTTGCCTGCACACCTACGTGGCATGGCCCCCGTCGGCATCCACCTGAATACCCACCAGGAGTCAGTCATCGTCACCTGCCCCCGAGGGAAGTCTGTGCACACACAGCCATCGCTCATGGGTGGCTTCTGCAAAAGGCTCCACTCCGGTAGCCGCCTTGCTCCTGCACAGTTAAATGCAGCCACACAAAGGCACGCGCTCCTACGGAGCTGCTATCTTCCAGGTACCAGGCACCCGGCCTGGGGCTTCAAGCACCTAATAATTCAGGACGCGGTACCTGCGCCTATGAGGTGAGCCAGTGGTTTGGAGCCCAGGAAGCGGGGCTGGGTTCTT
>NW_006299394.1:1063505-1082457 GCF_000327345.1 Myotis davidii | reverse complement strand
TGCTTTTTAGCAGGTAAAAGTAGTAGGAAGATTAATTTTGTCTATTCTAATCAATACTTAATCTCCTTTTTGTATGTGTGTAATTTATGTATTTATTTTGGCAGTGGATATTTTATTACTCTGTCAGCACACACAGACAACACACAGACAGCACACACAGACAGCACACACAGACAGCACACACAGACAGCAATATACACCATGCAGACAGCACATGCAGACAGCACACAGGGCGTCACAGCCCGCTCTGCAGACCTGACAGGGGAGAGGACTCCTGCCTCTGGGAGAAAAACCCTTGGCTCACCGTCTAGGCCGCTGCTGGGCGTGGGCAATAATTATCGGAGGACAGGCCATGCCGGACGCTGAGTCCTCCCCGTCGAGGGGAGCCATGCAGTGAGGGCTGGGCCCCTGTCCCGCCACGCCGCCACCCTCGGCGAAGACGCCACTGACTGATGGCCTTCGTGGAAGGCCACCACGTTGCCTGCACACCTACGTGGCATGGCCCCCGTCGGCATCCACCTGAATACCCACCAGGAGTCAGTCATCGTCACCTGCCCCCGAGGGAAGTCTGTGCACACACAGCCATCGCTCATGGGTGGCTTCTGCAAAAGGCTCCACTCTGGTAGCCGCCTTGTTCCTGCACAGTTAAATGCAGCCACACAAAGGCACACGCTCCTACGGAGCTGCTATCTTCCAGGTACCAGGCACCCGGCCTGGGGCTTCAAGCACCTAATAATTCAGGACGCGGTACCTGCGCCTATGAGGTGAGCCAGTGGTTTGGAGCCCAGGAAGCGGGGTGGGGTTACTGTGTTTTGGGGAGATTGCAGGATTTGGGAAAGGCCATCTGGTGTGAACTCGGCTCAAACACATATTGGCTTGTTAGCCTCACTACAAACAAAACCAAACATTGGTTTGTGACGATGACAGGTAAGAAATATTTAATTTCTCCAAGAGCCACAATACTAGTTGTAGTCTGTTTAGTGCCTCGAACCCTAACTCATCGCGGAAGTCAAGATGCACAGAACAACCGAGGAGCGGCCGCGTGAGATGAACTTGCATAGCAGGAGGTCAGGGAGGGTGTTGAACACAAACTCCGGCCCATTCCTTCCTGTGGCTTCACCCTCAGCCCCCGCCCCCTGAACAGCCATGCCTCCCCGCGGCTCTCCCAATTCCCCTAGGGCCCCTCCGCCCTCATGCCTCCTCCAGCACTGCCTCCTGCTCTCCTCCTCTCACACCACATCCCTGGTCCAGTGTCAAGTACTCTCCCAGGAGGGCTCCTCTGGCGCAGTCCCAGAGGGTGACCTGCTGTTCGTTCACTCAATTGCAATGTTATTACTTATTTCCTCGGGGGAGTGAGCAAGGAGGAAAAGCTGTAGCCTGTCATCTCTCACCTCCCAGGTAAACATACGCACACACATGAACATGCATGCATGTGAAAGTGTGTGTGCACACGTGTACTGTGAACATACGTGCACACGTGCTCATGTGCACACATGTGCGCACACGCATGTACACCTGCCCACTCACATGCACACATACACATGCACATATGAACCGGCACCCACCCTGTGCTGACGGTGCTCTCTTTGGGGCGGGTTCCCACGACTACCTGCTCCCTCCGGTCCCCATACCCATTGTTCTGGACGTGGGCTCGCTTGGCCTCATCACTGAGTTCATACCTCAGTCTCCGTCCACCCCCCGCCCTGGAGCCCTCCCTGCAGGAGGCTTATGCTCATCAGCAGGGTGGAGCCTTGGCCTGAATGGGCCACCTGGTTCCAGCACCCAGGGTGGCGCCGTGTGTCCCCAGGGCGGGACCATGGGCCTGGACGTGCACCTGGCTCTGGCACCCAGGCTACAGTCTTACTTCTGTGAGCAAGTCCTCACCTCCTTCCTGGTTTTGGACGCCCCCCGGCCCAGTGTGGTTGAAGCCCTTCCTCAATTCCAACCAACTCCTCATTCACCCAAAAGACCATGTAGCCATTCTCCCCAAAACCTGCAGCCCCTGAGACCCACCCATTTTTTTTTAGCTCGGTGGTCCATAGCCAGCCCCTGCTGATCAGTAGTCCTGTGCCTCGGACTCCACCAGCTCCAGGGCCTGCTCCCCATCCGACCCAACCTGCCCTCCCCGACCCCGAGCTCCTTCCTCCAGGTCCCCATGATTTCTCCTCTGACCCCGAGACCTGCAGATCTTCCCGACGCCATGGCACCCACACCACCTCCGTTCTGAGTCTCCCAGCCTCAGACAATGATGGCCTCGCCCCATGAAGATGACAGCAGGGGTCCCCTCACTCCCATGAGGAGGACAGGCTCACACGTCATCCCTCACATCCCTGCTGGGCATCAGGCCTGCCTGGCTGCATTCCTTGTCCCCAGAGTGCATGCACTTCAAGTGCATCCCCCAAGTCTCTGACCTCCAACCCAGAGTCCCCCCCAAGTCTGACCTCAGCCCTGGAGCCATCGTGGGGCCAGGTCAGAGGCAGCCATGCTGACTGGAGCGCAGGGACATTGTTGAGGGGACGAGTCTGTGGCCTTCACAGGTGGCATCATTTTGGGGGTGTGCCACACCCTCGGGGTCTCACAGACGAGGTGCCGGTGAGTGGCTCAGAACAGCTTCAGTGGTTGCCGCCACTCCCACAGCACCTGCAGACCCAGCGGCCAGGCAGCGCTCAGAGCCACACTGTGCGTGCAGGTCCGGGTCTCCCACGGAGGTAAAAGGAGGGAACGGAGTCCTAGGGAAGGGGCAGAGGGAGCCGAGAGCACGCCCCGCGACCCCCTACTCCTCCCCGGGGCCAAGTGGCCTTTTCATTTCCTAGGCTCCTTGAGCCAACCAAGGGTCTTGCTCATAAAGCCAAACAAAGGCAGCAGTAATATTAACTCTCTGTGTGCCATGCCAGGTCACAGCTCAGCGCCCGGAAGCCCGCACGAGTGAGCCAGGAAACGCGGCCACTATGTGTTCAGTGACCTCTGATGTTTCGCACGCTCCTCAAGGATGAGCAGCCACCATTGGTTTTGTCTCCGTTTCAAGCATTCACACCCATGTCTGGGCCTCAAGGCCCATTAGACTGAGCTCCTGCACCCTGTACTTGACCTTCAGGGTTCCCCTGCCCCTCTGGGCCCGGTCGCCCCCAAGGTCATGGGATCCATCTTGTGAGGGCGCCTCCCGCTGCCACCGTGGCCTCCGGGAAAACTAGTACCCGTGCATTTCTCCTGTCCCCGCAGGGCAGAGCGGGGTGGGCACAGCGCAGACAGGACGAAGCCACCTCATTCCTGCCTCGCGGAGCCTCACCAGGAAGTCCAGCTCCTCGCGGAGTCAGAATCGGCCATGGGAAAGTCAGGGTGAAGCTGCCCCCAGAGGCTCGAGGCCACTGGCACATCTCGGTGAGCACCCCTCACTGACCAGCGGAGCGCTTCACGCCGCCTGCCTGGGTTCAGGCTCTAGAACCCATTTCCACGCGTTTCCCGGTCCGGGAAACACGGGCCCAACATCACGGGGCCTGTGATCTGGGCCCAACTTCGCGCTCCTCTGGGGTCTGCAGGGCGTGAGTCCAGTGAGGGGCCTGCTGGAACTGAGAGGCAGTGGGAGGGGGTCTGTAGGGGAGTTGGCCCCACGAGCGAGCGGCTGCCTTACCCTGCAGGCGGCTGTGCTCAGGCAGGCTGGGCCACTTCCTCCCAGACGGAGGGCTTGGTGCATCTGGGGGCCCTGTGAGCTCAAATTCATAATAACCTCCCCCAACGCCCACTCTAGCCGCAGGCCAGTCTTCCCTAAGCACGGCCTCGCTTCCACAGGGACAGCCAGCCGAGGGTTCCGTCTGACTGGACTCGCCACCGGCTGCCTCGATGCTGCCCCTCGGCAACCTCAGCCCGCAGCCGGGAGAGGGCCTCCGGCTCTACCGGGACGTTCTGCCTTCAGCCGGGAGTCGGAAGTTTCTGGCTTTTGGTTTTGTTCTAGATTCCAGCCCCACCACCAATGCATCCTGCTCTGTTTGTGTGGCTCCTCCCCTTCTGTGGACACCTGACGGAGGCCACGGAGGGCGACAGTTTAGTAACTGGGTGCTATGGACTGTCACTGACCCATTTCCTTCCCCCACCCCGCCCCCACAGTGAAGTTACTGCTTCCATCAAATCTCACCAGAGGATGTATGGGGAGTCCCCAATTATTTTTCGATTTCCCTGGGAACACATCTGGTACAGAAACTTGTGTCTGTCCAATTCCATCAGAAACAGACAGCTTATATGTACTTGGGAAATAAAATATGCAACATGGTTTCTGTGTCCCTCGGAAAAGCTAGAGGGGCACACATCAGGGCGCCCACGGCCGACCTCAGACGGAAGCCCCACGAGGGTGGCTCTCCAGTGCGCCCCGGGGACCATGAGTCCCACAGCCCGTCTCAGGCCACAGAGAGGAGCCACGCTCTGGGGAGTCACTGGGAAGCTCCTGAGCCCTGCATCGGGGGCAGGCGTGTCCAGAGGGTCACTTCCCACAATCCGGACCGCATGCCAGTTCTTCCTTTGGAGAAAACATCTAACCAAGATGCACCAGCAGAGGATTCTGCCCACGGGCACTCCTACCTGTGCGCCTGGAGCCTCACAGAGCCTGGGAGACGCGTGATGGACCACAGGCCCTCCAGGGCACTTAGGAGAAGAAAAGAATCGTGGTTGAGTCCTGGCATCGGTTTGCAGGTCACAGGAGCCTATTGGGGGTGGAGCTCCTCCCCAACACGCAGGCTCGGGCTGCCTTGACGAGACCAGCACCTGTCCTGGCTCTGCCTTATGAGAAAAACAAGCTTGCCACCTCAGTTTCTGCAGATTCTGCCTCCAAGCCGGGTCTCCAGTGAGTCCCCATCCTTCTACCTCCACGGCTATCACTCTGGACCAGGTCACTCATTTCTTGTCTAGAAAATGTTACCTTTTCCTCTTCTCTGTACCCAGTCTGCTCCCGCCCTGCAGCCAGAAAGATCTTTCCAAAGTGAAATAAGATAATAACACTTTCCTCCTCCAACATCCCCCCTGTGCCTGGACCCTATCCTGAGTGTCATCCCCTCTAAAGCCTGCTTTTTTAATTGTGTCATCACTTCCTTCCTCAAAGTCAACCCCTCTGCCCAGTAACCCTCTTCCCCACCTGCTACCCAACCCACTTCCGACCTTGCTTTGAACAAACAAGACCCATCCAAGTCTTAACGTAAATGCCATTTCTGTGGTAGCTCTGCCCAGTCTAAGAGGCTGGATTCCTGATTGCCTTTTGCCATCCTGTGGGCATCCCCGTGGCATCGGAGGCTGGCAGAGCGAGAACTCCCTGCAGACTTTCAGAGCGGCAGAATGAGGGGTGTTTAGGGAGCCTGGGATCTCAAGTAGCAAAGCCAACACACAGGAAATTGCATCCACACACTTTGTCAAACCAGCAGGAGGGCACCCGGCCGCAGAATGGACGCTCTGGGGCTTTAGGCCCCGTGTCCCCAGGAAGGAAGTCACACGTGTTGGCTTCTCCAGGGGACAGGCCACACCTCGCTGTTCCTTGGGGCCTCTGTGGGCTCCATGTTCATGCCTCTCCGAGACTCTCGGTCCATGAAGGACGAGTCAGGCATGGCCTGTGGTCCCCAAACATGACTTTAGGCCCCACCAGAGCAGACCGCACTGGGGCAGAGTTAAACACCACCCTTTGCAAAGCTAATCCCAAGCCAAGAAGCAAGCATTGCCATGGGTGCCAGGACCAGGCCCCAGGCCCCAGGCCCCGCCACCCTCTGCCAGGGGCACGCCCAGAGGCTCTGGAGAACAGAGTGGCTGAACGGGGAGGCCACGCAGAAGTCTGCGACAGTCTCTCCCCAGTAAATGTGGAAACAGACCTTGTAATCGGGGAACAGAGTCCGAAACAGTCCTTCCATTTGTTCCTCATTCGGCTCAAATGAGTGTAAGTTTTAAGGAATCAACGGGTGCCTAAAGGTCCGTATGTGAATAGGCCCATCAATGTGTTTTTCACCAAACGGTGTCATCGGTGGTGTCCTGTGTGTGGATAAACAAGCCAGGCTTCGTGATGACTGTTGTCCGGGAAACCTGGTGGTGAGGTGGTCCTCGAGGTGTAGGGAGCAATGGTTATAAACCACGTCCACCATCTGCCCTCTCCACACTTGTGGCTAACACATCCTTCCAACATCTGCCCCGACGACCATGACGGTGACTCAGGTTATGCATGCTGCTTGGGCCAACATGTGCGTGTGAGGATATACACTTAATGTTAGGAATATCAGCTCCCATCACAGCGACTCTGACTTCACCCTTTAACTGTGTCCTGCCACCTCCACTGGCTTCTTTCAAGATGTGTAACCAAAACGAAGTCCCTCCTACAGCAGCTCGGGCCGGACGCTGGGTTCTAGAGCCGGCTTTCTTATGAAAATGACACAAATGAAGACAAACTCCAGACACGAGATGGGACACTGAACGCTGCTGTGTCCAGTTCAGTGGAAGCACGATCACCTGACACGGCGCCGAGGTCGGGGAGCCCCAGGAAGCAGCCCGTGGCCCAGGAGCCCAGCCAAGCATCTGTGGTGCTCTCACGGCTCTCACATCCCTGGCCAAGAGGCAAACGTCGTCCTTACACCATTGGATAAAAGGAGAACTGAGGACAAAGGCCCACTAACGTGTGGCACATAAAAGAGTCACAGTGCCTGGTGGGGAGGCGGGCAGGAGCCTAACCCCTGTGCCCCCGGCGGCTGGACACGCTGAGGCGCCAACAGGGTCGGGTGTCTCAGGGGTTCTGCGCAGTAGCTCCCCGCAAATCTGTTGGGAAAGACCGCCCCCCCCCCGCCGCCGGGAGAGAGTAAGGTGCAGGGCCTCAGCCAGTGATGATGCCCAGATGTCCCGGGAGTGGGATCTTGGGCCCAAAGATGCTTGTCCCCTCATTTGCTCCTTAGCCCGGGGCCCATGACATCACACTGAGCTCTGCACAGAGGCAGAAAGTGCGATTTTCTCCATAAGCGCCACCATCTCACGAGGCGTCACAGAGGCACGGTGTGTCACCTGCTCGTGGGATTTGTTCTGAAACACGCAGAGGAGGGATTCTCCGCGACTGGACGGGCACCTTCAAGGGCACAGTTCTCAGTGATGCAGAAACCCGGCTGGGCTCCTGCCCGGGCTCTGCAACGTGGGGCAACTCGTGTCTGGGATACAGGATGGTGGGGAGAGGGGCCAGCCCCGGCCACCGTTGTAGGTGCCCTCATGGGGCATCGTGGTGGCAAGGGCAGGAGGAAGCAGAAGCAATTGCTGCAGTGGTCATGTGGTGGCTAGCAGTGCTGCCCTCGCCTGGGCTCGTGGGAAACACCCGACTTTCTCTCCTCGAGAATCCGAGAAAGTCCCGCAGGTTTCGCCATGGACTGCGGCCCCGGCTGGCAGAGGGGTGGCGCCCGGAGCACCTGCTGCACAGTGCGTGGCCTCCTCATGCGTGCTCACTGTCCCAACCTGTTTTGGTAGAAGTGGCACTGCAGAGGTCCAAGGGGGAGGGGGTGCGGGCAGCCCACAGCCTAGCACAGAGCACGGTCACCAGGCTGCACCCCCTGCCAGCCAGCTCACTTCCAGGGTGCGGGGCCCACCGCGGTTTCCAGGGGGAACCACACCCCAAGCTGAGCCTGATTAGTGCAGACTGGCTCCCCAGGGACAGCAGTCAGTGAGCCAAAATCACAGGACAAAGCAGCCCTGAACCCAGTCCTGTCGGCCCGGCACCTTCCAGAAAGATCGGAGGGCACCTGGGCGTGGCCGGACCACAGGGACCCCCGCACAGTGCCCAGGGTGCGGACGCATCCGGAGGACAGCCGAGCCCGGTCAGAAACACGGGGAAGAGCAAAGGGAGCAGAAATCTGTAATAACTGGAGCCGTCCGAGCAAGCTGGCGGCAAAAGACCAAAACTCAGCCCGTTAATGAACTAACGTCCCTCGCGGCCGGTGCACTCGGCGCTGAGCTGGAGCCTTGCTACATACCCCACGGGGGACTCGGAACCCACGGGGCTCGGTGTCTCGTGTGGGCTGGACTGTCGGGGCTGGGCGGGCCCACTTCCCCGGATTGCGGACCTGCCTTCCGAGCTGAGCAGCTGTGCGGGTCATTCACCCTTCTATCCGTCCGCTCAGGCTGGCGTTTAGACGTGGTTAACATGGCCTTCTGGTGTGAGAGCGGCTGCCGCGTGAAATGCTAGATCCACGGGGACGTCACAGTTTCGGGACTAGGTCGATGGGCCAACTAGCTCCTCGCTCCTCTCACGGGAGTGAGCGGCCTCGCTCACTGAGTCCTCGTCTGTCCACCCCCAAACTCAGGTGCAGACACGGGCGCTGTCTACAGGGAGAAAAAGTGTGGTTTTCAAGTAGAACAAAGGGCCAGCTCTCCCCTTAATGTGATGAAAAGAATAACAAAGAAAGAAAGAAATTCATGGTTCTTTTAAGAAATGTTTAGTCTGGACACCGCAGTGGAAATGGTTAATCTTTCACGTACTCAAATCCCTGACAATTATTAATAACCTGTCACTATGGGAGAGAAATACTATGGAAAAACGCGTGACAAAATCTCAAAACTATGGGCGAAAAGAGCATGAGACCAGAGCGTACGCAGAACGGTTTCTGTGGTGCATGCGAACCATTTACCCGAAAGGCATTGGTTGTGGTCATGAGGGGTGTTCTTTCCCTTTTGTGGTCTAATTTTTAGCCTTCGAGCCTCTGAGCTGCTCCCCGAGATGAGAGCAGAGACCCCGCCTGGAAAGGTGGTTCTCGCTGGGACTGGCTGCGGGAGACGGTGCGACCTTAGCCCACCTGCCTCGAAGCACCTCAAACCCAGCGCACTCGTATGTGCCTCGACAGACAGGGTTTCAGTTGTAATAAAATCCAATTCGGGTGAGCTTAAGCGAGAAAGGCGAATTGACTGAAGGAGTTCAGCGCAACCACACAGTGCAGGACGGGCTAGAGCAGGATGCGTGGAAGGTGCTGGAACCGAGAAGCTAAACGCAGTCAGACTTCCCTGCGTGTCCACCTTGCCTGGGCTGCTTCCCACACACCTGTCTCTGCTCTCGCTGCAGCGGCCGCCCTGCTGCTCCTTCCATGAGCCAGCAGCCCCTCCTCCCCACCCCACCCGCCTCCACAGCTAATGTCCCTCCCTCTCCAGAGACCATTGAACTGAAACACCTTCTGTTGTTCCCAAATTCCCAGGAGAGACAGGTCAGTGCTCAGACCGGCCAGTCCAAGCAACCACACCTCCAGGCCCTGATCCCTGCAAGCCCCTCAGGCCACAGGGCCCGGGCACAGGCCACTGCATCCCGGGAAATAGAGGCTTATTGCCCCCCAGGACTTCCTCAGTTCCTTGACAAGAACACTCTTCCTCCAGCTGTAGGCACACTGGCTCGTTCTCGCCACAGCTCTCCTGGATGCCACTGCTCCACAGCCTGCCCTTCTGCCTACAGTGGGAATTCCTTCCATCACAACACCTCGCTGGGTTTCCCTTGTAGCACTCAGCACAATCTATTTTCTAATATTCACCTGATGATATGATCTCATTGACCTTTAGAGAGGAAGGGGTGGGAGAGAGAGAGAGAGAGAGAGAGAGAAACATCAATCGGTTGCCTTCTGTGTGCACTCCAACCAGGATCAAACCTACAGCCTAGGTATGTGCCCTGGCCAGGAATTGAACCCGCAAGCTTCTGAGCCACCGGCCAGGGCCATACTCACCACAATCCAATCACCCCTTTCCTGAGGCTTACATACTTGTGCAATGTCCATCTACCCTAATTGAGCACAAGGAACATACGGTCGACCCTGTGGCTGCCAACCGACACCCATGTTCCCCAGCTGGGTTGCCAACAACTTCCTAATTTTTTGAGGCACCTAGTCCCCTCCCCCCAGCGGCCATGAGCCTCCGCAGCACGTGCAGGTTAATCGTCTGCTGGAACCTCGGCTGCTGGCTGCCCTGACATGAGTTCCCAACAGAGAGCGCATGTGTGGGTGCAACGGAGAGAGGCCTCCTGGACCCACGAGCAGGGATGCAGGCTTTGCTCCAGGGAAGCCGTGGCCCTGGATGCAGAGATGAGTCCACACACGGGGCTGGGAGGCACCCAGGAGCCGCATGCGGGCTGGGAGCCCTCTGCGGAGGGGCCGGGCTCCTATGGAACAGGGAGACGGGCATTGGCTGAGGGGCCTGGAGATGGCGGAGGGCCACCGTCAGGCAGCGGAGGAGTGTGGCTGTACCTGGACTGCCCGAGCCTGCAGCCGCGTGCTCATGGTGGGCTCGACTGTGCTCTTGCCGCTGGGTCGGCTGTGTGAGCCACAGAGCAGTTGGGGGCGGGGGCGGGGGGCAGATCTAACCAGACACATCCCTGCCCCCATGAATCATTGTTGAACTAACCTCTCAGGCCCCGCTGTGCCCGGGACACTCCAGCTGTGGACAAAGAAAGGGTGACGTGGCAGAATGACAGTGAAACGTACAGTCCAACCCTTACCTCAGGAGACATACACGCCACGTGACTGTCCCACAGCCTGTGAGTGGCGTTTCCCATTACATCGGAGGGGCAGAGCGGAGGAGAACTCAGGCAGCCTGTCCTGAGGGCACGGCGAGAAGCGCGCAGCGTGGAGGACAGAGCGCGCCGAGGCCCGCGTGGCCAAACTGAGGGAGGACCTGCTCCTGCCTGTGGGGAGAGAAGTCCCCGAGGCCGCTGGCCAGACACCGGGCCACAGTTTCTGGCCGTCGAACCCCCAGTGGCAGACACAGTCACGGGTGTGGCTGGGAACGATGACACCACCACTCACGAACTCCTTTGCTCCGGCAAAACCATCACCGCCTGGCAGGACGCCAACCAAGTCAGTCCAGACAAACCCCCCCCTTTTGCGGAGCCACTGACCACGTGCTGACCTGGTCACATGCACGGGGCTTCTTCACCACAGTTGCCCTCAGGTCTGCCACGCCGTGGGCCGAGGCCAGCAGTGAGTCTCAGCCTCAGGAGTGGGGTGTTTACCCGCCAGGAGCCTGGTCCCAGGGGCACGTTCCCGAGCCTCCCGGCGCTGGACGAGGCGTCAGGGACGATTGTGTCCTCCTTTTACAGTCCTGGGCCCTGATGTCACCTAGAGCGCAGGCAGGGCCCCCTCTGCCGGCACTGACCTCACTGCGAGGACATGGGAGGAAGCCTTGCCGTCCAAGTCACTGGTGTGTGTGCATCTGGGAGCGGCCAGCCCCTCCTTCCCGCGCAGGACGCGGGTCTCGGCGCCCACGCGTCCCGGTGGCTGTGGTAGTGGTCAGCTGTCTGGCCCCGGGGAATGAGCCCTCGGCAGCCCTGCTCCCAGCATGGTGGCCGCAGAGGGGCGTGGGGCCGAGGCAGCAGTGTGGTAATGGCACATGGGGGGTGGAGGTGGAAGGGGAAAAGCGGGGATAAGAGATGATGGAAAACATAACTTTTAAAAGATGAAATGAAAACAAAACAAAACAAAAAGTCTGAAGCTGAGTCAGTGGGTCCTCATCATTTCTGTCCTCTGAGGCACTAGTATCCTAAGTCACCATCGACAATCGGCCTTTGTGTCCTCCAAATGGATCAGTTGTTCAGTCCCTTCCTACTGAGAGCTCAGCGCAGACATTGCTTTCTTCACAAGCCCCCAGGCCGCTCTCTGCTGTCAGCTGGGGCTGCTCCTGGTGTCAGGTGTCACAGGTCCCCCCAGTCCCTGTGATGTGACTTTAAAGCAAAGTCATGAAAGGGTGGTAACGCCCTGTTGTTGTCGACTTTATGTAAAATAAAGGCTCTCTTCTCTTGCAACAACAAAAAAGAAAGTCAGAGTTTGGCCCACACAACAGTGGCCTGGCCTCAGCCGATGAGCATGGTGAGTGCTCGGGGCGGGGTGCACAGGGCAGGTGTGGGACGGGGCGCGCGGGTGTGAAATAGTCGAGGCAGAACTCGTTCCAGGCTCTCAAGGTCGACACGGATTCCTACAAAGCGTTCCAAGTGTCATTTACTTACTTGAGGTCATCATAGGAGATGCCACATAAACAGGACTACACCCTGGCAGCCTTGGTCGCAGCTCATAAGTGTTTGAACACTGAACAATGCTAGGAGAGCAAGCCACCCCTGGACCGGCGATGGCTCGTCGCTGGGGCCATTACCCCGTTTTGGTTCCATTATTGATGGGGGTCCTTTTCATAGTCCCACTTCAGCCGCACTCTTCTTGCTGTGAGAGAAAGCGTGAGGTGCTACACGTGCGATGACACAGAAGGATCATTTTATCAATATTGTGAGCATCCAGGAATGTGCAGCTCATCCTAGCTTTGGCATCCGGAAATTCTATTTTTCTCCCAAGAGAGTAGCAGGGAGGGCCAGGCCCTGAGGGCTCTCTGGACCACATGTTTCCTCCTAAGCCCGAGTGGCAGATGGGGGGGTTGGGGAGAGTCCACGCCATGTGAAGGGGCCACATGCAGGGGGAGATGTTTGGGAGCCTCGGGAGCAGCGTGAGGAGGTGCAGAGGCCGAGGGGGAGGTGGCGGAGAGAGCAGGCAAAGGGGACTCCGTGAGCACCGGCCCGTCTGCTTCTCACTGAATCGGGTGAGCCTGCTTCGGAGAGGGCCAGGGTGCCCCGCAGGCTCCACCCTCACCCAGCACTGGAGCCAGGGACCTCCTCACACTTAGACTGGAGGCATTCTTTGGCTGCCATCAACAGATCAACAAACAAGTACTGGGAGGCTGTGGACAAAAGCAACCCTTGTGCACTGCTGGTGGGAATGCAGGCTGGTGCAGCCACTGTGGAGAACAGTGTGGAGTTTCCTCAAAAAACTATACATGGAGCTGCCATTTGACTGAGTGATCCCACTTCTAGGAATATATCCCAAGAAACCAGAAACACCAATCAGAAAGGATATATGCACCCCTATGTTCATAGCAGCACAGTTTACAATAGCCAAGATTTGGAAACAGCCCAAGTGCCCATCAGCAGATGAGTGGATTAGAAAACTGTGGTACATCTACACAATGGAATACTATACTGCTGTAAAAAAGAAGGAACTCTTACCATTTGCAACAGCATGGATGGATCTGGAGAGCATTATGCTAAGCAAAATAAGCCAGTCAGAGAAAGATAAATACCACATGATCTCACTCATTTGTGGAATATAGTGAACAACATAACCTGATGAACAAATAGATCCAGAGACAGAGAAGCATTGATCAGACTGTCAAACCTCAGAGGGAGGGGGGGGGATGGGCAGGCTGTAAGAGATCAATCAAAGGCCTTGAATGCAGGAAGATAAGCATAACCAATGGATGCCATGCCGTCAGTAGGGACTGAGGGCATGTGCTGGGGGGCGGGGCAGGCAGGGAGAGGTCAGTGGGGGAAAAAGAAACATATGAAGTATTTTGAGCAATAAAGACTTTAAATCAAAAAAATAAAACTGAGGCATTCTTACTTCTGATAATAATGAACGGCTCCTGGTAGGGCCATTACCCAATACACGTCAGGTTTCTTCCCTGTGTTCCTATGTGACCTGTAATGTCATTTTCCAGGTCATGGCACAAACAGCACAACATCCGGTGTAAAGTGGTCTTAATGAACTGAAAAGACAGAAATAGGATTGTGCTGGAAAGAGCTAGAAATTGTGAATGGAGCACATAAGAGAGGAAGCTAGAGAGAGAGAGAGAGAGAGAGAGAGAGAGATCCTGAGATCTGCTTGAATTCACGAGTCTGCAGCTGCATAGTAAGCTGTTCACGCATAGGGTAAAACACAAGAAACGAGGCAAAATACATGGGGCAGCGATAAGCTGAAAAATTCCCGTAACTCACACGAGGTTGAGAGGCGTTTCCATGGGGCAGGTGAGCAGACGGGCCTCCCGAACACCAGAAACATTCAGAAAAGACACAGGGAGACCGGACTGAGTTTAGGTGAGAATTCGCTCTAAGTGAGGCTGACCTCTCAGCAGGGGAGGCCTCCAGGGAGATGGCGGGACTGCAGGCACCTTAACCACCTGGTAACATGAGATAAAAGACAGTCGCCAGAATCCGATAAAAAAATATATGGCCCTGGCTGGGCAGCTCAGCTGGTTAGAGCATCGTCCCAATTCACCAAGATTGTGGGTTCGATCCCCCATCAAGGCACATACAAGAATCGACCGATGGATGGGGAAATAAGTGGAACAACAAATCAAATCAACGTTTCTCTCCCCCCGCCCCCCCCACACACACCTTCCTCTCTCTCTAAAACCAATCAATAAATTAAAAATAAATAAACAAATGAACACTGTTTGAAGACAGTACTGGGCATACAAAGAAGCAGAAAATGTGTGGACATTTTACTTCTCAACTGATAGCACCTTTGTGGTGGGGGGCATTGCATACATAATTGCCTTCAGGACTCTATCTCATTTTGTTACTCTTTTCATTTAAAACAAATGCTTTGATGTTATTTTAGGTATTTTTGCCTAGAAAATCAAGAGCTCTTCCTCCAATATTAGATTTTAGTGACTGGCCAGGGCCGGGCAGCCGGGAGAACTGCGCGGAGCTGGGGGCACAGCAGGAGCTGCTCGGAGCTGCGTGGCCCTCCCTGTCTCCGTCCGCTGTCATCTCTGCGGCTGCGGCTCCGGCTCTGCTCGCCAGCGTCACCTGCTTCCCCGTGGACGTGTCTCTCGGAATGAGGAGGTACAGGGCCCCTTGTTCTCCCTGTGAAAACTGAATTTCCCACGAAGACACTTCAGGAGCGCGAGATGAAGGCGGCATTAAGACGAAGGTCTCCGGCTGCCCCTGGTGCAAGGAGAAGCCAGGCAACAGGCAGGCAGGGACCTCCCAGCAGCTGGGAAGCCAGGACGTGCGGTAGGAAATTGGTTCCTACTGAGACCCCTCCCCCGACCACTACTCAGGCAAACACCCAGGCTTCCAACGTCATCAGGTTGCATTTGCCATGCACGGTGAATATTTCAGAATTATAATTCAGATCCGTTTTTGGCATCTAGTCATTACAATCAAGAAATGAAAAGTGTAATCCAACCTATTCCATGATTTAAAAAGCAGGCAGTTTGACGGGAGGAAGATGGTGTCGTCGCGGGGAGGTCAGGATTCAGTGTGCACCGGGAGCAGAAAGCGTTTGTTTTCTCAGAGACCACACGGCTGTGGTGACACCGCCCACTCTTTCTCTCAGGAAACCCCTGGTTGCTACATTTTTCTCCCTAAGATATGAACAAAACACAACAAAACAACTGAGCTTGAAATCTGGACGGTCCGAGACAGCAGCCCCACCAGCCCTGGTGGCGGGGAAAGGGGTGCAGGGACCCCCATCCCAGCGGGCAGGTCCCTCGGCAGCGCGGCCTCCTGGAGCGCTGACCTCCGCCAGGTTTTCCAGGCGCAGAAATCACCGTGTGGTTCTGGCTCCTGCAATGTCTCTCGTATTCCCATCTATCTACACATGAACCCCTCTGTCTCTTTCCGAATTTGGGCCTAAATTCACCCTAAAAGTCTTCTCCCTCCCGTTCTGCCTCTGCATCTACCATCTCAACTGTCCTGCTTTTTCCGTTTCGGGGACATGCTCCCTGTCTCTCCCTGTCTCTCCCTCTCTCCTGCTCACCCCATCTTCCTTCTGATTTCGCTTCCCCGTCTTCTCTCTGCCGCCGCGGAAGGCTCCATGGAGAGCTTGGGGGTGCCCTCCACCCTCTAGGAAAAGAAATACTGAGTGACCCCTGGCCTCCCCTCGCTCCCCACCTGCTGATGGACATGACGCTCGCTCAGAGCGCGGAGGTGGGAGCGTGTCCGACAGTCCAAGAGCGAAAAAGTAAAACTATGAAACAGGCTCTGCCTACCGGCCTCGCTCTTTGTCCCTCACAGCCGCCTGCCTTCGTGCGGCCAGCTGCTCTCTGTGTTCTGGCCTCCTGGTGGCTCAGGAGTCCGTTTCCCCGCCTGCAACTGCGTGGACGTTTGTTTCGAGCAAGACTCGGAGGTGCCGTCTGCTCACCCAGCCAGCCGGCCCATGAGAAAGCGCGCACTGCACCTCTAGCTGGCTCCCCGTCTGGTCTTAATTGCTCAGAAGCCAAAACAGAGGCTGGTGAGTGATTAGTGTCCCCAAACACCAATGCTTCCTGTTCTGCTCTCTCTGCCTGTTGATCTTAATTAATTCTGTGCAGCAGAATCTGTCCTGGGCCTCTTCGTCTGGAAGAAGCTACTCAAAGCTACTCCCCGGACGCAGTGAGGAATTCAAAGTGGCCCACTAACAAGGCTGTGACCCTGGGCGGGCACGTGCCAGAGAGCGCACTGTGGGTCCGCAGGCTGCCTGCACAGAGTCAGCACAGGGCGAGTTTTCGTTGAAAGAATGACACCTGCAGCGAAACTTCTTAACAATATGGCCCAGGACCTACAGAGCAGTGCATGCATTTCCGCATGAGTGCCATAGTTCCCGACTTTTAAAAATGAATTTTAGACATTTGTGAGTATTGGCTATATGACTGTTACTGTTGATTTCTTTAAATCTGTATTTTAACTGTTAGACCAGGGTCTATTGCTAGTCCACACATTTTCACAAGGAGGCCTGTTGGCCGCATGGATGCCCTGTCTCTCTCACCGGGAGGGCGTCTCCTGAGCCGGCCACGTTGAAGCTTTATTGAATCTCTTGCCTCACGCAGGACACTGGGCTTGGACATAAGCAGAACAGGCATTCCCTGCCCTCGGGAGCTTACAACCCAATCGCAGGAATAAACTCGCACACACACCTGGTTTTAATATGTGACCCCCCTATGACATGGAAGATGCTTGGAGAGAGTAGGATGGTGGGCACTGTGGGGGTGGGGAAGCTCATTTAGGGCCAGAGCAATTAGGTGAGTTAGCAATTCAGGAGTTTTAGGACCAATCTGGGAAGGAGGGGAGTACAAGGAGAGGGGGTACTATGAATAATAACAGAAAGGGGTGTAAACAGAAGCGTTATTCACAAACACCAAACCCCCCAAGCCCCCAAATGGGCAGACTGCGGAACATTCCTATAACACGAGACCATCCAACAATGACATGAATGGACCACCAGTAAAGGCAACCACATGGATGAACCTCATGGATAATTTCGAGCCAAAGAAACTGGACATAAAGTGCACGTGCTGCACACGCAATCCACTGACATCCTCCCAAAGGCAGACCTGAGGGGCTGGAGCCAAACGGTGCCTGTGGTTACCTTTGGGGAGAAGAGGCGGAGACTGGGCGGGGCTGGCGGGGCTCTAGCTCTCGTCTACCTTGGTGTCCACGTGGGTGGGTGCAGTCACGCAGTGAAAGCCGCACACTCGCGAGCTGTGTTTCCGAACAGGTAGGTTACACTGTAATAAAAACAAGGCAAAGGCACATGCAGAGATGAAAAGCTCCAGGCCCATGAGGAGGTGTAGGCCCGCCGGGGCTGGAAGGTTAAGGGAAATGGAGGAGGAGCAACTGGCGCAGACCAAGCATCTTGTTGGTAAAATGAATGAGAAAGTGCCGTTCCGTCTTCCTGCATTTCCCACAGCGTCCCCACCGCAGCCCTGAGGCTGTTGGTTCAGGAAAAGGCATTTTGAACAGAATATTCGGGAGAGGTGGGCAGTGTCTCAGTTGCTTCATTCTTTGCAGCAGAGCGAGCAGCAGGGCCCTGATCCAGTCTGTCGTAGTCCTCGATGCCTCTGCCCCATCACAGAGCAGCTGCGCCTGAGAGGCCGGAAGATTGACTGGAGAGAGGCGGGAGATTTAATGCATATTCCTGAGTGTTGTCAACTCTAAAACAGGGAGGGGGAAATGGAAGGAAAAGCAGGTGTCACCCCGGGCACTTAAGTCACTATCTTCTCCTTGAGCACCCATTTCTTGAGACCTACTATGTGCTGGGCCCTCTGCTGTGTGCTGGCCATGATACAAAGGCAGGAGAGGTATTGTATAGAGCAGTGATGGCAAACCGATGACACGCGTGTCAGAGGTGACACAAGAACTCATTTTTTTGGTTGATTTTTCTTTGTTAAATGGCATTTAAATATATAAAATAAATATCAAAAATATAAGTCTTTGTTTTACTATGGTTGCAAATATCAAAAAATTTCTATATGTGACACGGCACCAGAGTTAAGTTAGGGTTTTTCAAAATGCTGACACGCCGAGCTCAAAAGGTTCACCATCACTGATTATTGACATTCTTCAGATGCGGACAATGGACAACCGACCAGGCTCGCAGGAACAGTGGTATCATCAGGAAGAAACCCTACAGGTCAGGCTGTCGGGGCCCAGTGGTGCGGGGAGGCCTCCTGGGTAGAATCGCAGACACTGCTGCTTCGGACCGGAGTCCGCTGGCAGCAGAGCATTTCACAGGACGGCTGTTAATAGGATTTCGCCTGTAACCGTGCAGATAAGATTTGCCACGCAGATTCCTGGTGCGAAGGAGGGAAGTGTTGGCCTCATTAAGAATGAGAAGCCTTGGAAAGAACATTTGCATTCAAACAAAGAGTGTGCTAATTATAGCTAATCTCCCCCTGGTGCGGCAGCTACAAGGCTTCCCACCCAGGTGTTCCCGCCCCCAGGGCCCTATGAACAGTGTTACCCTAAGGACCTCAGGGGTAAGAGCATCCATATACCGTATTTGCCGGCGTATAAGACGATTTTTTGGCCCTGAAAAATATGCCTCCAAGTGGGGGGTCGTCTTATATGCCAGGTACACTTCAGATAGACTGCCCATAGTGCTTGCCCCGTGCCATAGTGGCCTCCCGATGCCCGCCCACTTCATTCCACATACCGTTCAGGCATCAGCAGCGCTGCTGGGTGTATGCTCGGCTGTTATGCGATTTTGCTGTTATGCGATTTTACCACACTCGCAAAATCGCACACAGCCGATCATACACCCAGTATGATAGCGCAAAATCGCGAATCGCGATACCATACTAGGTGTATGGTTGGCTGTGTGCGATTTTGCGAGTGTGGTAAATTCGGGTTACCGTATATTTCTTTATATATGCATTGAAGATTCGCGATTTTGCTATATCATGGTGCCTG
>NW_006299394.1:1055615-1063408 GCF_000327345.1 Myotis davidii | reverse complement strand
CTATTTGTTATCTTACTTCTATCATTGACAGTCCCTCTAGGTTGTGGGCTGCTTGCCTGTGTTCCTGAGAAGCATCTACGGTACCAGTCTATAGAGTGTGTTTTCTTTAGTGAATTACCGGTATGTTTACCGGTAATAAACTTGCACTGTTTTATGTATATGTTTGATTACATACAGCCTTGTGACAGTTTTCCTGCATGTCATAAGCATTTGAATATAAATTAAAATGTTAAAATCAAATCTGATATTGTTTTACCTTTTATTTGGTGTGTGGAAGGTGTGCGGAAGAGGGGGTAGTCTTATACGGCGAGTATATAACAAACTCTGTATTTTGAGTGGAAATGTTAGGGGGTCGTCTTATATGCCCAGTCGTCTCATACGCCGGCAAATACGGTAGCTGTCTCCCACCTTCAGCTCTACTTCTGGCCTCTCCTAAAACTCTGGATTTGAAACCGTGTAGACATTCTAGGGGGCCTTCTCGGCTCCCTCTACAGACCACACCACGCGGTGCTGCCCACCCCACTCTCCGGCCACGCGGTCCCCAAATCAGCAGCCTGCACAGTTTCTAGGCGCCTCGTCCTGCCTCCCCCCAGCCACCAGCACCTGAATGTGCCCGTCCCACCTTCCAGGGGCTCAGGGACTTGCGCCTGCTCTCCATCCCAAGTGAGCTCGTTTCTGGCGCGGAGCCTGGCTCCCGGCCACTGTACCCTGAATGCGATTCCCCTCTGTCTCCCGGCTCCAGCCCACTCCAGCCCACTCCGCAGGCCTCTGCGGAAGATCCCACTCTGTGATGCCGGCCTGACCACCCCATGGCCCTTCAAAGACCAAGTGCTTCACAGGAAACAGTGGGCACAGGGCACAGGCAGCTGTTTCTCAGGAAAGGGCACGGGTGGCTTACACACTAAGAATAAGAGAAAAGCTGCAAAACAAGAGGACGCCTATTCGAACTGCCAGGGTCACCTGCCAGGCTGACAAACGCACCAACCAGTGTCCTGGCTCTGTGGACGGGGAGGGAGGAGCCAGCAGCTTGGGCACCAGGGAGCCTCATGCGCAGGGAGGTTCGTGCACCAGGGAGGCTCGTGCACCGGGGAAGCTCGCAGTGAGGAATTCTCGGAGGCGTGTGGCAGTAGCGCTACATACACATAGACCGAGACCCAGTCCTAGAACCGCACCTACAGCTGCATGCTGGGGCGGGAGGAGTTATTGGGGCAAGGCCATTGGTTCCAGCACCTCCCATAATGACGGAAGTAGCCTACTGTCGGACGATGGAGCAGTTGAAGTTTCCATTTTACCCAGGTTTAATCAGGTCAGCCACAGGCCGCAGTGACTACGGCCTGGCACACTGCAGCTCCAGGCCTGGAGTAGACTCTACCACATCGTCTCATTTAATCCTCACAGGAGCCTGCGAGGTGGGCAGTATTACCTCCTCCACCGCACAGGTAAGAAAACCGAGCCTGAGCGAGTCTGAGCGCCCCCTGCAGTGACCCCGCTGCCAGATGGTGAGCGAGGCTTTCAACTCACGTGTTCATGCCAGGGTCTGGGCGCTGAAGCCTTGGGCGGAGGCAGAGCACAGTGCGGAGTAGCAGGGTCAAACGCACTCATAGTATATGCAAGTATGCAAACCAAATACAGGTTCTTTATTATTTTTTTAATTTTTAAAAATTGGGGCATAATGACACAAACTCAAGTGCACGGTTCATAAGTTTACCGCTCAATGAGCTTTGATAGATGCTCCAACTCCAGTCCTCTGCACCCATCCCAGTAAGAGCCATCGACACCCGGCCAGTACCTCTAACCCTTCCTCGCCACCAATACCAGAAGACCCGCTATCCCCTGAGCTCTGCATCCAGACCTGTCTCCCATGTTGATTTCTGTCAGAACCACCTGCAGGACTTTCAAAGCATATTAAAGGCTGGGCCCCTCTCCAGAACAGTTACATTTGAAAGACCAATTAGGCATTGGTATTAAAAAGAATGTACTTGAGTGATCCTTATATGTGGTTGGGGTTGAGAGCTAGATTAAATGTGTTTAAATACAGGGTGATGTTGTATGTATGCAAATGATATAACATTTTAATGAGAATTCATAGTTACACCAGTTACATGGTCTTATTTTTTTCAATGAACATCCCATTTGATTTTTAAAGGAAAACCAAGGAAGTTTTTTTACATTAGCTGTTATTAGGCAAATGAGGAAAGAAAAGGATTAAAAGATATTATTTCGCAATTCTGCTGATACAGAACTAACTAGTACCAACAGTATCTCTTATTGTTACAAAAGAAGATGGCATAGGCTGCCCTAGCCCTTGCAGAGCACTGTCCAGTGTGCTTACTAGTGGGGACACTATCAAGCCAGAACCACTCTACAGTCCTTTCTCGAGCCCGCCCTCCAGGCGACCTGCAGCCTGAGCCCCTCAGGGCGCGCACATGGGGCTCTGTGGTTCCGGCCTGCACTGCCCAGGGCGCAGGCGCTGAGCACTTCCATGCGCTCGCTGGTCACCATGCACCCTCCCCGTGGAGTGTCTCTTCACGCCCTTTGCTTTCTCTGCTTGGTTGTGTCGCAGGCGCTCTTTGTCGATGGCGGGTAAAGCCCAGAGCTTACTCTGGCTGCTCTAGAATTTCACCTAAACCGTGTCGTTGAGAGCGCACTCTTTCTATCTGCCGTCTCCAGAGCTCCGTGACGCTGAAGGCGCCCACGCTGTGGTACAGGCGTCCGTTCTCCTCATTCCGAGAAGTACTGCATCGGATGCTCACGCCGGAATTTCTGCCCTTGCTCCCTACAGTGGTGTCGTTGCCTCTAATTTGGGACAATTATGAATAAAGCCGCAAGGATCCTCCTCATACAGGCCTTCGGTGGCCTTGCTCCCTACTGACCTTTCATTTGTGTGTGTCCTGCCGTGTTGTGCTGGTTGGTCATTTGCACAGGGTTTCTCCAGGAGGTGCAAATGCGATGATTTCTAATTGTTTACTTTATTCCTCTGTGGCCATTGCTTTGGGGTCCCGTCAAGGAAATATCTCCCATCCTGAGGCCACGGAGACCTTCTCTGGGTCTTTCTCTCGAGGCCGTGGGCCTGGGCCTCTGACGGCAGAGGCACGTCCTCCTGCCACACAGGCTGTTGTGGGGGAGCCAGTGCGCAGGTGAAGATGCTCTCTGCTCCAGCGCCGCCTGCGACACGGAGGACCCGTACCTCTCTGCGATGTGGAGTTGGAATTGGCCCCAAGTGCAGCCCCGAGGCCGGGATGGAGAGCAGAGCTCACAGCTGAGGCGTGAGGGCAGAGGGTGGCGCTCCACTCCCCTCCTTCCCCAGCTCCGGCCAGCCCTCCTGCCAGCCTGTCCTGGACACCCTGGCCAGTGTGGCTCGGTTGAGCATCATTTCATGCACCAGGAGGCTAGCTGGTTAGGTTTCATGCAAGGGCACATGCCTGGGTTGTGGCTCAATCCTCAGTAGGGGGCATGCAGGAGGCAGCCGATCAATGATTCTCTCTCATCATTGATGTTTCTATCTCTCTCCCCCTCTCCCTTCCTCTCTGAAGTCAATAAAAATATATTTTTTAAAAAAATGTATTCATTTTTGCTGGATGGTCTTTAAAATTATCTACAGCTTGAAATGCTCAGAATGTAACTCTTTACAGCCAGTTGTACATATCCTAACAGGAGCCACACATTGGTCTCAATCACGTAAAAGCTTATCTATTTATTTATTCATTTGTACCTTAATTAACTCAATGGAAAGTTGTTGGATGCCAGATATAGAACATGGGGCCAGGAAAGAAAAGTGAATTTAGACCTTTAAGCCCTCCTTTTACCATGGGCTCCCACAGGCCGCGCGAGGTCAGACAAGCAGATGAGACACCATAATACAACGTGAATAACGCTGTACTCGAGGCTGATGGCACGGCTGTCATCTGAGGAAGGAACAGTTCGTCCTGCCAGAGGGCTTTGGAGACCCGCCGTGACAGCCCCGCGTTCCTGCACTGGCCTGCAGGCTCGCACTTTGTTTGGGTTCATATTCAAATGATTTCTGCATGTTTCTGAGCAAGGAGGAGGAGCTGCAGGGGGTGCTGGGAGCCCGCGAGGCCATCGCGGCTACACAGTGTGCACAGTGTGCCCAGAGAGCCCGGAGGAGGAGACGCGCGTGGGTGGTGGGGACGGCGACACGCTGCTCCACGGGCAGTGGAAGGGAATCCTCGGGGCCATCCCAGGGGGCCCTCCAGGTGCACAATCCGCTCATCACTTTAACACGAACAATCCTATCCCGGAAGGAGCTGTGTTCCAGGCGCCTGTCACCTATCCTCTCTTTTCTAACCAAGAAGCAGGTGTGCCCCCTCCCGGTCCGTCTTTCACGGGCTCAGGCGGTGAGTGAGGGTGAGGGAGTCCCCGCTTTGATCCAGTGCACAGAGAGGGGCCAGCAAGAGGTTAGAACTCGGGTGACGGGCCTCCCAGGCCTCACTGACCAAGAGGCCATGGTTTCTGGCCGGCAAGGACCTCAGTGGTCAGAAGGCCCTGGCACCCCTGCTTGCTCGCCACAGGGGTGCAGCGCGAGCCCTTCTCTGCTTCTATAAACTCCCAAAGTCACAGCTTTTGGTGCAAGTTATGAGAATCCGAATCCTTTTAATACAAAGCATTTATATGTAATGAAAGCCTTGCTCCTTGTGTCCATTTGCCAGTGTGAAAAAAGTCATGAATCATGGCGCTGGGGGGCCTGTTTCTAAACCAGAGTTACATAATGCAAAACCTGTGTGTCTGTAGCCACCGTCAGTTTTCTTATTAATGTTGATGGTGACCCTAACGGGACCCGTGGAATAGGAAGTACTTGACACAGCTCGAATGTTATTCAAAGTGCCCCATTCATAGCCATGTCCGCCCAGTAGCATCATCTCCTCACTTCCAGCTGGAGGTAATTAAAACCTCTCATGAAATTAAAACTGGATAAAACTCAAATGTATGTACTTCACTCCATATATGCCCGTCATGGGACTCCTATGGTTATGCTGAACTCTCGCGCATCCGTTATGGCTCATTGTCAATGCCACCTCCTCCAGGAGGCCAGGCACCATTCTGCTCACAGACTCTCCTCTGTGAAACAAGCCCGTGTAGCTTGCCTAACCTCTAATTTTACATTAAAAACACACCCTGTCCTACAGTGAGACATGGTCCCAGTCCTGTGTGTGGGTCTCTCCTCTCCCCAGAGGAGCCCCTAGCCCCGGGCACAGCAGTCGCCTGCTGTCTTCCTGCTCTTGGCACAGCCACACCAGCAACCACTCACTCAGCACCCATCCGCAGCCATTCCACAGGCATCGGTGAGCAGCCACCGCACGGCCGAGACTGTGTTGGCACCGGTGACAGGGCCGTGTCCCCATGGACTTGTGGTATAGTTTATGGGAGAACTATATCATGGCAGACTTGTAGGGAGAGAAGCAGGGGACCTATTCCAGAAAGGGGAGACCAGATGCCAGGAGAAGATGAGAACGCCCAGCACGGTAGAGGCAGAGGACATCTGAAAACCATGTGTTAGCTGAAATGAAATGAAGGAGGAGGGGGATGTAAGAGAAAAAATCTAAATAAAAGAAATTTCAGGTTTTTCCATTTTTAACACAAAATATTAAGAAGTATGTGCAATGTTAGTTCTTTGGCAAATCTGTGGAAAATTACTTTATAAACAACCAGATAAACTAATTACTAAATATTGGATTCACTTTTAGAAGAGTGAATAGAAGTCTTATTGGAAAAAAGGTGTTTAGCTACCGGCGGCCCTTGGCTTAGAGAGGGAGCTGGTGTCTCTATTTCCAGGGGTGAGCGTCTTTTACTCATTAAGATGAGACTTGATTACGCCTTTCCTCTCTCGGCCCCCGAGGCTGGGTAACTCCATGGTGCTGGCATTCTGCGTGAGCAATAACCCTGTGTGTGCTGGGGGGACAGAAGGAGGCGTCAAGTACGATAGTAAGACTATGCTTAATTGGATCATTCCAGTTATTGTATCGGCTCAGAGAGTCTCAGCAATAGGATTTTCTAAAATAAACCCACCAAATAAATAGCAGCAGTATCCCCTTGCCATCACTCAACCCTCTGAGGAGACAATAATGATAAGATCTACCGGTTACTCAGAATTTACTTTGTACCTGAAAATTTGCTCAAGACGCTATCTATTCTTTTACCCTAAAAGTTAGCTATTATTATTTGTATTAGAAAGTAAGCAGTAAATATTTGCTAAATGAGTGAAGGAAAGCTCTACTGAACAAATTGCTGCAGAAGCAATTTGAGTCACTCATCCAGCAATAAAAGTTGAGGGAATGCCATGCATCGGGTACCCACAAATCTTGAATTTCCTGGGAATCTGAACCCAGCTGGCCCTCAAAGAAAAAACAAACAGCCACGCACGTACAGCCAAACAAACCCATGGTACTTGGCACATTCTAATGTTTACTGAATGAGGGCATGGATGAATGAATGAGGGCATGAATGAGGGCATGGATGGATGAATGAGTGAATGAATGAATGAGGGCATGGATGAATGAATGAGGGCATGGGTGAATGAAGGAAGGCATGGGTGAATGAATGAGGGCATGGATGAATGAATGAATGCGTACAAGAAAAGCAGCAGTGCCTCAAAGCCGGTGCATTGAGAAAGCTCTTAAAAGATCAAAGAGAGAACCACGTTTCTTTATTCTTAAATACAACCAGAATAGCCTTCTTCCTTCCCTGTGTGGGGGTAATTTCCACTCCCACTCCACCCTCCCTGCTGCTGCCATGGCCTGAAGCCAAATGGAGAAACAACGCAGCAAAGAGAGAAACTGGGCATCACAAGAGTTGGGACAAATCTGGTGGATTTGATCAATGGATCTAACAAAATAATTTGAGACTTTATGGCTTATTGATCAAGGAAGTATGCCTGAGAGGTGCCCATCCATCACCTGTGAGGCCAGAGAACTCCCAGAGAAAACAGTTCCTGCCACAAATCAGCCACCTCTGAATGCGAAGGTGCACAGGCTCCATCCACCAGAAGACCCGCAGCAAAGCCTCACAAGATGACGTCCTCTCTGCAGGGGAGCGAGTGAACCGGAGGTCCCAGCCCACCGGGCGCCGAGAATGCACTGCGCGGTCATCCTCACTGCGGCCTAGTCCGAGAAGGGATGGGACCCTCCCACAGACGAGGAAAATGAGGGTCAAAGCAGGGATGTGACCGTTGGAGACACATGGCTAGTAAGTGCATTTGCACCAAAACTTCCAATGTCCACCCGCTCTTCTCCCACCCACCTCATCACACACTACGGAGATATAGTTCCTATGTGAGTCCTGGGTCACAGCAGCTCTGTGCTAAGGAATTACAATATCCAGATAAAAATAGTTTCCTTCCATTCTTCTAGAATTCATTTTTCAAGGAAAAAAATTATTGAGCAGTTCCAAGGTGCCAACGCTGTTCTATAAACACTGGGATATGACAGTGAGCAAAGTTAGACAAAGACCTTGACCTCATGGAGTCTCCCTTCTATTAGGAGACAGAAGGTCCATAATAAGTGTGTGTGTGTGTGTGTGCGTGTTTGTGTGTGTGTGTGCACGCGCGCGCGCCCAGCACAGTTTTCTCATAATTTCCAGGTCTCATTTTCAGGATTTTAAATAGAATTCAAATTCATATCCAACTATCATTCTCTCATTGACTGGGGTTTTGTGTATTCTCCATCCTGGGCACAGAGATCTGGGACAGGAGTGGGGGCATGGGGCATGACCTCCCCATCTCCTCAGTCCCTGAGGATGGGGTCATAATACTGGGGACAAAAGTGACACCTGCCTGTATT
>NW_006299394.1:1049330-1055578 GCF_000327345.1 Myotis davidii | reverse complement strand
ACACACACACACACACACACACACAACCACAGCCCCCAGGACCCTCTGACCCCAACAGTGACGACTCCCATCCCATCAGTCCTTTCTATCCCAGCAGCTGGTACAAGCTCTACCTCCTTCTTCAGCCGTGTGTGTGCGGGGAGCTTCCTGGGACCCGCTGGAGGAGGCTTCTGGGCGGGGTCCCTCGGCTCAGGGCAGAGATTTTCCCTGGAAAATCTGTCCTCACACGCGCAGCCTGGGGAAGTGCAGTCACAAAGTGCGCGGCTTCGATGCCAGGGCTGGTGGGCTCCAGCCTCTCGCTCTGAGCAGCCTCGTTCTGCCATTTGAAGTTACATACAGAACGGGAGGGGCAGGGAGGACTCCAGAGCCCCAGACATTCTCATCCCCCTGCCTCTCCATCTCTCAGCATCTGCTTACCCCCGGCCTCATGGTGGGCCTCACAGGCCTGTTACTCCCGGTCCTCTCTTCAGCTACCAGCGGATCCGCACTCTTCTTGTGGGCACCACACTCAGCACCGCAACTACTACGGATGCCGTGAAAATATCGTCGCCAAGGGCAACAAGCAATAGACAAATGGGACCACATCAAACCGTAAAGTTCTTGCACAGTGAAGGAACCAGCAGTTGAAACCAAAAGACAACTTACTGAGTGGGAGATGATACTTGCAAATAATACAACCAATAAGGGGTTACCATCCAAAATATAGAAGGAACGCATACAACTTAACACTAAATAAACAAGCAAATTATAAAAATGGGCAGAGGGCCTGAATAGACACAGCTCCCAAAAGGAAATGCAGTTGGTCAAAGGATGAGCAAAAAGAAACATCAGGGAAATGCAGGTCCAAACCACAAGACGATACCGCCTCACCCCTGTGCCCACGCTGTCCCCAGTAAACCAGCAGACAGCCGTGCTGAGGCGGAGGAGGAACCCTGAGCACTGCTGGCAATGCAGGCCGGTGCAGCCATGTGGGAGCAGTGGAATGTAAACAATTGGAAATGGCGCTGCCCAGCACCCTGCCAGCCCACTGGGGAGGCTGACCTGAAGAAACCCCAAGCTCTGAACTGGAAAAGCCGGGATTGTCTATGCGGTGTGTCCGCCAGGCCCCCACCCCGCCCGGCCAGGGACACTGAGCTGACAAGGTGCGGGCAGCAGGGACAGGGCACTCCACGCTCCACGCCGCCGCCACCCCACGCACACTCGGGGGCTCCTCCCGCGCCCGCTGCGCTCTGGCCGCTGCGTCCAGGTGCGTGGGCACAAGGACCAGGCCACAGCATCCAGAGATGCCCCAGCCCAGCCCCTCTGGGGATACAGCCGAGCTGATGTCACAGAGACCTGCTATGATGTCACAGTCATTCTGAGGTCATCGCCAGCGCAAAGCCACAGCTGCCATGACTTTGCAGCCTTCCTGCGGTCCCGCCGCCCTGATGTCACTGCCGAGGCATATCCTTGCGTGAGATAGGCGCGTGCTCGGTGGCGCGGGACTCCACACGGGTTTCACCTGCCAGGGGCCGCTCCCACGTGCACGGGAACTGCCGGAGGATGTGTTGTGTCCTGCTGCTGCGTGCGCGTTCTCGCCCCCGTGGGTCTGGTCCTGGTGCTGGAAGGGGCGCACAGCATGCCCTCTCCCGCAGCTCAGCCCTGCGTTGGTATATTTCCACCGTATATATACCTTCTCTCGCTCACATATGTTCACATGGTGACGTCACTCAACACAGCGGCCTGCTGTGCAGGCTGCCGGCCCGGGAGCTGTGGGGTCCAGGCCCAGAGCGAAGTCGGGGGAGCTTGCTCCTCACAGGGAGCTCACCCGCAGCCTCTTGGGCTGGGCCCTCGTTGGCAGGATGCAAAGCCCTTCTGCCCACCACCTCGGATGCAAAGGCCTCTGTCCATCACTTTAAAGCTGAGAAGCGGGAGGCTTGGCCCAGAGCGTCTGATTGACGTGCCGCGGTCACATGGCCGCCAAGCTGAACTCTGCCCCAGGACCGTGACCGGGAACTCCTGCTTTTGGTCCTTGGAAGTGCCACTTTGGGAAACTTACCTGGAATGGACAGGAAGCCGGAGGAGCAGCCCCTGGCTGCAGGGCTCAGTCTGCCCACGGCGGGCGCAATCGCTCCTCTCCCCTCCCTACTTGGAACCATACTGGATGGCGTGCTGATTGCCTCCTTGGAAAACCCTAGCTGGACCCGAGGCCAACAGCCTCCTGTCTATCAGTCCTGGGGGGGGTGACGGGGAGCCCTCGTGGGCTGAGAGGGGGCAGCAGCAGCTCCAGCTCTCCCGCCAACAGCTGTGACTTTGAACGAGTCATGTAACCCTCCGGACTTGCTTTCTGTGGTTTTGCGCAGAAGACAGAGAGACTGGATGGAATGTGTGTCGGGGCCTGTTGGGCTGACACAGAACTGAAGGTGCGCCTCCTGGCACCAGGCACAGTGGACGCACCTCAAGGAGGCAGATGTCACCAAACCTGCACAGCTGAGGCCGGGGCCTCTCAGCTGCCATCGGAGAAATGGGTTTGAGAATTTATTGTAGACGGCAGAGGACGTCAGCCACAAAGGTCAAAAAATGATGAGCGTTAGCCGACGAGGATGGAGAACAGGCAGCAGAACAGGTTAGCAGCCCCCAGAACACAGGCCAGCGCGTCCTCCGAAAGGCGTCCCTTTGGAGGTTGAGTGGTTCTCAACCTTCTTAATGCCGCGGCCCTTTAATACAGGTCCTCCTGTTGTGGTGACCCCCAACCATAAAATTATTTCCGTTGCTACTTCATAACTGTAATGTTGCTACTGTTATGAATCGTCATATAAATATCTGATATGCTATATGTGTTTTGCGATGGTCGCGACCCACAGGTTGAGAATTGCTGCGTTAGGGTTGTGCCTCCAGACACAGGCCGAGGAATCAGAACAACTGCCAGAGGACACGTTAATGCCGGCATGGAACGTGGCGCTCATGACAGGCTGGCCTGGACACAGCTGCCTGCGGGGGCGACACAGCAATTAACCTGCCGCCCGTTTCCCAGTCTTTTAATAATGTCTCGAGATTTAGTTACACATACATATTTAAAGCCTTCGATTAAAGTAAAACGTTATTTTAGAAATCATGCCTCTTCAACCCACATCTCGTGAAACAATTAGACTCAGACTCCTCGTGTGTGCCTCAGCACAGGCATGTTTCATTAATGAGGCGCATCGAGTCACCCAAGTGTGTTAGGAAGCTCGTCCTCCTCAGGGCCAGGGCGGCCTTTTTTTTTTCATATATTTGTTCATTTATTTAACAAAAGACAGTATGTTTTCTACTACTCTAAGTAGAGTCCTTGGATACTGATTATTTCACATCTCCCTTACGCTAAGCCAGTGGTTCTCAACCTTCTGGCCCTTTAATACAGTTCCTCATGTTGTGGTGACCCCCAACCATAAAATTACTTTCGTTGCTACTTCATAACTGTAACGTTACCACTGTTATGAATCCTAATGTAAATATCTGATATGCAGGATGGATTTTCATTGTTCGCGACCTACAGGTTGAGAACCGCTGGTCTAGAGGCAAAGCCATTCCTTCTTTTCCAAAAATAATTAAAGACAACTCACCTTATCGTCCTGCATACAGGCAATAGCAACTAAGAGTTTTAAAAGTATAACAAAGGTTAACGTTTGGTGGTTTTTATGTCTTACTACCTAGGGCTTTGGCTGTTAAAGTTATGGAAAACCATTCACTGTGTGCCGGGTGCTTACATATATAATTTCCCTGAAGAATTGCAATAACATCCAAATGAGCTTCATAAACTGGGTCTCAAGAAGTTTTAAAGGCGCCCGTTTCCCATAATCAGCAAGCACACGCGCGAGCCGAGGCCTCTCGGGACCCCAGCCCCTTGCTCTCCCCACCGGTCAGGAGGCCCAGAGCACCCACACAGCAGCTCTCTCGGGGGTGTAAATACTAACAAGCATCCGCCCCTTCGCACGCCATAGGAATCTACGTTCTGAAATGCTTGGCAGTTCCGACAGTCTTTTGTGTTTATCGTAGCATTTGATATCTATAAACATTAAATATCTCCCATCCACGCTGTAGCCCAGGGGTCCTCAAACTTTTTAAACAGGGGGCCAGTTCACTGTCCCTCAGACCGTTGGAGGGCTGGACTATAGTTTAAAAAAAAACTATGAACAAATTCCTATGCATACTGCACATATCTTATTTTGAAGTGAAAAAACAAAATGGGAACAAATACAATGTTTGTATTTGCATGTGGCCCCCGGGCCGTAGTCTGAGGACCCACGCTGTAGCCTAAAAATATAAAGTGGTTCCAAGCAGGTTTAGCTGATATTTGTGAGCAATAAGCACACACTTTATCAAACGAGTTCCTATGAGTCAAGCCACAGACGTGGTTGTGCTGGGACCAAGAGGTTCTGGTTTCTGAGCTGGACATCAAGTCAGGCAGCCATGTCCTTCGGTGTCAGAGACGAAAGAAATGGACGGGTGGGCCATCGCGACCATGTCCACCGAAATGCTTCTAAAGGTAAGAGCCAATGTCATCTCAACACATTTAATGAAAAAAAGACACCTCAGGGTAAGAACTGTTTGCCATAAACACAATATTATTTTCACACCCAAGAAAGCTAAGAATTCAACTACCAAATAGGCCATTGGGTTCAGATTTCCTGCACGTGTCATGAATTATTTTATCTTCTTTTAAAACTCTTTTTTTTTTAAATTTTCACCTGAGGATATTTTTCCATTGATTTTAGAGAGAGTGGAAGAGAGGGAGAGACAGAGAGAAATATCTATGTGAGAGAAACACATTGATTGGTTGCCTCCTGCACGCGCCCTGACCAGAGCCTGAGGCCGGGGAGGAGCAACCCAGGTACGTGACCAGAATTGAACCCGGGACCCTTTGTTCCGCAGGCCAACGCTCTAGCCACTGAGCCAAGCTGTCCAGGGCATCTGTTTCTAAAAATCTCGTTTCCCCATTACATTGGCTGACATGTCTGGAGCCTCTTGTGGTCTACAACTTTCTTGCCCTGGTCACTTTCCATGCTTTTCATTCACTGAGGGTTGGTTGCCCTGCTGTTCCCACACCCTGGATTCTGCTGACTGTGTTTCTGTCATGTTGTTTAACAGGTTTCTCTGCCTGTGTTTTTTATAAAAGCGTTCTTAGAATAAAGATTTGCTCAGTTTCAGGTTTCTTTTGCTTGTTTTTTTAACGATGTCTGGTTGCCTCTTTTTGTGATTGAAGACCAAGCGGGGCTCCGAACACGAAGGCCTCACCCCGGGTTCTTGGGCCTCCATGTCGCGGCCGGTGTGACATTCCATGGGGACCGCCAAATGGCGATCTCAGCAGGACTCACTCCGACACCCCCAGTGTGGGAGCTGCCCGCCGGCCATGGCTCCTGCCCCAGCACACGCGTCCCTTTGTGGGCCAGTCAGCAGCACGCGGTGCTCTCCCCTCCCACTGGGTGGGAAAAGGGAGCGTGGCTCCGACACCCCCAGCGGGGCCGGGGGATTTTCATTCTGTGGTAGCAGAACGAACTCACAGGTTTGGGCATATTTGGTGTATTTGAACCACTGGAAGGTGTTTGTTTCAGTGTCTAAATTACCCTGCCTTGGGCCAGGTTGCCATCTGACACTTCTGTCACAGGCTTGTGTGGCCTGAGGCTTGCCACTTCCTTGCTCCAGCAGGTGCAGCCTCCTCGTCCCTCTCCTGCCTTCAGCCTGGAATCCACCCCTTGTTCGAGGAGCCCTGGTCCCTTCAGCAGGGTGGTGGAAAGAGACCACGGTGGCGGGCAGTGCGCAGTTTCCCGGTCAGCTCCTGGGCCTTTGCAGTGCGTTTTTCCTTAAATCCTTCAGTTTCCTGTTTGTACTTTTCTTCTCTTACTATGAAGACCTTGGCTTTACGATTTAAATTTTTTTGCCGAGAGCAATGCCAACATTATTCCTAAGAATCCGATTAGTTGTAGCTGCAGCCCAGCTCCTAGCTCTACTTGTCCTGGCAATGTGTCCAGTGGAAGATGCGGAGGAACCGCTGCGGCCGTGGCTCTCCTGTCGCTCTGCGTGCACAGGCTGAGCTCGGCGGTTCCTGTGATGCGACGGGACTGGAGGCCGTTCAGTGGGAGCCGCTGGACATCGATGTCTGACTGTCCTTTTTCCAGAGAAAAGTCTTCATTCTGCATGAAGGTGGGAGGGGAGAAGGAAGGAATGGGCAGGCGTGTAAGTGCTCACATTCTCGCACCTGAGCAGGAGCGAGGAGTAGACGTACCCCCTCC
>NW_006299394.1:1048960-1049254 GCF_000327345.1 Myotis davidii | reverse complement strand
CCGCCCCCCTCCCCTCCCCCCTCCTCCTCCTGGGCCTGTAGAGTCCCAGCTCATCCCTTTGCTCTCGGAGAACCTCAGCCCTGCGCGCCCCATGGATCCCCTTCGTCCAAGGACATGTGTGTGGTTTCTCCCTGGTGCGACTGTCTCCCCAGGACAGGCGGAGGCCTCGCCCCTGCTTCGTGGGCAGGGAGGCGCTCAGAGCAGATTTCCCGCCGGCCCATGGCCACCCAGTGTCTCCTCCGGAATCCTCCTGCGCCCGCGGTGTCCCGAGGTCTGCTCCCTCCCAACCCACCC
>NW_006299394.1:1019364-1048941 GCF_000327345.1 Myotis davidii | reverse complement strand
CCCCCACCTGCCCGGCCTCCCCACCTGCACCTCTCCGAGGTCGGCGGGCTCACGTCCACTCTTATCTCCCTGGTGAGTCCACAGCCACTCACTTCTCTTCCTTTTTGAAGTAACTATTTAAATCATTTGCCCATTTTTATTCCATTATTTATCTTTTTATCCTGAGTCTTGTATGTTTCATGGATACTAATCCTTTGTCAGATAAAAATATCAGTAGTCAAACATTTGCTTTTAATTGGATTAGCAAACTTTAAAAAAATAGTATTGCTACTTATAGAATTCTAAAAATAGAAACTATCAGTAAACACGGACTTTAAGAAACCTCTAAACTTTCAGCTTCAAGACAAAAAAATCCCCATAATTTCCCTTACACTCCCTGTTCCATTAAATATACATTTGGTTAAATACCTTGACCCTGATGAATTTGAATGCTACAATAATGAAACTTGATTTTAAATATTAGTTGACTCTATAGGAAAATTCCCTACAAGGCAGGTTTTTGTTAAATTCCCTGTAGTGTCGAGTTGATGAACTTTGTAAAGGGCCTGATAGTGAGCATCGTAGGTCCTTTAGGTCAAAAGGTCGCTTTCCTGGCCACTGGACTCTGCCTTCTGTGGCAGGGAATGCCTGTCCCAGACCACACACACATTAACGGCCCCACGCCCCATGGAAACCCGCTCACGGAAGCCAGTGGTAAGTGCGGCGTGGCTCCCGACCCACGCTGTAGACACACACAAATATGTCACCAATAACGAAAATAAGGGCTTTTTGCAAATGACACCCCTCGCCACTCTCTGCACCACTGAAAACTGGTCAGACTCGCATGGGATGCAGGCAAGTTTTCAGGCTCGACCTCAGTGTCACCCGTGACCTTTACAGAGGTCGCACTGCGGCCTCACTCGGATCAGTGTCTCACAAGGAACCTGGACGGAGACGCTCAAACCTGCCACTGCCCCCAGAACAGTGTATCCGAGCGCCCGTGAGGTGGAGAGCGGAGCAGCCTGGTAGCTGAAGGCCAGTTCAGCTGTAAAACTGCCACATGGAAAGGAGAAGCGTATGCCCGGCCAGATGGCTCAGTGGTTGGTGGTTGTGTCCACCTATGACCCAGGAGGTCATGGTTCAATTCCCAGTCAGGCACATGCCTGGGTTTTAGGCTGAAGCTCCAGTAAGGCGCATGCAGGAGGCAGCCGGTTGATAACTCTATCTCCCCCGCTTTCTTCCTCTCTGAAATAAATAAAAATATATTTAAAAGGAAAAAAGGAGAAGTCTATATTATTTAAATAGCCTATACATTATATATTTACAAGCAAATTTCTCTGAAATGCTAATTTCCTTAGGGCCCAGGATCTGCCTTTAATCCATCTTTATGCTGACACACCCAGGGCGTAGGGTGGGTGTTCAGGTCCTGCTGTTTGCACATCTCTCTTATCTAAAACGCCGCGAACCTGTGGCTTAATTGGCACAATACTAATTCCATGTAACAACCACAAACGGGCACTCCTCCAGACTCCGAGTCTAGGAATTCCACTCTGATTCCTAGTCACCTGGCTGGCAGCTGGGCCTGGCCCTGTGTGAGGGTTTATGTGGGGACAGCCGTGGTGAGTCCTGAGTCTGGAGGCCATGAGCATTGGAAACATTTCACCTTGTGTTGGCTTTACCCCCACCCTTACCCAATGCCTATTCCCCACCCTAACCCAATGCCTATTCCCTACCTTAACCCAATGCCTATCCTCCACCCTAACCCAAAGCCTATCCTCCACCCTATCCCAATGCCTATCCTCCATCCTAACCCAACACCTATTTCCCATCCTAACCCAACACCTATTCCCCATCCTAACCCAATGCCTATTTTCCTTGCTAGAATGAACGTATATGATTTGCCAGGTGTGGGTTAGATTTTTTACGTAAGATTTATCGCCTTGGATACTAATGTTAACTATTATTACTCCATCTTCATATGAGGAAACCAAGGGTCAAAGGGGTTATGCAGCCTGCCTCGACTTCACCCGGTCATTGGAGCCAGGCTTCACTCAGTACAGAGAGTCCCGGACCTGAGCACCTGCAGTCTCATAGGAAGAACAGGGGCAGCTGGCAAAACCCGAGGTGGCAGTCACCAAGGCTGAGAAGGAAGCATCTACAGAGAACTAGCACCTGGGGACAGTGGGGACTGCATGGCTAGACCAAGTTCTCTCTTCATTTGTCTTTAAAGCAGCATCTAAAGCAGCATCACCCAGAGCAGCAGCAAGCTCAGCTTCGCCCTGAGGGGTAGTGCATTGAGCACTCAAGCCCTTGAATGGGTTGCAGGAAGGAAAGTTTAAAGGAAAGATGCCTGGAGGAAACAAGCAAAGGTGATGGACAGCTGAGGTCACAGCAGGAGGCGGGACTAAAGCAGGCCTCTGTGGTCATGAACCTGGGACTCTGCTCTCACTCTCTGTGTCTTTATCTCTCCCATAAGCTCTGCTGATGTCCATTGTACAGAAGGAATAAAAGTTAAAACTATGCAGGGGAGGCCTGCCTAGTCCAGGTGTCTTAGCTTTAGGTTTCCACCAATATTGGTCAAAACCACCCGGAGTGAATGCCCAGGGCCGGGCTGCAAACCATGGAGCCTCGCGTCCCGGAGGCCAGGACCCGTCTCTCCCAGGCTCTTCCCTCCAGAGCCTCCGAGAACCTCCAGAAGCTCTCCAACCCGGTGCCACCCGCTGTCACTGCTTCACACGTCTGTCACCAAAATGTTTTGGCAGGAGCATCATCCTCAGGTTTTGACATGATCCCGGGGAGACACTTTTTCAATTATTACTAATGGAACATTACGCTCCTCTTTGGAGTCTGCATGAATAAAAGGGTCATTAATGACGTCTCCGCGCAGCCCGCAATCATCAGCGTTCGCGCTGGCGTGTTTCTTTAAGCACCTGGTAACTCCCACTCCCCGTCACCTCGCAGCTGGAGCGCAAGGTCCCCAGGCGGATGCCAAGGCCAGGGATGGACTCCCCGCGGGGAGGGCTGCTTGCTCTCTGGGATTTTGTCTCCAGGGTACACAGAGTGCCCCCGCTCCTGTGGCTGCCCTCGCTACCCAGCACTTCGCCAGTGCCAGCCTCCCTGACACCCCCAGCGGCATCTGGGGCAGCTCCTTGTTCACCTCCGCAGGGAGGGGCAACGGGCTATGGAGACAGTGTCACTGGGCGCCACCAGGCCCGGGCGCGCTGCTGGCCAGTGGGTAAGCGGTACTCATGCCAGCTCAGCATCCACGCCCAGTCGCGGAAAAGGGCGATGGTTCTACAGGTTTCCAGGACTTTTCCACAAGATGGTCCCCACCATTGTCTGATCCCAGCCTCGACCTCCGACAGGCTAGCAGTGGTGCCCTGGCTGACATTCAGCTACAAAGACGGCCGTGGCTGATAGTGTAGCTCAGTGATTCCTACTGTCTTCTCCCTGACTCATTCAGATACGCAAGACAGACAAAGGAGGAAAAGACTCTGTTTCCTAGGAATTATAGCGACCCGTTCCTTCCCAACACGTGGACACATACGGGAACACAGAGGAGCAGAGCAACAGCCACAGGACAACCCGGAATCTGCTCTAATTTATCTAAAAAGAAGCCAACCACATGCTCGGCCCTTGATCAGCGGTGACAGCGTGCACCTGATACACCCTGAGACACCCCAAGAACAACACGTGTCATCAGTCATGCCGGTTCTAGTGAAAATGGCAGGCGTAGCACTTCTGTCTGCTGGGACTTCTCTGTAGATAAACATCAGTGACATGTTTAGCAATTAGGCTGCCACGTGACCTGGACCATCCCCTTCCCATGGCCCTCTCAGGACGGTCCTCCCACCAGCTGGGCGTGGGCGGCCTGCCTGTGCTCGCTTCCGTCACCTGGGGCCTACAAGGAGATGCAGCATGAGTTAGTGTAAAGTTTCCACTGGGGAACGTCTGTGAAGGATGTGATGCGGAAGGAGAGAGGACGAGACTTGGGTAAGAACTTGATGACAGAAAAGTTCTCAGATACTCTTGATCAGACCACTGGGGAGTCCCAGACCAGGACTGTCCAGACGAGGGATCTGCGTCCCCGAGGAGCAACCTCATTCTAGTGGCATGGCCGGCTGGCCCCACTGTTGGCCAGGAAGAGCCACGGGGAGTAGAGAGCTCAGTCAGCCGTGTTCCCGCAAGTTCCTCACAGGGACACCTGAGCAGGGCATTCCGAGGCCCCGGGGAATCATCCTGCTCCTGGTGAGCCCGCCGCCTCCCATTACAAAGCCCACAGCCCTGCTGCCAAGTGCTCCCCTGGAAGGACTGTTTCATAAAGCGCACCCTGTTGTCAGTCTCACCGGAGCTGAGCCCCGTTTTCATGGGAGGGAACAGAGTGGCAGGGTTCAACCAAGTGCCTCTGGCATTCTGTCCAAGCTCTGGTGCCTCAGCCCAGCTGGACGGAGCCGGGGCCCAGCCAGCTGCTCGGGTGAGAGGGCAGTGCGCCGGCTCCATGCTCCAGACGCCGTCGCTCGGGCCAGCCCTGGTCACGGGGCCCTGGCACGGGGCATTCGCACACACTTCTCTCTCCATCCCAGAGCTTGTTAGCGCGACACCAGGGCACAGCTGGGGCTGCGATCGGCCAGTGTCAGCAGTTTCTCCGCAGGTCCCGCTTCTGAAATGCAAGCGCAGACCAGTCCGCGCCCACCTCCTTTCCCTCCCAGCGGGGGGTTCCCTCATCTCATTGACAGACACCACTAGGCGGCCAGACCAGGTGCCTGATGCACATGACCCAGCCTCGCCGCCGGGAATGCCCACCCCATGTCCCCATCTCCCAAACAGCAGGAGAAGGTAGCCCTTCCTCGGGGAGGATGAGCCCAGCCCTGCATGGCACCCAGTGCAACGGTCTCATGGACTAAGACCTCCTCCGGAAAGCCTCAAAGTGGCCGGTGCTGGCCTTCCAAGCGCTTGTCCTGGGGACCCCCAGGGAGCAGCAGTGCCGTGCGCCCTGGAACTGTAAGTGGGGTGCAGTCCCTCTCCCAGCGCCTCTGGGGCAGCAGACACCGGGAGGCGAGTTCATCTGGCACAGCGCCCCCATCTGGGCTCCAGGTGACAGGAATCTCCACAGGCGCAGTGCCCCTGGGCCTCAGCCCCACCTCCCTGGCCCTTCCTTCTCCTCACGCCTCATAATGAGTTGAATTGGATTTGGGGGCCATTTCCCCCACAGAGTGGCACAGAAGACTCCCTGCAGGGCCTGTGGAGCTCAACATTCCAGAGAAGAAAGACCGCCTCCCTCCCAGGAGCCCAGCCAAGTTGGGCGGCACTGGACAGGCTGGGCTCCGGCCACACTGCACCTGAGCCAGTCAGGGGGCAGGGCCGGGGCACCTGGGCAGCCTGCCCGGTCCCATGCCCACCGGCCGGGGCGGTCAGCGGAGAAGAGGGAGTCGCCCTGCAGAACCACGTGGACCAAGGCCGACCGGGACCAGCTGACTAGAGGGTGAGCCAAGGGAAGGAAGTGGCCTATGGGGGCGTGTGCTGCACCCATTCCGTCTGGAAAATGACCCCTCGGGAGCGGCGAGAATGTTCGAGTCTCTCAAGAAGTGCGATCTGACCATTGTGAACGGCACATGGTTCGGCATCTCCAGAGGTACCAACGCGCACATGTGATCCCTGTAATGCGATGATCGCCAACACACTACGCAGGGCCTAACTGGAGGCGGCCCGGCCTCTGAGCGGGGCCTTCACCTCAGGTCTCAGTCTGACGGTGGCGTCCAGGGTGGCCCAGGCGTCTCACCTGAATCGAGGCAGAGCCAATGACACTCCCCCCAGGGCTGATGTGCAGCAGATGCTGGGCCCGGTGGGACACCGCTCTGCGGGGGCTGGACACCACAGAGACGGCACCCGTGTGGCGGGAAGACCGCGGCCCCAGCACCGCCCGGGCTTCTCTTAATGGCCTCACTGTCCCCCGGAGAGGAGCGTGGCAGCTGAGAGCCCGGGACCTGCGGCCTCAGGCAAAGCGCCCTTCCTCTTGTCAGGGAGCGAGGACTGCAGCCACGCTGGTATCTGCCAGGCTCACGCGCAGCCTCTGCGGGTGCTCATTACTCCGCGGGCCGTGCAGAGAGGAGAGAAGCAGCCACCCAGGCCCACGCCGGGAGCGTGTCATTGCTCTCGTCTCGTAGCCGCTGACTGCGGGCAGACGGCACGGAGGTCAGAACAGGACAAAGGGACCTCGCACCCCGGACACACAGGTCTCAAGGCTGCGTCACGCCGGTAAGCACGCTCCGAGGAAGCTTGCGGGGCGTGCAGGTGCTGCCTCACGAGCAGGAAAGGGGTGCCGCTTCCCCAACGGCATGTCACTCACCTGTGTCCTTTCCGAGATGTGGTCTTGAGTGCAGAGAACAGAGCCGAGCTTAGCAGAGAGGCTCGCTGCAAAATGCACCTGATCTTGACCTGTCTTATCCAGGCACCTGCTGGCAGAGGGTGAGCCCATGGGGTATGTGCCAGGCGTCTCACCAGTCACATTTCTCAGAAAAAGAAAAATTCGATGAGATACCCAGATGTGTGGGACACACAATCCCGCTTCCACGTGGACCCCAAAGGGTGCTTGCACTCAGGTGAGTCCAGCCCAGAGGCCAGCGTGATGCCTGGAGGGTCACTCCCACACCCATCAAACACACCCAGGGTTTCATGTGATGAGTGTGTCCTCTTCGGGGACCACTAGGAGGCGCTAGGAGGCGGGGAGGTGGAACCAAGACACAGGACGCTTCTGACTCCCGGTCCAATGTGCAGGTGGCCCCAAGGCGGACCTGAGCCAGGACGCAGCTGTCACAGGTGTGCGGGAGCACATTCCACTCTCGGGGACCGGAATCGGTGTGTGAGAATGCTTTGCACCAGGGGTGGGGAACCTTTTTCTGCCCAGGGCCATTTGGATATTTATAGCATCGTCTGTGGGCCATACAAAATTATCATCAACGTAAACATCAGCATGCTGCATTTGGCAAACATGTAATTAACTCGCCCCTCACGCCTTGGCAGGGCCAGACCCAGTGATTTCATGGGCCTTATATGGCCCACGGGCCGGACGTTCCCCAGCCCTGCTTTACAAGAAAAGTAGAATAACAGAGATTGGGCATTTTTTTTTTCAAGAAAGGACAGAGACATCCCCTCTCCTCCCCCGCCCCCCACTGGGGGAGCTGGAGCCGGAGGGGTCATGACTTTGGGCTTGTGACCTGACATGTTTTCCAGAGGAGATGGGGCGGGGGGCGGTGCACTTTACGGACAGAGACAGCAGGGGGGATGTCCAGAGGCTGCTGTGAGGACAGAGTTTGGGGAGAAAACATAATATACAGAGGGGCCTTCAGGAAACGTCCTGTTGGATGCACTACATAAACCCTGAGCTTAACCCGCTCAGGAAACTCTTCACTATAAATTGATGTCATTCTTCAAACCTCTGGCGCTGGGGTGGTGCCTCCAGGTCACTGACCGCAGAGTCCGGGTCACAGGGCCCTGTTCACAGGACACGCCTCAGGATGGAGTCACGCCCTCGCATCCAGAAGGTGGAGAATGCGTTCGCTTTGTAAAAAGCTTCATTTCTGGACACACACTGCCACGGGCTCCAGCTCACGAGACTTGCCAAGGATTGAAGCTGATTTCTAAGCAAATGTAAATAGAACTAGAGACCCAGTGTGTGTGGTAGCTGCCACTGCTCAAAGCCCCGCCCACCCACCCGCCTGCCCACCTGCCTTGCTGTGATTGGAGCCTGTGGGTTGCGGGGAAGGGCCGAGAGGTTCCTCTCCCTGGCCAGCCCCCACCCATATACAAATTCGTGCACCATGCCTCTAGTATATATACTCAAAGAAATAGACCCAAGTGTCAAATGGAAATAAAAATTCCAGCTGATTAAAGGCTGGATTGGAGAATGTCTTGGTCCACAGCAACCATGGGCTGTTTGATATTTTATTCCAGAATTAACCCTGCCCATCAAGTCAGGACAGACGAGCTGCCTTGGGCCAGGATGCACCCACTCAGGAGAGAGGGAACTGGCCAGAACTAGTTTGGTCTTACTGACGCCAGTCAGATGGACCACCTCCTCCCAGAGTCACATGAGCTTGAGCAAATGGCCTTCTCTCCCCTGCCTCAGTTTCCTCCTGTGTCCAAGTCGTTTGAATTGAGTGAACTATAAAGTTCCTCTGGTTATGTAATAATTAAAGCTAAAACTGACAGCAAGAGTTTACTCGCAAAAACTAGAGCAGCCCGTCCGGCAGCCATGGAGGGCGGAGGGCTGATGCCGGGCACAGGGAGGCTCCGAGCTCCTCGGCCACCCAGCGAGGTGACACGGAGCCGGGCTGCAGCGGGAGGTTAAGAAAAGGATTAGAAGTGGGGGTGGCGGGGGGGGGGGCATGCACTGCCCTAAACAGAAAAGCTCCAAAATAGGGCACAGCCCCACTGGAGCAAACCAGAAAGATGCTTCAAGATCGCTTTGATCGATGACCTGCTGTGCGATATTGAGACATTATTCATGATTGATAATGGGCCGCAGGCACCTCACTAGAGCCATTGGCACTGTCCTGTGCTGTGGAAGTGGGTCAGCGCAGGCCAGCAGACAGGCCACCTGTGTCCTGTTGGTCCAGGCATAACGCAGATGTCGTCAGCTGTCTCCCTGAACATGTGCGGGCACTGCAGCCCGTGGGGGAGGTGGGGGTGCGGGAAGGGCACAGGATTGCAGAGGGCAGTCTGAGCCCGCCACAGACTTCCCCCCGCTGCGATGCAGGGCAGAGGCCACGCCAATTTGATGATGTGTCTGCATTTGGTCAACAGCAAAAACTCCGTTGGCCTGTCTCCAAGGAGCTGGTAAGAGGGAGCCAAAGCCAAGCCTGATCACACCTACATGTCAGGAGTGAGGAGTTCTTTCAGGGGAGGCCTGTGGTGCAGTGAGGAGGAGACAGTGGGCAGCCCCGTGGACCGTGCCCTCCCGCGACCTTGCTGAGTAAATGCTTCCGTCTGGGTGCGGGAGCCATTCCAGCTTCGCTCCCTGGTCACCTGGGCTGGCCCTGGCCACCGTGTACCATTTCGTGTTGGTTCCTAGAGCTCCCCTTCGAACATGTTATTCATGCCACAACTATTTATTGAGTGTCTACTATGTGCTGACACTGGGAATTCAGTGGAAAAAAGAAAACCATGGCTTTTGTCTTTATGGAACTTGCAGCCCGGAGAGTGGCACGGAGCACAGATAACCGCAGGCAGGCAGCGCAGCGTTAGCGGGGGATGGACGCCAGGAGGAAAAGGGTCAGTCGGTGCTGGTGCGACAGGAGATGGTAATGAGGCAACGTTTTGTTCTGTGTGTGCTTTTTTCACTTATTTTTGTTATTGCTGACAGTATTGCAGATGTCCCCCATCCCTCCCCCCTTTTACTCCCCTCCCTCTGCTCCTGCCCCACCCCAGGCCTTTACCACACTTTATCCATGGGCAGTGCATAGATGCAGATAAAGTCTTTGGTTAATCTCTCCCCACCCACCCACCACCCTCCCTTCTGAGATCTGTCAGTCTGTTCCCTGCTTCCATGTCTCTGGTCCTATTTTGTTCATCAGGTTATTTTGTTATTAGATTCCACATCTGAGTGAGATCACGTGACACTTGTCTTTCTCCGACTTTTTTCACTCAGCCTCATAATCTCCAGGTCCACCCATGCTGTCTCAAAGGGTAAGAGATCCTTCTTTTTCACAGCTGCATAGTATTTCCTGGTATAGATATAACAGTTTTTAGTCCACTTGTCTACTGATGGGCACTTAGGCTGTTTCCAGAGCTTATCTGTTGTGAATAAAGGGGTGATGGAGAACTCCATAAGGCGCGAGGGGCCTCGGGGACGAATGGGTACAGCCACTCAGAGACTAGGTATGTCTGGCTCCGAGGTGAGGGACAAGCTTGCGGGAAGCCATGAGAGCCAGCAGAGAGAGGCTGTCTGGACAGAGGGTGCAGGAGAGGCTGAGAGGCCGGCGAGGCCTGCTGGTGAGACTTTGCCTGCGGGCTGGAGCTGTGGGTTTCCTCCATTTGGAGCGTGTTAGCAGTGGATGCAGGGATCTTAAGACACTGGACGGAAGCAGGCAGAGGCTGCAAGGAGCTCAGTCAGGACGATGCTGTTGATGGGGTGACTGGACTGAGGTGGCAGGGCACAAAGGCAGGAGGATTGATAAACTGAAGACAGATTTAAACAGGAAATTGATGGGACCCTTGGCCCCTCTTTCTCCATTGAACTAAAGGAGCTGCTGGGCCTCCCTGAGCTGGACGTGCCTATGGTCAGACGGTGTAGCCCCGATGAGGGTCACCGCCAGGCAGCCAGCTCTGCCTCATCGCACAGACAGGCCTTAAGGACCACGACCCTCTCTCTGTGGGCTCAGTGTCACATCGGTGCACACTGGGCCCATAATTTTTTTTAATTACTTACACGTTTTTAATGTGTCAGAAAAAACCCCACGGGCGATCACTGGAGATCTGACCCATCTTTTCATCCCACTCAGCTCTGTGGGAGCCGTTTCTCTCCCCAGAGCAGCTGAGGGAGGGAACCGGCCATGATGTGCAGACCTGGGGTGGAGGGGGTGGCAGAGAGCAGGAGCTTTAGACCAGGGACTGTGAGGCTTGGACTCTAATTAATGTGTGGATCGCTCTTCCCCAACAGGGGGAGCTGGCGGAGAGTGCAGCGCCATGTCCATCTCAAAATGCTCTCTCTGGGTTTTCCCCACGTCATCTATTAATTACCTAATTACATCGTCTAATTATGGGATTCTTCTTGTATTTACACTGATTACGTAATTGGGCATAATTGCGCTAATTGGGTTAATGATACAGGATAACAGACTACAAATTGCTTTAAAGGGACCCTGGGAAGGCTGGCCGGTCAAAAGCCCTGTGGCGGTAGGTCGGGATCTGTCTCGTGGCAGCTCAGCGCGTCCCTCCCCTTCATCCTCACCCTGACTTCTCTGGCATGTGCTAGAGAACAAAGAGGGAATCAGCCAAACTGTTTCCAAGACCAGGACAGATCTAGAAGCAGGCAGTTTGTAGGGGATCCCCAGGCCCCTGTGGTGGACAGAAGACTGAGCCCCACAAAGACCTCTGTGCTCTACTGCTCAGAACCTGTGACTCTGGTACCTTACATGCAAAGGGACTCTGCAGCCATGATGGGGTGAGGACCTTGAGATGTGGAGATTGTCCTGAAGTATCCAGGTGGCCTGATCTCATCACGTACCCTTAGCAGTGGAGGCCCTTCCTGCCTGGACTAGACATGTAACAGCGGGAGGCAGGAGAGTCAGATAAAAGATGGCAGCAGAGAAAGAATTAACACCCCTGTTCTGAGAGGTTGGGGACCATGCATTGGACCAGAAAGAGGCCTCCAGGAGCTAAGGGCAAGCTCAGCTGACACCCAGCAAGGACACGGTGACCTCAGTCCTACAACCTGTAGAACTGACTTCTGCCGAGTGAGCAGGACACGGTGACCTCAGTCCTACAACCTGTAGAACTGACTTCTGCCGAGTGAGCAGGACACGGTGACCTCAGTCCTACAACCTGCAGCTGACACCCAGCAAGGACACGGTGACCTCAGTCCTACAACCCGTAGAACTGACTTCTGCCCTGAGTGAGCAGGAAGTGGTTTCTGCCCTGGGCCGGACAGAAAGCAGCAGGCTGAGCCTTGGTCTTAGCCTGGTGACGCTGTGTTAGATTTCTGACCTACAGACTGTAACATAGTACATTTGTGTTGTTTGAGCCACTACATGTAAAATAATTTGTTACCACAGCAACAGAAAACGAACATACTTCTTCATACCCTGCTGCTCCTTCCTGTCAGCCCCAGCCGTTTCCTCTGTGTCACTCACTGTCCTTCACCGTATTGTCTCATGCTCTCTCTCTTATCAAAGCCTGTTTTCAAGGGAAGGTTTGAGAGCAATTCTTGTCCCCTAATAGGAGCTACGTCAGTGTTACCTGTGACATTTGCATTTTCAGTTTTAGTTCTAATTGTGTAGTAAAATATTTTGTCCATGAAATTAGAGTGAGAGTATGAACTTGGAGTCAGAGCTGCGTCCTTACTCTGTGGCTGTGGCGGTGGGGACATCATAACCTGATCATCAGTCTCCTTATAGGAGAGCAGAGGTGACCATCTATGCCTGGGTTGCTATAAATAGATCCGAGGTTTATGTGTGCTCAGTGCCTGGAACAATGTCTGACTCACGTCAGCTGGTGTTCAATGGGTTTCCACCCTCAGGAAAGAACGGAGCACCTGTGGCCACCTGGAGATTCATGAGAGCGGGGACTTCCTAATGTCTGAGAAACCACAGGGTCTATAAGACTAATGAGATGCTAGATGGCTTAGCTCATCTCACCTGGGAACCACCAGTGGGTCTAAGACAGTGATTCTCAACCTTGGCTGCACATTAGAATCACCTGGGTATCTTTTTAAAATCCTGATTTCTGGGCCTCATCCTCCGGAAATTCTGTTTCTTTGTTACTAATGTGGCCCCACTCCATAACAAAGAAACAGAATTTCCGGAGGATGAGGCCCAGAAGTCAGGATTTTAAAAAGATTCCCAGGTGATTCTAATGCAGCTCAGGTTGAGAACCACTGCACTAAAGGGTTCTCTTTATACGGGGCCATCAGGCTGAGTCTCAGCGCAATCTATTCCCTACAGCTTATCCAATCAGATGTCTCCGTTTGTCCAGGTTACGGTGAGGGCATCCTTAGAGGTCAGACCCATCTTGGTTAGACTCCGTCTCAGTGACTCCCCAGCTGTGTGGCCTGGGAGAGAGTCCTCATATGTAAACATGGGTGATGGCATCCTATGGGCCCAGAGGCATTCTGGACCTCAGATGTCCTGCAAACATTGCATTTAACCATTAAGTCTTGTCCAGGGCAACTGGACTTCCTGCTGTAATTTGAGGGACATCAGAATACTGGCTTGTGTTTGACGCCTTATCTGAAATTCAGATTGGAGTCAGATTGGCCATGTTAAAATGCACAGCCTTCCAGAGCTGCTACACCCCACACATGTCAGTCATCGCCACCCAGTGTGAGTGAGGGGACGGGCAGCATTTCTGATGTGCTGTAACACCAGGTCCGAAAGTGAGCGGTCATAACACCAAGGCCGATGTGTCTGCGAGGGTTGTGGTGAGGCACACGGGAAGTAAGGCTGTGCAAACATGAGGCGAGCTGTCCGATTTCAACTCCCCACCTATGCGGCGCCTCCCGTGGGCCAGGACAGGATGAAGCGTGACTGAGCCCAATCGGTACTCTTTGAGTTCTTTTAGGAAATGAACCTAAGAAAAACGAGATTAAAATATTAAGACAGAATGAGAAATAAGCTATGTACTCATGTCCATCACTGGACGGCCCCCATGTTTTATAATTACCAAGTTCAAGTTCATTTTCTCTGACCCACCCGACCAGTTGCTTCTCGAGGCCAAAGCCGGTGGCCTGTTTACCCCCCAGGACATAATACATTGCTGGACACACCGTGCTCAGTAAGTACTGATCCACCGAACAAATTAATAAATAAATGAACAAAAGGCCAGATAGAGTTTCTCGCTGAGATTGATCTGGCGTCTGCATACTCAGCCCCAGGGCCACGGGCCTCGTCCCTAGACTCCAGCACGGGCCCCTTCCAGGTGGCCACCCTGCCCACCTGGCTGGCGCCGGGCTCACCACTCCACCCAGCGGCCCTCTGGGCAGCATTCCTGGGCTCCTTCCTGGCTCGGGGCTCAGGCTGGTGAGATCACATTCCAGCAGCTTCATTCGCCGGGCTGCTCCCTGGGCTCTGCACAGTGTCGCCCACAGGTATTGATCTCCCAGTCCAGGCTGAGAACGATTTCACTTTCAACTGACTAATTGTGCAGGGAAAGGGCTTAAAGCAAGGCGGGGAGATCCATTAAATTCTCTAAGGCAGCGGCGAGGTCACCCTGCTCAGCAACGCAGCCATACAGATGTGCAGAGAAGCCAGATGTTGGCGCAGACAGCCTCGACTGTTAACAAGATCCCCATCTCCCTGAGGAGGTCTTGTTTTGCAAATGACTTTCTCGGTTTTAGGGGTTTGAGGTGGGGGGAGGGAGAGAATCTGGATCCATCTGAGGCAAACACTTCCTATAATTTTTTTCAATCATTTATTTGGCTCTTGTCACAGAGCTGAGCCCATGGGCACAGCCATGTCCGCTGCAGAGATGTGCGCACCACCCAGGTGCACATGGCAGCTTCAAGGGGAAGCAATCGTCTGGGCAGCTGTGGCCCAGACTGTGTTCCTGGGGCCCAGGGTTCCGAGCTGCTGCCTAGACAGCCTCTGAGGGTGCAGGGAGTGGGGCACAGGCTGGTGGCTCCAGCCTCCTACTCACGCCCACCACCCCGAGGGCTGTGTTATGTATGAATTACAAGATTGCATTTGGAAAGAAAGATTTCCTCAGCTTACGAACGGTTTAAGCTGCGTCTGCAGGCAGTGCTGCATCGTGGGTGCACAGGCCGCGTCTGCAGGCAGCGCTGCATCGTGGGTACACCGGCCGCGTCTGCAGGCAGCGCTGCATCGTGGGTACACCGGCCGCGTCTGCAGGCAGCGCTGCATCGTGGGTACACCGGCCGCGTCTGCAGGCAGCGCTGCATCGTGGGTACACCGGCCGCGTCTGCAGGCAGCGCTGCATCGTGGGTACACCGGCCGCGTCTGCAGGCAGCGCTGCATCGTGGGTACACCGGCCGCGTCTGCAGGCAGCGCTGCATCGTGGGTACACCGGCCGCGTCTGCAGGCAGCGCTGCATCGTGGGTACACCGGCCGCGTCTGCAGGCAGCGCTGCATCGTGGGTACACCGGCCGCGTCTGCAGGCAGCGCTGCATCGTGGGTACACCGGCCGCGTCTGCAGGCAGCGCTGCATCGTGGGTACACAGGCCGAGTCTGCCGGCAGTGCTGCATCGTGGGTGCACAGGCCGCGTCCGTGAGCAGCTGGGTGGCCAGGACAAGCCCCATCTCCCCGACACAAGGACTCGGCCCTGCCATCACTTCCTCTCCCGTCTCATCAGTTCGTCCTTCGTAACTGAATTGTTTCATCAACATGTAACCCCTTACCACAGGCAGGAAAGGAGAGAGGGAAGAAAGCATTTTCTTTGACCCCATACAGGGTGGGGCAAATGCTGGTTTAAGTTCTGTGTGTGGAAAAGACAGTAATAAGCCCTAATACAAGACTAAACTGCTCTGCACACTGACAACTGTGAACCTACGTCTGCCCACCCTGCTGGCTCTACCTCCGGCTCCTTCTCTTCTCTTCTCTTCTCTTCTCTCCTGACAACATCTCAAGCCTCCACGTCCTCACCCCATGAGCCCTTGAACCCACGCCCCCAGCTACCTTGCCAAGGTCACTGGCCCTGAGCTCCACGCCACGGGTCACGCCCCATCGCCCCGGGTACCTGTCAGCAGCAATGACGGGGCTTGGCGTAGACCTGGTTGCAAGAAAAGTGTCTTCCCTTGGGGTCCAGGATGCCACGCTTCCTCTTCTCACCCCTCGACTGCCCAGCCTCCTTCCTTGCTCCTGGTTCTGCCCCTGAGTCCGGCCTATGCAAACCTCCAAGCCTCACTTCCAAGTTCCCTTTCCCTCTTCTCGTCCAGACCTGCGGGTGCTCCATGCTGACTCCTGCCGATCTCTGCCTCCAGCGTCCAAGTTCTCCTCCGCCGCTGGACATGGGAGTGGCCACTGCACCTGCCTGCCCAGAATGGAGCTCCTGCTGCCTCCCTCCTCCCAGACACTCTGTCCCGTTCCCCATCCACCTGGCAGCGAAGGGCTGGGCCAGGACGCGGGAGAGGCCTCTCTGGCTTCCTGCTCTCTCTCCCCCTCAGGCCACACTTAGTCCATCAGTAACTCCCATTGGTTTGACCCTCAAATCTTCCCAGAGACATCTCCTTCCCATCTTCCCCTGTTGCCAAGGGGCCCAAACTGCCCTTTCCCTCCTGTGGCTCTTGCAGCAGCTTCCACCGGTCTCTCCTCCCCCTTGGCGCCTCTGTCTCCCGTGGTCCACTCCGCGAAAAGCTCCCTGTGCTCGCAGCACACAGAGGACAGCCTGCAAAGTGTCTATTGCAGCCGACACAGCCCTCCGGCCAAGCTCCGGGTCACCTCCTCACCCTCAGGGAGGCCCAGTGACCACGTCCTGCGTCCATCGGCCACGCGCTCACCCACAGAGAAGGCCCGCCTCCCCCAGCAGGCAAGCTCCTCATCAGATGACCCAACAAAGCATCGCTATGTCTCCTCTGGGCCTCCCAGGATGGGGAGGACATGCCACAGCCACGACCGTGACCTCTGACCCTGAAGGCAGAACGATGGCTCCTGGTGGCGGTGTGCACAGCCCCCAACGGAGGCCGAGAGGCAGCTTAACGAATGGCTTTTCTGGGTAGGAATCATGACCTTCTCTTCCTCTTCTCCGTGGCTTTTGTTTTGGTCTCCTTCCGGTTTCACAGAGCACTGCCGTACATGCCTCTCACCTCCTCCTCACGGGACCTGCATGCGGACCCTCTGCACGACCATGCCCGGCAGGCAGGCCCAGGCTGCAAGGGGCTCCCCGTAGGGGCTCAGGGTTTCTGGCCTCACAGTTACCCTCTTACCTTCCAGCTCAGGATCTGTCTTTCCCAGCCGGTCTGGGGTCTCTGTGATCTCAGCTCCCAACCCCGCCCCCCACGCCCCCTCCCTCCTGAGCCTGCCTCACAGCGGGTCTCACCAGTGCCGCCTGCAATCCCGCGAGGCTGGCACAGGGCTGTGGGAGCCACACGTCTATCACACCAAGTGGCTTTAAAAATATAAACTGGTTACCTGATTACTCTGGAAGTGTGAAGTCACAGACAGCGCCAGTGGTGATGCCTGCCCATGCGGTGGTGAACTCATCTATGTTTTTTTTGCCAGTTCAGAGCACAGGGGAGATGTTGGGTGTCTGAGGGAGGAGTCTGTCTTTGGCCATTAGAACAAAGCAAGCGAATGAACTACATGATGGAAGGAACACTGTCCTGGCCTTAGTGCTGGAGCACTTAGGAATGTCCCCCGCATCGCCCCTGATCTCTCAGGGCGGTACTCGAGTTTGGCCAGCCCCTCCGAGGTCCCGGCTTTGGTGCTGCGACTGGGACGGAGCTAGAGGTCCTCTCATGAGGAAACAGGAACAAAGAAACCACACACGCGGCTGAACCTGTAGGTAGCGCAAGATGAGTGAGAGGCAAGCCTCCCTCCACCAGCCCCGCACTGCACTGAGGACGCAGTCCCTGCACCCACAGCCTCCCTCCACCAGCCCCACACTGCACTGAGGACGCAGTCCCTGCACCCACAGCCTCCCCCGCACAAGCCCCGCACTGCACTGAGGACAGAGTCCCTGCACCCAGAGCCTCCCCAGCTGAGGACGCAGTCCCTGCACCCACAGCCTCCCTCCACCAGCCCCACACTGCACTGAGGACGCAGTCCCTGCACCCACAGCCTCCCCCGCACAAGCCCCGCACTGCACTGAGGACAGAGTCCCTGCACCCACAGCCTCCCCTTGACTTGCAGGAGAGACACCGGCACCTGCCAGCCACCGTGAGCCACTCCTATACCCACCCCAAGGGAGGGAGATCAAGGTGTCTGACCGCCAGGGGTGGGACCCCCGCCCCGGGGAAAACTGGGTAACAGCATCCCCGCCTTCCACTCTGATGTCATGGCATCAGTCTCCCCAGAAATACAAGGCACATTCAATAAATGCCGAGCACATGGCACTGCACACTTAGGAGGGGCTCGACAAGTTCCATGGAACGTGTGAGAACAACACTCAGCATGAGGGAAGCTCCAGGGCGACCCGCATCCTTGTGCCCTAAATGAAGGGTTAGAGCTGCACACGCAGGACAGACCTCCAAGGCCGTGGTCTGGGTCCAGGACGGACCTCCAGGGCCTGGTCTGGATCCGAGGTCCCCTCCACTGTCCCGGGCCAGACCCATCAGTGCGCTCCAGCCTCTGGCACTAGTGAGGGAAGGAGTGCGCGTCCTCGTGCACTGTGAAGGCTGGCAGCCTGGACCCTGACCCAGGAGAGGGGGAAGGACATTCTTCTCACTCAGGTGCCCTACACAGGCTGCTGCTGTTTTTCCCTTTCAATGGTTAGTGTGGTGTTTTGCTGTTTTAACAGCTGCCTGAAATGATATGGCTGTGATTATGAACTAGAAGCCCGTTGCACGAAGATTCGTGCAATAGGCCTTCCCACCTCTGGCTGCAGCTTTCCTCTGGCACCCGGGACCCAGGCCTTTGGTCCGGCCACAGCGAGGCTTGACTTCTGCTCTTTAGGGTTCAGTGGTCGCAGTGGAGAAGCCAAGCCTCTTCAGTCTTCACTCCACACCTGCATATGCAAATTAACCACCATCTTTGTTGGGTTAATTTGCATAGTCGCTCTGATTGGCTGGTGGGCATAGTGGAGTGACACCAATTTGCAGGTTTCTCTTTTATTAGTGTAGATTATGCCAAAAAAAAGTCTTAGGGCCCTAACCGGTGTGGCTCAGTGGCTAGAGCATTGCCTTTGGACTGAAAGGTCCCAGGTTCGATTCCGGACAGGGGCATGTACCTTGGTTGTGGGCACATCCCCAGTAGGGAGTGTGCAGGAGGCAGCTGATCGATGTTTCTCTCTCATCGATGTTTCTAATTCTCTATCTCTCTCCTTTCCTCTCTGTAAAAAATCAATAAAATATATTTTAAAAAAAAGTCTTAGGTATTTTGAGAGACAGACAGATAATAACACAAGGTCTGTGAGTCTCTCCTGGGGTCTGTGTGCTGACACCTGCCAGATACACCTGCGGCCACACTTTGAATCCCGTGGCCACCCAACGACCTTGTGAGACAGGTGGACATTGGTCTGGTAGCACATGGGGAACCTACGCATTTCAGGTGAAAAGTGGTCCCATGCAACTCCTGTCGTGTAAAATAGAAGCGCGGCCATTTCTTCAGCGGAGTTGGGGGGATGGGGCCAACCGCCTCCATCTCCTGGAGCAGCAGGTGATCTGTACTGTGAGGAGGCGACCACTGAACCCTAAAGAGCAGACAGCAAGCCCTCAGAAGCCAGAGAGAGGTTGGGGAGACTGTGGGCACCTCCTTGAAAAGTGTTCTGTCGCTTTCCTTGACCAGAAACCTGGAGGCCCACCGGCTGACCCCTGTTCTGTGCTGACCATTTCATAATGAGGATTCTCATAGGCTAATGTGGGAGCCACATGACGTCCAACAAAAAATATGCCAAGTGATTTAGCTCTTCACCAAAAGGCCTTGTTTTGCTGGGTGCTTTATTGGGAGGTCTATGGGGGCTTTTTATATCTGTTTTTATAGTTTCGTAATCCAGCTAAGTGCTGTTAGCTGGTGGAGGGGATGTGGGGGTAAACAGGAAGCATCAGGAAGAATTAAATACAGGGGGCAGAGTCGGCCACGAGCGAAGCATCTGGACTTTTGCAGAATTGCCGCTGTGTTTTCCACGGCTACTCAGCCTGCGTGCTCGCCGCACTCTGCAGTGGGGGCTGATTGAGCAGCTGGTCAGGAAAGCCATGATAATTTCCGGAGTGCGCTGCCTCTCAGGGCCGACCCTCAGGAGGGCGGGCAGAGAGCCCGGCTGTGGGTCCCTGCTGACGGACAGAGTGAGCTGAGGCACGGAGCACCCACGTCCATGGCGACGGTCAGACTGACATCCACGGTCAGGGTTAGGCACAGAGAGCCATCATCCACAGTGAGGAAGAGGCACGGAGAGCTGATGGGGAGGGTCAGGCACGGAGGGTGATGGGGAGGGTCAGCCCATTTTTAAAGAGCAGCAAGTATGCCTTAGCAGGTTTGGCTCAGTGGATAGAGCATCGGCCTGTGGACCAAAGGGTCCTGGGTTCCATTCCGGTTAAGGGCACGTACCTCGGTTGCAGGCTCCTCTCCAGGGCCAGGTCCTGGTCGGGGTTCATGCAGGAGGCAACCAATTGAAGTGTTTCTCTCACATCAGTGTTTCTCTGTCTTTCCCTCCCCCTCTCTCCCTAAAAATCAATGGAAAAATATCCTCGGGTGAGGATTCACAACAACAAGAGCAGTAAGTACGTGAGGAGGATCCTGCTTCTAGGTGTGGAAAGGCTCGGCCACAGAGAGAAACCGTCTGAGACTTCACGGCCCCCCTGCCCGCCCTGCACTCCCGGCGCTGGCTGGCTGTCAGCCGCGCCTCGGTTCAAACCATGACCTCCTGGTTCATAGGTCAATGCTCAACCACTGAGCTATGCTGGCTGGGCTTCATTTGACCAATCTTATTGTGCTTCACATACTGTGTTTCATTCATACTCAAGAATTTGCCCAACAAAAACTCCCGTCCTGGGAGGCCCAGAGGGGACATGGTGATGCTGTGTTGGGTCATCTGATGAGGAGCTTGTCTTCTGGGGGAGGCCGCCCTTCTCTGTGGGTGAGCGCGTGGCCGGTGGACGAAGAACGGCTGGGCCCTGGCCCACTGGGACACTCCCGGCCACGCTGGGTCATCTCCGGGCGGCTCTGACAGCTCCGCCTCGTGAGAAAGAGCCACCGGGGCCCCCATGCAGAAGGCTCACTGGGAACCACAGAGCCAGCCTCAGGGAGGCTCTCCTGCAGGGATCCGCACCCGCCCAGCGCCCCACTGGGCACCCTTTCCTCCTCATCCGGAAGGGAAGGGCCTCGGCGCTTAGCTCTGGGTCCCTGCAGACAGCGCTGTCTCCTCGGCACAGGGAGCCCAGGGAACAGGCCATCGCTCCGCTGGCGGCAGGGCTGGGCTGGATGCAGACTGCAGGCTCGTAGAGTTGTGTTCTAATTTATGTCTGTATTTCTGTTAAAGAAGAGAAGGGGAGAGGGACTACTCCCAGCCTAAACCCACTGAGCTCCTCGCCCCCCGCCCGCCCTCGGAGTGTGTGCCACCGTCTTTGCAGCCACAGAGCCAGCGCATATCGATCCAGATGTGGAAATTGGTATTGACTGATGCCACGCTCTGTGCGCTCCCGGCTTTTAAAGGCACAGCGTATCGGTGATTTCACTCTGCATGTGACGTAGCCCTGGAGACTCTCGCGGGAGCTCACTAAATAATACAAATTAAAAATCAGGGTTTGGCTCTCGCTCCCCCACTTACACCAAATGGGAGCCCAAAGAGCTTTTGAACAGATGGGGATAAAAATGCGCGTGCGACGCCCCGCTAAGAGGAGAAGGGACGGTCAGCGCACACTCTGGTGTCCTGCCTGATGTGAGTGTCTCCGCGCGGCAGGCGCAGCAAAATCCTTGGAGACCTGGAAGCTGAATGGGCGTGTGGTCAGCTGGGCAGAGTCTGAAGCCCTACCCCCCGCCCCCAGGGCAGTGGCGTAAGCAGCACGTTTATTTCTTGCAGCAGCTCAGGAGTCTGGAGGCTCTGGCAGCCCGCTCCCTCCTGGGCTTTCGGGGACCCAGACTGGGGAGAGCTTGGCCCCTGGTGTTCATGGGACTGAGGTCCCAGCTCTGAGAAGCTGCTCGGGGCCTCTTTCTCTACCTTCAGAGCGAGGGGCAGCCTCTCTCCCACCCACTCGGGTGCATTCCTCCTCCATTTTTAAGGCTCGTGGATTCCATTGGGATTACCGGAATAACCCCAGGTAACCTCCTTCTGCCATCGTCCTTCCCTGGGCCAGGTCCGCCAGGCCCCCTGTGAGGTACCATGGCCCAGGCTTGGGAGTGAGGGCGCGGCCACGCACGGCAGCTACTGCTCTCTGCCTGACACAGAGGCCCTGGTTCTGTGCCCCTCCATGTCTGTGTCAGGAATAAAAGGAAGAAGCCAGCATTTAAGGTTCAATACAGACAGCAGTGCCCCCCGCATGGGGAGTGAGCACCTCCACAGCGAGGCGCCCTCCCTCCTGCCGGGCTCTCTCAGCCTGTCCCCGGAGGCCGGCGACTGAAGAGCAGGCACTATGTCAGCTCCGAGTTTGCTGCTAGACTCAATGCCACACGGAGCACAGCCCAGACTATGTTTTCCAGAAACTCATCATTTAAGGAGAGACAGGTGTGGAGCAGGCGATTCCAACACAAGGTGGACCCGCCCTGCCAACCTGGTCTGCAGACCCCAGTGAGCCAGGGCGGCACCGGCCAGCGCGTGGAGGGCACGCTTGCGGCCCAGCACCTCCCCCGAGGCAGGCACATCCCGACCTGCAGCGCCGATTGCTGGGTGATGATTGGGAATGAGACCTCTGCTGCTCACCTCACGGCAGCCCATGGGAGCATGGCCCTGGTGTCAGGAGCCCTGATTCTAGTCCTACTCACGGCCAAGGACGGCCCCCACAGGACACTGTGCACCAGAGGGATGAGGCACTTGCCCGCACTGGTTTGGATATTCCTGAAACCCTCCCTGTGCTCCCGAGGACCATATGCTGTCATCTTTGCTCCACTAGAGCCCAACCCAGGGCAAGTCTGTCTCCCTCTCCTGCCACTCATCGTCTGTGCAGCCCATGGCAGGGTAGGGCCCTGGCTGAGGGTCCCCGTCAGCTCGGAGGCTGATCCAGATGCCCGTTAGCTGGGCTGGTGCAGAGGCCCACGTAAGCAGCCCTTTAGACGGGAGAGAAGGTGGGCATCATGAATATTTAATCAGATCAAAGTAAATATTAATGAAACAATTGTGTCTTTAAATGGTTCAATGACTTTCTGTGCTCCAGCCCAGCGGTCGCCAAACTTTGAGACCTCACGGACCACCAGTCCGTGGACCACCGGTTGGCAACCGCTGCTTTAGAACCACCTGGATACTCTTTCTGGGAGGGAGACGAGTCTGCCTGTTCACCCAGGAACTCGTCATCCTGACACCGCATTTCTGAAGAGGCACGAAGAGAAACACGAGGGTGGCGGTCCTGAATGGCAGCCCCTCGGAGCTGTTAGAAAGCTCCATCTGCCCGTTTTCCAGGGCCCCTATCTGCGGGGGAGAAGTCATGAAAACAACCTGGGTTCTCCAGGGGGCAAAGGCAGGACAAACAAAAGCCTTTCCTCCAGTCACAGCTGCAACACGGTCGGCACTAACAGCTCATGGATTCCATTGGGGTGACCAGAATAACCCAAGGTAACCGCCTTTCCAATCCCTGGGTCATGCCTTCCTAGGGCTTCCAGGGCCCCTATCTGCGGGGGAGAAGTCATGAAAACAACCTGGGTTCTCCAGGGGGCAAAGGCAGGACAAACAAAAGCCTTTCCTCCAGTCACAGCTGCAACACGGTCGGCACTAACAGCTCATGGATTCCATTGGGGTGACCAGAATAACCCAAGGTAACCGCCTTTCCAATCCCTGGGCCACGCCTTCCTAGGGCCACACCTTCCCAGGGTCACGCCTTACCAGAGCCAAGCCTTCCCAGGGCCACGCCTTCCCAGGGTCACACCTTCCCATAGGCCACGCCTTTCCAGGGTCACACCTTCCCATAGGCCAGCCTTCCCAGGGTCATGCCTTCCGAGGGTCACACATTCCCATAGGCCAGCCTTCTCGGTCGGCACTAACAGCTCATGGATTCCATTGGGGTGACCAGAATAACCCAAGGTAACCGCCTTTCCAATCCCTGGGTCATGCCTTCCTAGGGCCACACCTTCCCATAGGCCAGCCTTCCCAGGGTCATGCCTTCCCATGGGCCACGCCTTCCCAGGACCATGCCTTCCCAGGGCCACGCCTTCCCAGTTCCAGCCTTCCCAGGGCCACGCCTTCCCAGGGCCATGCCTTCCCAGGGTCACGCTTTCCCAGGGTCACACCTTCCCATAGGCCACGCCTTCCCATGGGCCACGCCTTCCCAGGGCCATACCTTCCCAGGGTCACGCCTTCCCAGGGCCACGCCTTCCCAGGGCCATGCCTTCCCAGGGTCACGCTTTCCCAGGGTCACACCTTCCCATAGGCCATGCCTTCCCATGCCTTCCCAGGGTCATGCCTTCCCAGGGCCACGCCTTCCCAGTTCCAGCCTTCCCAGGGCCACACCTTCCCAGGGTCACGCCTTCCCAGGGCCATGCCTTCCCAGGGTCACGCTTTCCCAGGGTCACACCTTCCCAGGGCCACGCCTTCCCATGGGCCATGCCTTCCCAGTTCCAGCCTTCCCAGGGCCACGCCTTCCCAGGGCCACACCTTCCCAGGGTGCTCCTTCCTAGGGCCACGCCTTCCCAGGGCCACGCCTTCCCAGGGTCACGCCTTCCCAGGGTGTTCCTTCCCAGATTGCACCTTCCTGGGGTGCAGGTGAGGAGGAGGCAGAACCCCAGCAAAGATGCTGCCTGGCATTGCCAACAACTTCACGCCTGAAAGAGAAGCCGAGATGCCTCCCCACACTTCAGATTTTTCATCCCAGTTAATTGTTCTTCCTAAATTGAATGATCTATTTTTAGAACTAAATGAGGCACAGTGTGGAGAGACAGGAACTGACAGAGCCCAAGGCCAGGAGGGAGTGAGCGGAAATGCGGGAAGATGGGGTGCCGGCTGCACCCACCTCCCTCCTAACAAACACAGGTCCTGGGCGGGCCTCTGTGCTCCTCAGAGCAGGCGCAGAGGCTTCTGGGCAGGAGGTTTGCTACAGAATGAGGAACACGGGACGTAAAAATGTTACATTCCGGTCTCAGAGCCGCTGGACTTGACCCACAGTGGGGGCCACGTCCACGTCACCGAATCAGAGGGCGAGGAACGGTTACTGTGTTTTAGATGCTCACTCATGGATAGTGCCACGGCCTCAGGCCTGAAACGGGCGTGTCTGGGTGTGGCTGCAGCTGGCGGCAGCTTCACTCCGTGTGGGCCATGTGAGCACAGGGCGGGGGCAGCGTCCACCTGGCCAGACTCCTGAGCTACGGTCAACGTGCATCTGAAAGGCCACGCAGCACACACTGTGCACAACGAGCCAGCAGTGTGGGCACGGGCACCTCCATGGATGCGCTGAGTGACCCCGCGAGTCCCTCTGGTGCCCTCTGAGGCCGTGGGCTCAGCCTCTGCAGCGCCTGCTCCCCCGCCTCCGCTGCTGTTCTCCAGGCGCGTCCACTGCTGTGATGTTTTAAAAGAGTCTTTGATGCTTTTGAATGTTTAGTGAAACTACGGAGCAGATCACAGCATTTTCTTCAAAACACACAAACATCTTGGCCTGTGAGAGAGAGACAGTCCGTGAGAATACCCAGGGAACGCAGGCCTTCTGACGCCCCGGACTGCGCCCCTCCGTCAGTCCTGAGTGACCGCCTGAGGAAGGGAAGCAGCTGCAGGTGGCCCCCTGAGCCACAGGGGCGCCGTGGCCACCAGCACAACCTGTCCCCAAGGACCTTACAGATGTCGCCCTGGAACCGTACATGCCCAGCCTGGGGAACCCAACATGCCCTTCAACATCACCATGGTTCGAGCTGTTTACAGGCAAAATTCCAAAGACAGCAGAACACTAGCGCTCTCAGCCCTAAGGAGAAAGGATCTGGTTCCAGAGGTTCCCGGCACAGAATGTTCCGGAGTGATGTGACCTCACACACCTGGGGGCACAGGCGGCAAGTCCGTCTATGGGGAGATTTGATGGGAATTTCATCCGGAATCACACGGGTCCTGGCATCTGTCCATGGCGAGGGCTGGACCCCGCACAGGGCTCGCAACTTTCCTCTGCACCCGAAGCTGCAGAGGTGGGTGCCAAGTGGGTGTCTTCGCCAGGTGAGCGATGGCATGGAGGTGTGGCAGTCACGGGGCCGGCCAGGAAGGGCAAGGCCAGCAGACCGCCATTGCTCACTGCGGACGCGGGTACGTTGGACTTGCATTTGATCTTAGCAGAGCGACACCTGCACCCCCTCCGCGTGGTGTGCCCTGTCACCTCGTGCTCTTGCCGCAGCTCCTCGGGTCCGTGCTGTCCTCACCCCTTCCTGGTCCAGCTGGATTTCAGAGCTCATGTCTGACCATGAAATGAAAGCTCAACAATAGCCTGTCCCACCCGCTGCGGGAGTTTCCGCGTCCAGTGGACAGCGAGGCCACATTGCTATGGTCCCAGCACCTGCTTTCCTCCGCTCTCCGGGAGACCAACCCCAGGGGGCGGAGAATCAGCGTGGGCACACAGCCTGTAAGCCAACAGGGCAGCCGCTGGCCAGGTGGCACCACGGAAGGTCATGGCCTCCTCCTCACACCCGTGATGCTCAGGCTGATCCCGTTTGACCCTGGACAGTTCCTACCAAACCCCAACGCCGGTGAACTCAGATGAGTCCCACCGTGTGGAGACAAAGCGCAGGCTTCGAAGCCAGCAGGCCTGGCCTGTGCCTCCTGGAAGGATGGGTGACCTGGCTGGTGGCTGGCCTCCATGGGCGGGTGCACTCGCTAGGAAACGGGAATGACAGAGTGCATGGCCGGAGGGCCGCTGCGAGGGTGACGTGTGTGGCTGATGTGAAAACACTTATGCACAACAGTTGTTGCTAGCACTGGTGTTATTTCTTCTACATATTCAAAATCCCTGGCAATTATGTGGTAGGAGATTGGATTCTAGAAGATTCAGGAGAGAGAGATGGACAGTCAGGGAGGGTCTGCCCCGTCCACAGGTGTTGCAGGAGCTCAAACCCCGTCAAGTCCCGCCGGAACCTCCCTGAGTTCTTCATTTCCAGAAGGACCTGGGAGTGTGGTTATGAAGAGCAGGCATCTGAACTTGAGAGGGGATGTTTTTCCTAGGTGCCCTTTGAAAGCCACTCTGAGTCTGTTCCTTCCGAGGAGAAAGGGGTGGGAGCACTGCTGTGACTTGGACGCGGCGTGGTGGTGTGGGCTGGTTGTCTCCTGTTACCACTGGAGCCAGAGATGGAGCCTGAAGGCTGCGTGACCGTGGGTCAGTTACCTAGGGCAGCGGTCGCCAACCTCACTTTCACCCCTACACCCAATTAGATCCCAGTTCTTTTTATTCTCTCATGTTTTTATTTTACTTTATTTTATTTTTAGAAAGGGAGAGGAAGAAAGAGAAAGATTGATGCGAGAAATCTCAGTCGACTGCCTCCTGCACACCTCCTCCTGGGGAAAGAGCCTGCAACCAGCATGTGCCCTGACTGGGAATAGAGCCATGGCCTCTCAGTGCACGGAGGACGCTCAACCACTGAGCACACCGGCCGGGCCTAGGTTCCAGCTCTTGCTGCTTTGCGCCCATACCCCCTCTCAGCCCTGGCTTCTCTCCACCCCACCTTCTCTCCACCGCACAGCACCACCTGTGCACAAGCTCTGGCTGCTGCCTGGGGGGCTGTTACCGGCACCTCAGCAAGGCTGGGACCCTGACGTGGCTCTAGCCCAGCTTCCTCGTCATTTCTCCTTTGGGGCATGTTACCCTCACCAGGTAAGCCCCCCACATTTGCACTTGATTTTTATTCTCATGCTACGTTCAAACACAGCTCCTCCTCAAATAATAGTGTTCTTTAATATCAGCTTTTATCATCTGCTCTCCTGAAAGTCATCACTCAAGGGAATAAACACCATCATCATAGCATTTCTCTTAAATGCTTATAAAAACCCTGGCCCTCCACCAGGGGGGTTGCTGTCTGTGGAAATAAAACTGCATGTAGGTCAGTTTTTTTCTTCTTAGAAAGACCATTTTCCACACACACACGCACACTGCACACACACATACACATACACATGCACACACACATGCATACACACACACACACGGTGAGCAGACTGGCAGCCCATTCCCACATGAAGGCGGCAGCTGGAGTCCGGCCTTGGGGATGTGCTGTGCTTAGAAGCACACAGACACCTGTTGGGTCCTGTTGCTTTGTTAACCTGCTGTGTTTGGATGCCCTTCAAGGGCATATCTGTGCATCATTCCATAACGACAATAAATCCATAATCAATAAATGAAGGAATAGCTATCAATGCATCCTCGTCAAACGATCTCTGAGTCTGTGTCAGGGTGTCACCTAAACATCCCAGTCACAGTGTGCAGGCCCCCTTGCTCCTTTCCTCCAGGAGACGGGTCTACGGGAAGCAGTTCGGGTGGAGCCACAGTCCAATGACCTCGGCAATGCATGGACCGGAAGTCACTGGAGCAGGGGATTTGAGCTGGAGGATGCGAAGACCCACACTATTGCTCCCTCTTCAGAAGCACAGAGAGGGATGAGAGAAGGAGAGAGGGAGGACGAGGTCTGGTCATTAGACCGCTTGCTGGATGAGACAGCTGGGGACAGACACAGTCGCGAGATGCCGGGGGACCCCTGTGCCTGTTTCTGTCTCTGGGAGGAGAGAAGTGGGGTAGACAACAGGCCATGTGTCTCCGGGAAGTTGCACCGAGACCTCGTTTTTCAACAAGAGGAAAGGTGCCCCTTTATCCCGCTGCTGTCGAATGTTTTGATACATTTTCAGGATGAGCTCTATTTTCCACTCATTCTACTTCTTGCACAATTGCATCGGCCATATCTTGGACCAGTAAGCAGTTTAGGCCACATCTTGAACATGAGTCCAGGTCCTTCTGTGTGTGTGTGTGTGTGTGTGTGTGTGCGCGTGCGAGCGCGCACGTGCGCGCGAATGATACAGGAATAAGTGTGATGTCATTCCTATCTACATTCACAAGTACAGGGGTGGGCAAAGTAGGTTAATAATAAGAGCAGTGAACAATAAGGTAATTAATAAGTAAGTAGCAATACAAGAATGGGCTCTGTGCTTCGTGCACTACCCCTGTGAGCCCACGGTGGCCGCCCTGGACACGGGAGGCTCTCGCTGGCTGTACGCTTTTGTTCCACCCGGGGAATGCCAGCCCAGGACTAGCGTACTCCTTACGGAAGGCCTGCCTTGCTCTTCTGTCATCTGTTTCCTGTTTCTTTGTGTTTTAACGAGGATGCGTTCGGGGGCTGTTTCACTCTTTCAGCACCGGCATTTTTACTTTCCCTTTTCCGTGAAAATCAAAGCTAAAGGAACCTCTTTCCTGGTTCGTTACTCGTTTGAATGCAGCAGGATTTTGGCATAATATAGTGATATTTAGATATTTAAAAAGAACAGATTGTAACGTAAAAAAATAATCTTTTAAATGAAGTAAATGTGAGAAACTTGTATTTAATTCTGCAGTAACACCGCAGAGAGGGAACTAGTTTCTGGGAATAAGACAGAGGCGTCTCCCACTTACTTGCCAACTTTCCTGAAACCCACTTTGCCCACAGACCTGCTTTCCCCGCCGCTCTTGAAACCGGGGACCCTGTGCATCAAGGAGCTGTCAGCCGTGGTGACCTACCGGGGAGCAGACAATGAGGCGGGGACAGCGGGAGGCCGGGGGCAGGTGGCTGCGAGGGGCGGGCCAATGGCCTCCACCAGCATGTGTTGGAGGTAAGTACTTCCTTTTCGAGCAGCCGTTGTAAAAAGAGGTGCATGTGTCAGAGGCCAAACTCTGCAGCAGACGGGAGGGCCACCGGGAGCAGGTATGTCCCCAGGCACGTTCCCGCGTCGCCTCCTGGGCTGAGCTGTGACGTGCGGCTTATTTCCAGGTGGAATTACACACGGCAGGCTCCTATATCACAGGAGCGACAGCGCTCACTGGGGACGTGGTGATGGCGGGTCTTATCTGAGGCCTCCTGCACATCGCTAAAAGGCTGAGGTTCCGCGGGTTTAATGGGGCACGGGAGAGGCCGAGCTCCTCCCTTATCTCAGCATTCGCTTCTCCAGACCATCCTACGGCACAGGCTGGCGTCTTGCTCGCCGCCCGGCCCGCC
>NW_006299394.1:1009523-1019295 GCF_000327345.1 Myotis davidii | reverse complement strand
GGAGGCTGGGTGGTGCCTGGGTCCTGGCTGATGTCCTTCACGCACCCTGATCCAGTCGGCCAAGCTCTGACTTCCACGTGGCTACGTGCCACCGGCTCAGCCACCAGGACCGAGAAAGGCCCCTTCCCGCTGTCTAGACCCCACTCCCCGGGCACGGCTCGGCTGTGGGAGCGTGGCCCTGCGGCGTGGGCAGGGCTTCTGCACACCTCAGGCTGAACACAGTCTATGTGGGTGTAACAGGGCGTCCCCCAAAATGCAGAGACACTAACGGCTGGGAGCCCAGTTTTGAAAATGAAATGTATTTTAATAAACACCACCTTTGTAATCATTCAACTTGTGTGTATGCACATTTTGGAGGGACACCCTACACAGTATGTATTAGACACATATTAATATAATTCATTATGTAGTATATGTTTATATTATGTAAATATGTTATGTAATATAAATTCTATTATACTTTATTATAAGTTTGCATATATATTATAGACATTTCTGAAGACATATTAAAAGGCAAGTTTATTGTTTTTGCAAGGCTCTCTTCCCTCCCCTCCCTCAGTGACCATACGAGCTGCTTCTCCCTGTGGGTCTGTATCTCTGATGCGCCCACAGCCTGCCTAGGCCCTGGAGCCATCTGCTAGCGTTTTCTTTGGCCACTTGCTCTCTAGGTTCTAATGCGTCACTAGAATCTACACATTTTATCTCTGGAATGTCTCATACCAGGATGATTGAAAACACACATGTGTCATGTGATCCCCTGACTAAGAGTCCTTGAGCGTAGACTAGGACAAGGTAAGGTAGATCTCCATGGTCTCCCCCACTCCGTTTCTCCTCACTGTCATGGCCACGTGCTCCAGACCTGGCTTCGGCCAAGAACCACGGGCCTCATCAGTAGCCATGGTGTATTCTTCAGAGCCTCTGGGTGTTGGACATACAGTGCCCTGGCCGAGCATGTGCTGGTGAAATGCGGGTCTTTCCAGGCTCCGATGTCGCGCCTGCATGGAGGCTCTGTGCGTCCGTCCTCCTCCCCTACATGCACTCCTGCTCCTCAGTCCCGGGTGCCTGCTCCCCCCACTGTTAGTGCGTCCCCGCTGCTTCACGCGATGGGATGCTGTGGGGTTGGGAGCTCCTTGAAGTCGAGGACTGTTCTGTTGACCTTTGCGATGCCGTGCTCAGTTCCTGATTGAACACAAGGAGAACTAAGTGGATGCCAGGAAGTGCCCGGATCCCATCGGGGAGGGCAGAAGTGAGGTGCCCTGCGGCATGCCGAAGCGCACTCCCAATGAAACAGCCCGAAGCGCCCCTGCGAAGCTCAGACATGAGGTCTCGTCCCCAGGAGCAGACGGACACGTCAGGAGTTAACTAATCTTCTCGGTTCCCGGCAAGGAGCCAGGTCCTTCCACTTTATTAAAAGGTGGAGCCTCAGGAATGACTACGGGAGGTCTAGAGGTAGCGTAAGGGGCTCCCCAAGTAAAACCATCAAGGTGGGGATCACTGGCACACACGCGTATTTAGGCCACAATGAATGAACATGGACTGGAGCAGCGGCTGCCAACCGGTGGTCCACGGACCACTGGAGGTCCGTGAGGTCTGAAAGGTCGGCAACCGCTGTTCTAAAGGGCGCTGCTGCATGGGAAACACTCGCCGGAGCATCCTTCATGGAGATGTGGCCACGTTTGGGAACGGGGAGCCCCTCCGACTGGTTCTCCCGTGTGGCTCTGCCTTCCAGGTCGTCTCGGCTGGAGGAGGTGGGCGCTCCCGGGATCCTGTCGGTGAGGCGAGGACGGCGTCACTGTCCCACAGTGTCCAGGATGGCCCTCCACGGCAAGAGTTACCCAGGCACCATGGTGCTGGTGGCCAGCAGCCCTCCTGTGAGAGGTCGGTCAGCCTAACCCAATTGGAGTTCCCTGTCGCTGTACAGAAATCCCAAGAGATTTTTCATGGTCTAGATGCATGTTTTCCAAACTGGAATTTATTAAATCGGTTTAGTGGTTTGTGGCCAGCATTTTTAAATATTTTGTTAAAAAAATATATGCTTTTTATTTCAGAGAGAAAGGGCGAGGGAGGGAGAGATAGAAGCATCAATGAGGAGAGAGAATCATTGATCATCTGCCTCCTGCATGCTCCACACTGGGGATTGAGCCGGCAACCCAGGTATGTGCCCTGACCGGGAACCAAACCGTGACCTCCTGGTTCATAGGTCAATGCTCAACCACTGAGCCACACCAGCAGGGCTAGCCAGCATTTCTTTTAAATGGAATGAGATGAAAAAGAGGAGAATGGAATGCAAAAGAAGAGACTATATCAGAGTATTTAGTAAGGATAAGTATCATTTCATGAAACCTTTATTTCATTGCATATATGAACTTTATTATTGTCAAATATTTAAAAGAGGAGGTAAAAAATGTATCTTTTTGTTGTTGCTGTTAATCCTAACCCAAGGATATTTTTCCATTGATTTTCAGAGAGTGGAAGGGAGTGGGAGAGACACAAAGAGAGAAACATCGATTAGTTGCCTCCCACACGTGCCTGGAACAGGGCCTGAAATGGAGCCTGCAACGAAGGTACATGCCCTTGACTGGAATCAACCCTGGGACCCTTCAGTCCACAGGCCAACACTCTATTCACTGAGTCAAACCGGCTAGAGCAAAATGTATCTTTTTAATACATCTTTTTATTATTAATTATATCACATATCCATAAACGTACACAAGCCATAAGTATGCAACTTCATGAATTATTATATTCATAATGTTATTATGCAGTACATTGTGTCACCATCACCCAGGACAAGACGTAGAACTTGGTGGCTCAGAGCTCTGGGGGACCCTTCACCTCCTGACCCTTCCTCCCCACTGAAGTTAACTACCTGAACTTTTATGGTAATTACATCCTTATAATTTTTAAGTATGTCTCCCTGACTGGTTGGGCTGAGTTCTGCCCAGTTTGAACATGATGTCAATGACATTCTATGGCATCCGACCTCTTTGGTTCAACTTTACCTTTGGGAGATTCTCCGATGTCGTTGTGGGTAGCCTCAGTGCGTTCATTTTTATGACCGTACGGTATTCCAGGGCATGACTATTCCACTGTATTTACCTTTCTACTGTTCGGATGTTTGGACTGTTTCCAGGATGGCGCTGTTATAAATGGTGCAGGTGTGAGCATCCCCTACACCTGCTGGTACCCAGATGCAGGTGCTGTGTGGAATATACACTTAGAGTGAGACGGACAGGTTTCAGGCAGGAGCACTTTTAGCTTCAGTAAATGACGGTGCGTGTGCTCCCCAGGAGAGGGTGAGAGTCCCGACCGCTCCCGCCCCTGCCTCGGCACTGCCTGCATTTTCAGTGTCAGGCGTTCTGGAAGTTGTATCCTATTGCCATTTTAATTTCCTGTTCCGTGATGATTGATGAGATGGGATATGTTTTCCTGTGGTTCCTCACCATGAGGACATCCTATGTGGTGACATGCCCGTTTAAGTCTCAAGCATTTTTGTATGGGATTGTCTGTTCCTTTTTATTAATTTGTAGGAATGTTTAAAGTTACTTTCTCATCCAAGCCCCGGTAGGTTCTGTGTGCTGCAAACACCTGCTCCCGCCCAGCAGCTGGCCTTGGCGAGCTCTTATCCACCTTGATGCTCGAAGGTCCTCATACTCTTCCTTGAGGGCTACTGCCACGTAACCTGCTTCAAGTATCGTCCCGGCCCTAATCCAGGAAGGTGTCCTCCTGCCTTATCTTCTAGAAACTTCATTTTTCTCTCACACGAGGCACACAGTCCACCTGGGATGATCGCAGTGTGAAGGGGACCTGAACTTTCGTGGTTTTCCCCTGGGAATGAATGGCTGTGTGTCGCTCAGGCACTGAGGACGGCTTCTCACCAGGCCCTGGGCGCCACCTCTGGCCGGAGCGGAGATTGCACACAAGCGCCATCCCACCCTGGCCAGGGCGCTCCTGTTTGGTGCGGTTGTCCTTGCAGCCATGCCAGAGTGTTAGACCAGTGACTGCACGTCTTGGTGGGAGGCGGAGCGAATGCTGCCTCCTCTGCTTCAGGATCACCCTGTCTCCGTGGCGCTCTGTGCACTCCCTAGATATGGAGTCCGCCTGTGAAGTTCCTCAGAGGACCCTGCTGCGTGGTGCTGACTGCAGATCAGTATAATCCACACAGAAACCATTGACATCTTTAAGCATTAGGTCTTCAGCCTAAACGCACAGCTTCTGTCCCTACTACCATCTCCCTAAGTGAGTGACGATTAACGTTTTCTGCAGAGAGAGCTTTTGCACATTTTGTTAGATTTACTCATCAGTTTTTTATATTTTTCAATGGTATTGAAAATGGTAACTTTAGAAAAATTTTTAGTTTCTATCTATTGTTAATTACAGGAATTCTTTTTGATTTCTGTTTATTGAGCCTGTAACCACCAAATTCACCTATCAATACCAAAATACTTTGTGAATCCTTTGGGAATTTCTCAATATACATATAACTTATAAACAATGACAGTTTATTTCTTACATTCCAGAACTTATTATTTTATTTTTATTTTCCATTCCCCTCAATAAGAGAATATTAGTCATATCCAGCCAACATGGCTCAGTGAGTGAGTGTTGACCTGTGAACCAGGAGGTCACAGTTCAATTCCCAGTCAGGTCACATGCCTGGGTTGAGGGCTCGATCCAGCAATGGAGGGCATGCAGGAGGCAGCTGATCAATGATCTCTCTCATTATCAATGTTTCTCTCTCTCTCTTTCTCTCTCTCTCTCCCTTCCTCTCTGAAATCAATAAAATATATTTTAAAAAAGAGAATCCCAGTGTATGAGTCCAGATATTAGACACCCTGGTCTTGTTCCTGATCTCAAAGGAAACTTTTCCAAAACTTAACCATTGTGGTTTATGTTGCCCGTAGGTTTTCTACAATCTTCATCAGTTAAAAATACTTCTTTATGCTCCTAGTTTATGAACAGGTTTTTATTATGAATGAATGTTGGTTCTATTGCATGCTTTTACTACAATATCCAATTGATACCATTGTTTTTCTCCTTTATTCTGGTAACGTGTCAAATTATATTGATATTTTAATTAATGCCAGCCCCATATTAATGAAATAAACTCAACTCAGTCATAATGCATCCCCTTCTGCATACGGAAGGATTGGGTTAGCTAACAGTGTTTTTTAGGATTTCTGCACCTGTGTTTATAAAAGCAGCGGACGGTGCTTCTTCTTCCTCGCATGTCTCTGTGGATTATCGGCATCACTGCTACAGTGCTCTGGAGGTCTGCTTTCTGCGTTATTCCCAGTTCTCTGGGCGAGTATGGACAAGGCGGTGCCCTTTGCTCTTTAAATGTCACGTAGAAGACGGCAGGAGGCCCCTGTGCGCGGGGCGCCTTTTGTGGAGAAGTTCTTCATTAGAGACATTTCTTCAGCGGCCACGCTCTCAGCCTCGCTCCGGCGTGTCGGTGGTTCAGTTTAGTAAAAAACGTGTCACCTCATTGTTGGCAAAGTCATTCACAGTGTCCTCTTATTGCCTTTTAGCTGCCATAGAATTGATATGGATGGTCCCTTTAAATTCCTAATTGTCTCTTCCCTTTTCTCTTGATCCATCCTGCTAGGAATTTCCCTATTTTATGAGGCTTTTGAAATATCAGACCTGTGGCTTGTTAAGAGGAATGTGTTAAAAATGTCTGCCTGAGACTGTGAATGTGTTTATTTCTCCTTGGAGTTTGTAAAATATCGAGTCTTATATATTTTGAGGCTGTTTCATTATATGCATACAAATTTAGAACAACTAAGTATCTATTTGGAAAATATTAAGGTAGATCCATATCTCCACTATATATCAGAATAACAAACAAAAAACTGCTTTAAAAAATACTGAGCCCTGGCCAATTTTGCTCAGTGGGTAGAGCATCTGCCTGCGAACTGAAGGATCCCGGTTCAATTCTGGACAAGGGCACATACCTGGGTTGCAGGCCATTTGGGACACATGTAGGAGGCAACCAATCAATGTGTCTCTCTCACATCGATGTTTTTTTCACTCTCTCTCCCCCTCCTTTCCACTCTTTTTAAAAATCAATGGACAAATATCCCCGGGTGAGGATTAACAAAATATATATATATCTAATATATATATATATGAGATTCTTGTGTACACATTCTAGCAGACATGTGGCCAACGCTCAATACTCTCTTTCAGAAAGCCTTTTAGCCGGTTTGGCTCAGAGCATCGGCCTGTGGATCAAAGGGTCCCAAGTCCAAGGGCACGTACCTTGGTTGCAGGCTCTTCCCCAGCTCGGGCCCTGGTCAGGGTTCCTGCAGGAGACAACCAATCAATGTGTTTCTCTCTGACTTTCCTTCTCTTTCACTCTCCCTAAAATTCAATGGGAAATATCCTAGGGTGAGGATTAACAAAAAAAGAAAGGAAGGAAGGAAGGAAGGAAGGAAGGAAGGAAGGAAGGAAGGAAGGAAGGAAGCCCTTTAGACTTTCCCCAAAACCTGGAAGCCCTCCAATAAAATGTTATTAAATTTGACTATATAAAATGAATTTTTTGTATGGCAAAAAACACCATAAGTAAAACTAAAAGACAAATGACAGAGCTGGAAAAAATATTTGCAAATCAGAACACAAAGGATTAGTTTCTCTAAAATATAAAAACCTCCTGTAAATTAATAGCAATCTAAAAGAAAATGAGCAAAGAGTATTAATAAGCAGTTCACTTGAAAAGAAATACACATGGTTTAAAGCTGTGACTTAGTGCTCAGTCCATACACTAAAATAAAAATGGCGTTTGCACGAGATGGGTTTTGCCCATCAGTTGAGTATAGATCTTAAGGTTGGTCTGCACTGGCTTGATGAGCAGGAGGAGAATAAAAACTCCAACGCTGACGGTGAAATTAAAAGTTGTTATAACTTCCACGGAGGGCAACAAACTGTGGCGATATCATCTAAATAAGAGTTGTCTCTGAACCAATGACTCCACGCTGAGGAACCACCCACAAACACATGTGCACACGTGCAGAATGGGGGTGAAAACTATTCATCCCAACCACTGCTCATTATAAAAACTTAACACCGCCAAACATCTAGCAGGAGGTGACCAGGTAAACTAGTTGTGGCTCATTGGTTTACCCAAACAAAGAATGTTATGCAGCCATAAAAAGTGAGGCAAGGATGTGTGTGACATTTAAAAATGTTAAATATGTATAGTTAGTAAAACTAACAAAGTGCAGAGCAGTGTGTATGCTGTGCTACCACGTGTAAAAGAGGTAAAAGAACATGTATACTTGTCTGGTGTGTTAAAAGCCACATATATGCTAGAATGTGTACACAAGAATCTCATAAGACCAGTTTCCACTCAGGGAAGCCTGGAGGGCAGGTGGAGGGAGGAGGATTTTAGGTACCTGCTGTTTTCTACCCTTACAGAACTTACTTCCTGTCAATAAAGAAAGAGCAAGTCACTGGTCTACATGCTCAGCCAGGCTTCGGCATGTCTCCCATATACCACCCCCCTCAGCTTCCACACACCACCCCCCTCAGCTTCCACACACCACCCCCGTCAGCTTCCACACACCACCCCCGTCAGCTTCCACACACCACCCCCGTCAGCTTCCACACACCACCCCCGTCAGCTTCCACACACCACCCCCGTCAGCTTCCACACACCACCCCCGTCAGCTTCCACACACCACCCCCGTCAGCTTCCACACACCACCCCCGTCAGCTTCCACACACCACCCCCGTCAGCTTCCACACACCACCCCCGTCAGCTTCCACACACCACCCCCGTCAGCTTCCACACACCACCCCCGTCAGCTTCCACACACCACCCCCGTCAGCTTCCACACACCACCCCCGTCAGCTTCCACACACCACCCCCGTCAGCTTCCACACACCACCCCCGTCAGCTTCCACACACCACCCCCGTCAGCTTCCACACACCACCCCCGTCAGCTTCCACACACCACCCCCGTCAGCTTCCACACACCACCCCCGTCAGCTTCCACACACCACCCCCGTCAGCTTCCACACACCACCCCCGTCAGCTTCCACACACCACCCCCGTCAGCTTCCACACACCACCCCCGTCAGCTTCCACACACCACCCCCGTCAGCTTCCACACACCACCCCCGTCAGCTTCCACACACCACCCCCGTCAGCTTCCACACACCACCCCCGTCAGCTTCCACACACCACCCCCGTCAGCTTCCACACACCACCCCCGTCAGCTTCCACACACCACCCCCGTCAGCTTCCACACACCACCCCCGTCAGCTTCCACACACCACCCCCGTCAGCTTCCACACACCACCCCCGTCAGCTTCCACACACCACCCCCGTCAGCTTCCACACACCACCCCCGTCAGCTTCCACACACCACCCCCGTCAGCTTCCACACACCACCCCCGTCAGCTTCCACACACCACCCCCGTCAGCTTCCACACACCACCCCCGTCAGCTTCCACACACCACCCCCGTCAGCTTCCACACACCACCCCCGTCAGCTTCCACACACCACCCCCGTCAGCTTCCACACACCACCCCCGTCAGCTTCCACACACCACCCCCGTCAGCTTCCACACACCACCCCCGTCAGCTTCCACACACCACCCCCGTCAGCTTCCACACACCACCCCCGTCAGCTTCCACACACCACCCCCGTCAGCTTCCACACACCACCCCCGTCAGCTTCCACACACCACCCCCGTCAGCTTCCACACACCACCCCCGTCAGCTTCCACACACCACCCCCGTCAGCTTCCACACACCACCCCCGTCAGCTTCCACACACCACCCCCGTCAGCTTCCACACACCACCCCCCTCAGCTTCCATACCACACACCACCCCCTCAGCTTCCACACACCACCCCGCTCAGCTTCCACACACCACCCTCCTCAGCTTCCATACCACACACCACCCCCTCAGCTTCCACACACCACCCCGCTCAGCTTCCACACACCACCTGCCTCTGCTTCTGCAGGAAAAGAATTGGGTGGTAACAAGGTAGGGTAGACCCGGAAGAATCCTTGAGGGTGAATGATTTATCTTTGCATCTGCAGTTTTCCACGTCCTGAAGTCCAATTAGTAAAAAATATGCACCATAAATACTGTTGATACGAATACAAATCTTTACCTTCCGTAACGTCAACTAAACCAGGGACCTTGAACTTTTTTTAACATGACCAACAGTATGAAATACATTCTGAACCTGACCCAGTGTATCTACAAACACACATACACAAAGATTTGTTTAAAAAGTTAAACATTTTCTAGTGAGCTGTATAATTTTTTATTTCTCAAAAATGGTGCTTACTATCCATTTAATTGATTTTATAATCTACCAATGAGTAGCATCAGAAATTTGAAACATACCAAAGCAACAATTATATAATAAATGATATGTTAATATACTCACATTAAACAAACCTATGTAATAAAGCCAATATGCAAATTGTCTCCTCAGGCAGTTTGACCGGGAGTTTGACCGCTCGCTATGAGGTGTGCTGACCACCAGGGGGAGGCGCAGGACATGGTGGGTTTTGGCGACACAGCACTGGCAGTGGCAGCAGTGGAGGTGCTGCCAGCCCCAGTAGGCCCAGAGGAGAGCGGGACCACGGAGTGATGGTGGAGCAGGTGAGTGGGCAGCGCCAGGCCAAGCAGGTGCGAGCACCCAGCCAATCACCCTGCAGATGGCGACCAGCAGTGGTGGCGGGGGGTGGGGCCACCTCCCAGCTCCCAGGTGCTGAGGGAAACGGGACAGGGGGGCTTGGACCCAA
>NW_006299394.1:996820-1009419 GCF_000327345.1 Myotis davidii | reverse complement strand
GTTGCTGCCAGCCCCAGTAGGCCCAGAGGAGAGCGGAACCACGGCGTGATGGTGGAGCAGGTGAGTGGGCAGCGCCAGGCCAAGCAGGTGCGAGCACCCAGCCAATCACCCTGCAGATGGCGACCAGCAGTGGTGGCGGGGGGTGGGGCCACCTCCCAGCTCCCAGGTGCTGAGGGAAACGGGACAGGGGGGCTTGGCCCCAATTGATTGCTCTGCTGGTGGGAAGGTAGAACAGGTGAGAGGTGGTGCCAGGCCAAGGCAGGGTGCCAGGTGGAGCTGGGGGGCTGCAAGTCTGGGGGCATGAGCTGGGGTTTCGAGGCTGGGGGCACAAGCTGGGGCTGCGAGTCTGGGGACATGGGCTGGGGCCCAATCTCCACAGGCCACCTCAAGGGACTCCACCTCTGCATGAATTTGTGCACTGGGCCTCCAGTATAAACAGGATATCACACAGTTAACAGTGGGAGTGAGGAGGGCGTGGTCTAGGGAACGCTCTAACCCACCAAATTGCCATCGGCACGTGCTTCTCCGTCACCCAAATAAACACGCGTCTCTGAGAAATCTGTAAGAACCAAGGAAGCGCCCTGCTGTTTGGATGGCTCCTCGGTTGACCAGAAAGACTTTTGGAGCCCAGGCCTGAGCCTTAATCCCTAATGTGAGAGCGAGCTGCCTCTGCCTGGTCATCTCAGAGTTGTCAGGGATTGTGAGCGCTCCCCTGTGCATTCATCCCACGGGCGGCAGGCCCAGTGTGTTGTAAGGCAGACTCTGCTGGGTGCTGACAATAGTAGAGATTCGAGCCGAATGCTAGGCCAGGCCAGGCTCCCAGTGGATCAGGTGGCACCGGTACCTGAGACATTTCCAAGTTGTGGGCAAACCTTTCATTTTGTCACAGAAACCTGGGAAGATACGAGGTGTCCCACCCTTTGGGACATATTAAGAATATAGAGATTCCACCCAGCGGTGTCGCTCAGCAATTGAGCATCATCCCATGCACCGAGAGGTCGCTGGTTCAATACCCGGTCAGGGACAAGCCCGATTTGGGGGCTTGATCCCCCATCGTGCAACTGATCAATGTTTCTCTCTCATCAATACTTCTATCTCTCTCTTCCTCCCCCTCTCTCTAAAATCAATAAAAATATATTAATAGCCCTGACCGGTTTGGCTCAGTGGATAGAGCGTCACCCTGTGGGCTTAATGGTCCCGGGTTCGATTCCCGCCAAGCGCATGTACCTTGGTTGCGGGCACATCCCCAGTCAGGGGTGTGCAAGAGGCAGCTGATCGATGTTTCTCTCTCATTGATGTTTCTAACTCTCTATCCCCTTCCCTTCCCCTCTGTGAAAAATCAATAAAATATATTTTTTAAAAAATATATTAATAAAATAAAATGTGAGAGTCCATCAGCAGAAGGGACCTATGGCTACCTCCCCCCATACCTCCCCCTCCCCCACTTTGCTAAGAGAATCCTGACTTAGTGATCCAAGGTACCAGTGCTGGCATTTGGGTCAAAATTTGCTTGGCCAGTGTGACAATTGTGTTTCGGCATCTCTTGCAGCTAAGAATGGTCACATGACCACTTCTGGCCAACCATACTAAGTTGAGATTGGGGTTGCTGAGAAAGCTTTTGTCTTACTGATAAAGGAACAGATAGGAAGGGGAAATGCTGACCCCTCCTTACTTCTGCCTTCACGTGAACGTAGGGACTTCCTTGTTGCCTTGATAATAAGAGCTAACATGCAAGGCTGGCTGAGCAGAAATACACGAGTGTCTCAGTGTCTGCGGCCCGCGGAGATCCCGACTCCAAGGCAGCACTGCCTGAGTTACTCTGTCAGTGCCGAGACCTGCTTTCCCACAGGACTCTGACACCAAATGTGTGAGGGTTCCCCCTCACCAGCCAGGCCCCAGCATTGGGTTTCCTACAATTTAAGTCAATCCCCACACTATCTGTCTGGCGTCAGCATCACACCCGACAAGTTAATGGCTCAGTCTCGCAAGACTGACCCCACTTTAATCCCCAGCCTCCTGTACTCCCGACGGCCACCTGTACATCGGGGTCCCCTCAACCCCTCCTTGGGCTGAATAATCTGCTAGAAGTGTTAGGGGCAAAAATAGAACGTTGGGGACTAGTTATGGTTATGGGAAATAGTAATTGTGCTCTGTAACCACAATGCCTTGTACTGCTTAAGGAAAGGACATTCTGCCCTGCCTGGGAGTTGTACGCCCCCAGGACCTGGGAGTCAACCTTGGAATGTGGTCCATTCTCATCCAAGAACTGCCTGTTGTAATGGAAAGATTGACAACCTTGTTGCCCAAACAATGGAGTCCCACCCCTGCCTGCATAGCCTGCTTCCCAAGCCTGTAACCCCACTTCCCCATGTCATCTTTGTCCTTGTTCCCCATATAAGCAGCTGGTTTATGGTGGGGGAGGGAGCGCAGAGCAGACCTTTGTGGACAACCTGCTGCTCTCCACTCTGCCGTAAGTATTGGAATAAACGCTCATATATGAGTCAACCCCTGTCTCTGCTGAATTGGCTCAGGTAGTGGCAGGCAGCGCAGACGCATTGATTGTCTGGTTACAGAATGGCTCACAGGACTCCAGAAGACACTTTACTTACTATGACTGGTTTATTACAAAGGATACAAGTCAGAAACAGCCGAATGAAAGTGATGCCCAAGGCCAGGCACTGGGAGGAGTGCTGGGAGCTCGCTTGCCCTCTCCAGGTGCACCAATGCGCCTTCGCACCCTGGACGCTCTCCAGACGCCATCTGCTAGGGTTTTAGTGAAGGCTCCATTATGTGGGTGTGGTCGATTAAATCCCTGGTCCTGGTGATGAGCTCAATCTGCAGCCCCTCGCCAGTTTGACAGGTCTTGTTTATAAAGGAGTGGTGTGTGTGTGTGGCGGGGGGGGCGTGGTGTGTGATTTCAGCTCCTCTGCTCATAAATCAGCCTCCATTACAGAGCGTGGGCTTCCTCCTGTTCACACAGGATGCTGGGGGTGGGGGGTCACCTTGCCACAGAGGCAGTGAGGTGCTGTGTAATAAGTGTGTCACACACTCACCTGCACTTCACTCCTGATGTGTGCAGGCAGGAAGGCAGATCCAGCCAGCATCGGGCCTCAGGGCTCCCTCTCTTTTCTTTGCCTCATTTGGTAAATAATCTCCTGCTCTCAGCTACCTTATAATTTGGGGAAGTGCCATCAAAACAATTAGTTAATCCCAACTAATATAGAAAGTCAATAATGAGTTAAGAAAGATAGCTGCTAGCAACTTAGATACTTGATGTTCACTTTATAACGTGATGTATTGAAGAGAAACATAAACATTTCCACCACTTTATCATCATTACTTAGTCTATTAAACTAGTTTGTGCTGCCTTGAAATTTGTTGAAATCCCAAGTGCTAATTCAGGAATGTAAAGTTCATTGATTTCAATTTACTTTTTATCTACATCTAAATACAACTAAAGGGAAGAGTTCAGACAATCGGTTGTATAATTGAATTTTGAATAGATAACTGCATAGAGTTTGGGAGCTGGAAAGGGCCTTAGAGGTTTTTATAGTCCAACTTCTGGAAACACGAATCCCTTCCCTAGAAACAATTGCCTGGAAATAGTTCACTTTGTATCTGAAGACCTAGATTCAACGCCATGTTAATTAGAGGAAATAAAAGAAAGAGAAGAAAACATTCTGTGACGTGAACTCTCCCCGCCTGTTCTATCTCGGGTGTGTTGCGCTGTCCCCAGCGTCCACCCACCGTTCAGGCAGCGATGCTCTGCCAGCCAGTCCCGGCAGGTACTGACTCAACAGCCAGCAGGGCCCTGAATGGCCGTTTGCCTGCAGGTTAGGACTGGGAGCGGTTGAACGGTGGCAGGATGGGTGCCTGCGGGCACCACTGGTTACAGGATGCTGAGAGCAGGGCACCTGGGAGGAGAGGCTCCCTGCAGAGGCCACAGGGAGCAGAGCTGCAGGCACCCCCGGGGGAGATGTGGGGCATCCGGGGGTGCCAGGCACGGGGGGCTGATCACTGTCCCAGCACCAGCTTCTCACATCCTAAAGCCAAGGGGCGGCACGCGGAGCTGGTTTGAGGAATGCCACCTCGCGGAACTGGGCTGAGGCAGGGACAGCAGGTCCTGGCGGGTGTCCAGGTGGGAGGCGAAGCTATCCTGGGCAGTGAGTGCGATTGCCCGTAGCCCTCTGTCCTCCTCACCCCCGGCTCAGAAGGGTGTGAGTTAGGGGGTGCACTCAGGAGCATTCGGCCTCACGGGGCTGCGGACCTGGAGGAGAGGAAACAGCTGTTGGCTGAGGAGACAGGCAGCTGGTGATGCCCTGGCTCAGGAAAGAAACAGAGAGGGAGGAAGTTCAGAGGAGGATGGGGTCAGTCAGCTCAGGTGGCCTTCCGGGTGACACCGCGGAAACTTCCATGTGGAGATTTTCTGCCTGTGCGGGATCCCCAGACCTTGCCCACATGCTGTCTGGAAGCACCCGACTCAAAAGAAAATGGCGTCCTTGTTTCTTCTCCAACTCACTTATGCTGCACTCATCGCACCCATCTTCACCTTTGGGACCAACTTCAGCAGTTATATTGGTTAAGGTAGCCATGCATCTGTCATATTGTATCCGTAATAACGTAGCTGTTATATTGTACAAGCTAGGCTACATGTATCAGTAAACACATCGGAATGACTTCAGCAAATACAGAATTATTTGATCTCAGGGGACGAGAAACCCAGAGGCAGGCAATCGGGGACCTGTGTCGTTTCAAGGAAACCATTAGGGACCTAGGCCATTCCTGGTTTCTTCTGCCACCATTCACAGCAACACCGCTCAGCCTCATGGTCTAAAAACGGTAATTTTACCTCCGGACAGTATGTCTATGTCCCAGGCATTAAATAAGCAAAAAGGGCAAGAGGCACAGTATGCAAAGTCTGTCCATTTTTAGCACTAAAACAGCTTTCCCACAAGTTCAACCCAAGACATTTATTCCTGTATCTCATTGCCCAGAATTATGGCACGTGGCCATGCTGGGTGCAGGGCAGCCTGGGAGACCCGTCAGCTAGCGGGTGCCTCGCTGTCAAAATGGACCGTGATTTGGAAGAAAGGAAGAAAGTGTGTTGGGGGCCTCCAACCAGCTGCGTCTGTCCATCACACTTCCTGCGCGGCTCATATTCTGTTGCTCTTTTGGATGTCCAAGCAGGCTGAGGACAGAGAAGGTGAGGTGCCTACGGGAGGAGGCAAGCTGAGAACGGGAATCTAACCTGCTCCTCCGGCAGCAACTGACTCTCTAATCCTGTGTGGGGTTTTCTCCCTCCAAATGCTCCCCTTCATAGAGGAAAAGAAGTGCTTGGAATTCAAAGGCAATACAGATCCAGAAAGGCTAGACCACAGGAGGAGAGAGTGGTCTAGACTGGCATTACTGGGGCAAAGAGAAGTAGGCCCAACGTTACCCCTGCTGGCTGGGGAAGGGGTGACGGGTACTCAGGCTTAGCAAGAACAACCAAAGACCAGGTCAAGGGTCCACCCTGGTCCCCAACTCCCCAAATGTTCCAATTCTCCACCTCCCTCAGCAGTGGGACTTTCTAGCTCTTGTCATCTTGAGATGGTGAGGTGATGCCAATTTTCCAGCCCTGGAATCTGGGCTGGCCTGGGACTGGCTGTGGTCCACAGACGAGAGGCCGGTTCTGGGATCGGCCTCAGAAGACTCACGTGCTTCTTGGAACCCTGACCACCACGCAAGCACGCTGAGCTAGACCGACGGACAACAAGAAGCACAAGACCCAACACTGCTGGCGCCCAGACCACAGGCAGCCGACCTTCCCACTGAGTGGGGCTGTCCTAACGGTCCCGCAGATTCAGCCGAGCATGACCCCGCTCAGTGCATAACCAGCTGCCTGGAGCTGTGAGCAAGAAAAAGGGGTTATGCTCTGAAGCTGCTAATTTGGGGTGTTTGATGCATAGCAATAGGAACTGACATAATTTGACAACTGGGGTCCCCTCAAGCAAAGCTTCCTTTTGGGACTATGTCAGGGGTCACAGTTCCACTTTATTTAGACTGTGAGGTAGAGTGCGCTCATCAAACCTGAATGGGGACAGTTTCCAGAGAAAGAAAGTCTGGTTTGGAGAAAAGAAGGTATTCAGGCAGGTCCCCAGTCTCGCTCTGCAGGGCTTGGCTCTGAGACTGAGGAACCCTGGGAGAGCAGGACACTGTGGCGGGGAAGGTCCGAGGATATGGGTGGCTGCAGGAGAAACTCCCCAAGAGGAATAGAAGGACTAAAACCGAGTTGTGCATTGAGCATGGTTCTCTGCCGGACGCTTAGCACTCACCACGACCTGATGTTGACCTGACTCAGTCTCAGAAACTGAAAGTGAGACTGCAGATAAACAACCTGCTGGCCAAGGTCATGAGGTGGGTGAGCTCTGAGCCACGCCGGCGTGGCCTCGCAGCACCAGCCCTGCACTCGGCGTGTGTGCCAGGCCCTGGTGCTGGCCGTGCCGGGAAGGCTCTTCCGCATCTGTCCACAGAGGAGACCATCCGCGCTGCGAGGCCAGGACTCTGTTACACTGTCAGCTGTTTCCAGGGTCCGACCTGGTACTCCCAGCGCAGCTGCTTCTCCTCCCTTTCCTGTCCCCTCCCCCTCACGGATGGAGACGCTGGAGAGAGTGCTTCGGGCGCGCGCACACACACACACAGAGACACACACACACTATGCCTCTTGATTTTGCCGTAGGTTCTTTTTTCTAAATGGTTAATCAATTGGGCAACCCCACTCTTGGCAAACGTGCCCTGGTGGATCAGCATATGGTCAGGGTCATATATGTTGCACCTTTGTCTTCTCATCTGTGAAATGGGAGCGGTGATATTTACCGGGCAGGCAGCCTCTCCATCCCAGTGAGTGATGCCACCACGTATTTCCTAGGCCAAACCCAGACCTGGTAGTGACCTTCGGTTCCTTGTCCTCCCCCAGCCACATCCCCGCCTGCGGAGCCCTGTTGACTTTACCTCCAAAAAAGTCCTGGAATCATTCCTGGGCCCTGCCCGGAGCGGGGACACACAGCCACAGTGCGTCAGGCATGCAGGCGTGTGATACTTCCTAACCGTTCAACCTGTGTCACTTGCCTCACCCCACTCTTCCAATGCTTTCTTTCAACCGAGGCAAAGGATGCTTCCAGAACGAGAGTTGGGGAAGCTGCTCCCCTGTGCTCCGGACTGTCTCTGTGCTCCAAGGCCTGTGCTGAGATCCCCGTGCCCTCTGTGAAGGTCCTGGGCGCTGGGGCCTTTGGGAGATTCTTCGGTTGTGAGGGTGGAACCTTCACGATGAGACTCTTATCAGAGACCCCACCGAGCACCCCGACCCCCCGCCGTGGGAAGTACTGACACAGATCGGCCCCCTGACTTGGGGCTTCCTTCTCCAGAACCACGAGAAATGAATGTCCATTATTCATAAGCCACCCTGTCCATGGTGTTTTGTTACAGCATCTGGACAGGTGAAGGCCTCCTTCTAAACTCTATGCCTCCTCCTGGTTCAGCTAAAACTACTTGCCCATTGGCTTCAATTTTGTACCACTCCCCCCCTTGCCAACTTTGCCTTAGTTCTTGTCTCTCAAACATTCCTTCCTTCCTGAGAGCCATTGTCTTGGCCATTTCTCCTGCCTGCCCCCCTAAGCCCCCCCATGCCCCCCTCTCGCCCGCCCCCCGTGGCTTCTCCTGACGGTTCCTGTCAGAGCTAAACGTCCCTCCAAGGTACATCCTCCATGACCCCTCTGTCCCCGGCAGAGGCCGGCGCTCTCCACCGCGCCTTTCCACTTCCTCTTCGCTGTGGAGCTCATCATTGTCCGTTGTGTGCTCCTTGCTCATCCATTGACTTCTCAGTAGAACTGCAAGCTCCAGGGGAGCAGGCCACGCCCAGCCTTCACCGCTGGCCTGCAGGGCGTGGGGAGAAGCTGTTCAGTGAGCCAGTGTCTGCCCGTGGGTTTCAAATGCAGTCAGTGTGAAATCCAAATTCTCCCCCTGGCCCGAAAGGCCACAGGGTGCCTGTCTCTGCCTCCTCGCTGACCCCATCTTTGTATACTCCCTCCCTGGCTTCCTGAGCTCCAGTGTCTCTGGTCTTCTAGCCTTCAAGTGCAAACCCAAGCTCAAGCCCTGTGCCTATGTCACTTCCTCCTTCACACCCTACTCCTCTGAGTGCTGCTTCCCAGGACCCGCCCATCCCCGGGTTCCCGTCACTCCAGACCAGCCTGAATGCCAGCTTCCTAGGAAGCCTTTGCTGGCCACCCTTCCGCTGCTGCCTCCCCACCGCCCTGTCTCATTGCCCCGCCTCCTGCTCCGCTTTCTGCAGAGCAGGGTGAGTCTCTGAGCCTGTAGATTTCTCTCTTAGCTCGTTGTCTGCCTCCTCCTTGCTTTGGAATGCAAGCTCCGTGGGGTCAGGGTGCCCCTTTGTCTTATTGCCGCAGCCCTGCCAGACGGTGCTCAGGCAGGGCAGCCAGGTCCAGGTTCCAGCACAGAGCCCTCGCTTTCCTGTGGATTTGCTTCCGTGGGCCCCTGCAGCGCTTAGGCCGGATGCTGAGATTGGGTTGTCCTGTGGGCTGTCCACAGCGTGGCAGCTTGCTCCAGAGGACAGAGAGGCTCGTGTTCACTCGGAGAGCGCAGGCCGAGGGCCAGCTGCCTTCCGCACCACTGCAGGGCCACGGTGACCATTTACTCTACTCGACAGCCATGGCTGGTGGGTGGTACCTTCTTTGGGTCTTGAAATCTTTTGCGACTCAGATAAACATAATGGGCGCTGCTCTGAGCAGGATGCAAAGTTGCACACACCACCAGCCTGCAGATGCCATTGCCAGGAGCGAACAGAGCCGGGAAGGGTCCCTGCCCTGACAGAATGCAAGGCTCCTGCCGGGGGTCCCTGAACTGCCCAGGCTGGCCAGCAAAGGGCCTGATCAGGGAGGGCGCAGAGGAGGCTGGACAGAAGAAAAGGCAGGGCAAGGGCACTGGGGTGGGGGCGGAGGTGGGGCAGGAAGGAAGGATTCGGGGTGGGGGTGTGAAGGAACCCAGTGGAAGCTCAGAGAAGAGCTGAAAGGGAAAGGGGCGAGTCCTTGGGCGAGGTCTAAGGCCGGCCACTGCCTCGGCTGGTCTCCGTCCAAACACCGGTCCTGACCTCTGGGCAGAGGAGAACTTCCCCCCGAGAGTAGAGAGTTCTAGAAACCGAGAAGCCAATTCAAACATAGCCACAAACACACAGGGGTGAGTGTCTGCTCGGAGCCTGGGGGGCACACGGCAGGGAGTTTATTCGGGCCTGTGTGCCCCGGGCCCTGCACACATCGCCGCCCCCTCGCCGTCCCGTCAAGAAGAGGAGAGTGCGAGCTCCTGAGGGTCCGGTGGCCCCTGGAAGGGGGTCCTCAGAGGAAAGGACATCCCGACAGAGGCCGGCATGGGGCGGGGCCTGAGGGCGTCAGACTGAGGTCCCTGAGAACCACTCTGCTAGTTGGACAAATTTTGATGCAACTATGTCCTTAAACATAGTTCTGTGGACTGCGTTTATTATTGGTGAGAAAGGCAGTGTGACTGCTGGGCCAGCCATTCTCTCAGCACGCACTCGTCACACACCTGTTAGAATCAGAGCCCCTGCGAGACAGGCGACACACACAGGGGCCGACTCACCCATGGCCACCGCCCGCAGGTATGGAAACCCCTTGTGCGTTTCTCCTCGGAGTCGATGCAAAAAGGAGATTCTAATCTTAATTCTGTTTCACCTAGGGTAGTTTGTTCCTTAACTCCCTCCATTCTCTGTAATGTATTAAAAGCAGGAGAGGTTTAAATTCATACTTTGTCAGGTAGCTCAACTTCTAGGAACTTTGGTTTCTCCATCTGCAAAGTAGAGATTATAACCTCACAAGGAAGTTGTTAAAAGAAAGTGTCAAATTGTGAGAAGTTGGTGGTAATGTGCACACAGGTTGAAACATAATCAACGCCCAGCAAGTTGTATCCATAGCGCCACTGGCATTCCGCCAATGCTGCCCTTCCCACCACGCCTGCATCCCTCTTCTATCCTCCCTTTTCTCCTGCCACCTTCCTCCTTCATCTTCCTTATTCCATCTTCAGCAAAGGTTCTGTGTTGGGCAGCCAGGTACTTCTTCCTAAAACACACCTTTCTCCTAGCCTGCTTAAGACAAGCCAGCCACTCCCTCAGTGGCTCCCGGTGTTCACCACATAAAAGCACGATGCTGCTGTTCCAGGTCCTCCCGTCTCACCTTTCTCGTCACTTCCATGGTGCCTGGAGAGATAGTCTGTCCTCCTGTCAAATTCATTAGCGCCCGCTTTCGGATCCAGTTCATCCTTCAGTCCTCCCTCAGAGTCTGCGTCTTGTCCCTCTAACTGGGTCACCCCTTCCCATCCCATAACGGACACTGAAGGCCTAGTGTCCCTTCCATAGCATTTATGAGGCATTGAAACCTACTTTGGTAACATTATAGAGTAATAATTAAAGGCATAGGCATTGAGGCCAGACAACTATGGTGATTAATTCATAAAGAACCTTAAAAATAACACAGAATCATTGTAAAGCACCCGATAAAAACCAGCTTTCCTTGGTATCATTGTGTGTGTTTCTTATTTCTCTACTAAAATGTTCCTCCATGACAATGACCTTCTCGTGTGGGTCGTACCCTTCACCTGAGAACTACTGTTAGATTTCCAGGTAGAAGTACTTGCTCCCCAACCGATTTCGTACAGGCTCTGCTTTACTTGTTTTTATGTTGTAAGAGGTGAGAATTTCCTCTTTGTAAGAAATACGCTGATCACCATGATTAATGTGTGATTTCAGGATATAGTTTTGTACTCAACTCTTTATTAGTGTTGATTAAAAAAACTCACCTGTTTACAAGTCAGGGTATGGATGTGAATGAACAGTTGTTATGAATATCACATCAGAATTACAATGAATACCCCACTGCATGCCTTCATGCCAATAAGCTCCAACTCACTTGTTAAGAACTGTTTTGAAATCCTTTCATATATGCCCCTTTTCTTGCCAAACCTGTTTTTCATAATGATTGGAAGAAGGTTGGGCTGCTGAAAAGAATACATTTTATCTGAGGATCTCAAAGCACCTGGCAAGTTCCCTCCATTTTGTGGACTGGGGAGTGCAAAGTTCGCAGCAGTTCCCTCATTTTCCCAGGCAGCCCTGCCATCCAGGAAGAGAGCTGGCAGAGTAGATTGTCTTCCAGAAATATTCCGGTAATTCGTCTTATGACTGTTGTGGCTGCGTAGCAGTCAGAATCCCCCTCTCACCTTGCCTGATGAAAAGATGGGGGGCAATATCATGGCCTACCTGGAGCAATGGGATTGGACTTGACTATGGATTTCTTATTAGCTTTTTTTATCTGATCCTATTTTTTTTTCATTCTTTTTTACCCATTTTCAATTGAAGACATCTTGTTTGCATAGACTTAAACACCTTAAGTCTTTTCAAACAAGAGGGGCGATGTGTACAAAGCTAATTTTTACATGGTTCCCATATTTTTGGAGGCCGAGGCAGGCTGCATAGCTGAAACACTGGGCTTCGGGAAAGAGCCACACTTGGGTTTGAATTCCAGCTTTGACACTTTGGACCAGTTATTTAACCTTTCTGAGTTCCCGCTCTGTAAAATGGAAATAAAGCTCCATAACTCACAGAGATGTCTTGGGGATTAAATAAAATAACTTGTGTAAATTACTTGGTGCATAGTAGGCATTCAATAAATGTCAGTTCCCTTTTTATCCCGTTAATAATGCTTATTAGACTATATTAAAAACTAGAACCAGACTGTGATAATGCATTTCTTTATTACGTATTTAAGCCAAATAACTAATTTCCCTCAGGGGGAAGGGAGAGATATGCTGAATTAGTTTCATTTTGTGAACTCACTTATTAGTCTTTTTTTTTCTTTAGCATTATTTAGTTTCATACTCTGTAATTTAGTTTTCATGCAACAAAAAAGTCACAGCTCCTATTCCTTAACTCTACTGCGATTAAAAACCATCTATTATTACACTGGCCACTTATTCAAAATCATTATTAATGATATTAACAGCTCGACTGTGTTTCATAAGGGCTCCGTGCTGACGGACTTTTGCCCTCAACAGCTTCCCTGAGGTCTGAGGACTTGAGAGGATCAAGTTTTAAATGGCAACCTTACAGCAAAGGAAGACGGGGATGGGGAGACCCTCCCGGGCTGTGTGCTTTCCTGTTAGTTCTATCCGCTTGCATTTAAGTGCAGCCACGTTTTCTCAAGGACAGGACCTCAGAGAGGCAGGCAAGCCCAGGAGGAGCTGGCTAAGGAGCGGGGACCATTGCACCTTTAAGGACCCAGTCTCAGCTCGGCCTCCTCCCCGGCCCACCTCTGAACCCTGATTGACAGGGCGCCGGGGAGGAGCCCAAGGAGGCCCCGGAGGAGGCACGGCAGGAAAGTAGGGAGGAGGGACCGTCTTCCCTCCGGTGGCCAATCGCAGAAGGGGGCGTGGCACGCCTTCTCTCAAAGGGCCAATCAGCACAGGGGGCGTGGCTCCTGCATCTCCTCCCTCTCACTGTCCTCCGCCTCCTCCTCCGCCCCTCCCCCTTCGCGGCCCCCCTTCCC
>NW_006299394.1:995703-996080 GCF_000327345.1 Myotis davidii | reverse complement strand
CGGGCACCCCGGCCTGTCCCAGCACTTGCAGGACGGGGCCGCCGGCACCGAGGGGGAGGGCGGCAGGAAGCAGGACATCGGGGACATCCTCCAGCAGATCATGACCATCACCGACCAGAGTTTGGACGAGGCACAGGCCAGGTGAGAGGCAGCCTATTCTTCCCCTTTCTTGTGTGTGTGCGTGTGTGTGTGCGTGTGTGTGTGTGTGTGTATGTGTGTCCCTCTCGCCGGGGAAACAATGGGAAGCTAAGCAACACAGCGCCTTCTCGTAAAATGTTTCTTTCCCCATTTTGAGGACTGCGTGGGGGCGCGTTGTGATCTCCGCGGGCGTCCCCGCCGCGCGGTGGCCGCTGTGCGTGCGGACACGGGCTCTCGCC
>NW_006299394.1:961950-995624 GCF_000327345.1 Myotis davidii | reverse complement strand
GGCAAAGTGCCTCGGAGCGAGCAGATGCTCAAGTTTTCAGCAGATTCCGTGTCTTCTGGGTGAGGGACCCCGTGACACGACAAAATAAAATGTCCCAGGATCACGCTATTTACACATTTAGTTGACTCCTTACCCAAATTAGAGACTTTTGATTTTTTTTCCTGGATGCACGCCTCCAAAATTAATTTTTATTTCTTCCCCTTTCTCCCCTCTTAAAAATAATCAGGATACTTCTTTGTCACTAGTTGTCAACTCTCCAGAAAACGCTCTGTATCCATTTAATTATCGTAAAAAAAAAAGGCTGATGGAAAGATAAAAGAGGTAATTTTACTTTTAGACGTATTTGTTAGTTTTAAGAAACTAGGACATTTAGCTTAACTTTATTGTCTCAATCTGAGTCGGGTTCCTGACCTCCGTGGCACAGAATGTCTGATCCTTTAAAAGGGTGGGGGCAGAACCCAGCCTGCTCTCCCTGCCTCTTCCAGGACCACTCAGTGAACTGGGAGATGGAGGAGCCTGGGAATGTGACCTGTTCCGATGCGGAGGATTAGCCGGTCTTTAATAAGGAAACATAACCAATAAGCCGTGGGCTCCTCAACTTATACGGCTGCCAGGAACGCAGTCTCCACTCCAGGGCTTTACAGCAAACTCCCTTCCAGAATGAAACAGACTCAGTGGCAACCCACTGCAGCTTGCTCAAGGCCCAGCTCGAAAGGAAGAATTTAAACAATCCAATGACCACAGATGTTTTTACAGTGACCCAGCTTTGTTAAATATCTTAGTCTTTTTTTGCTTTTATTTTTTTAAAACATCAAAACACAATTCCTATACCTCAAAGGACTTAGTCACATGGGAAAGGCATCAATAGACGTATTTTTGTCTTAGGAAAATAGGAATTTGAGTTGAGAAATGAGAAGAAACAGTTAAAAGCGTGGCTGTTAGGAATCCCACTCTTATTTCAACCGCTAGACATGCCACATGCAAACTCCCAGCGCTGGGCTTACGGGGGTTTGAAAACTCGGAAATGTTCAAAGGCCAGAGCTGTTCTAAATTTTTTTAAATTGGGGCAAGTTTTCCCCAATTAATCGCTGTTCTTTTAGAATTTTATTTTCTGAAGAAAAGCTAGTAGGTATGGTAAGTGGAAGCGTTCCCACTGGCATGCGCTTTTTGAATTGGAACAGATTTCTCCATTGCATTGTTCCAGAAAAATAAACTCTGTCATACCAATAAGCTGCTTTATTCACAAGTTTGTGGAGTGGAGGGCCGGTGAGATGGGCGGTGAGATGGGCGATTCCCCACTTTTCTGATGTTTCGTCCTACTCCTTTTTGTAAAACTGAGGGTGACCGAGGCTTGGCGGGTTCCCTCTTTTAATGGCCTAGATGCCAAGAGAGATCAGACACAGTTTGGGGTTAGGGAAATTTCTGTTCCCTCTCTAACCTCACTGATGTGCTGTGGAAATAAATGCAGTGTTTCTGTTAAGCTGTGTAGGCTCTATTGATTTTGTGTTTTCTTTGCATTTGGGCCTATATATAGGAGAAAACTATTTTAAAAGCCCCCCCCCCCCCCAGATCTTTGCTACATTAAAGTCTTTCCACCCCTTTGCACCCCCAGAGCCAGGTCACTTCTAGGCTTCCCCTGGTTTAACAATGTAACTACTCGGCAAAAGTGGATCTGATTTTCCTTTCTCTCTGGTTTAACAACGCAACTGCTCGGCAGATACTGGATCTGCTGTTTCTTTCTGTAGTTGCACCTTCTTTACATACATGCGTTACCTACAAAGTAACCCATTAGCACTTTAGACACAATGTATGTGTTTGTTTTGATACTCTCAGCGTATTCCTCCTTTGCTGCGGAGCACAGACCTTCTGGTTTCTGTTCTTCGTGAGCACGGCATCTATTTTTTTTACGTTCAAAGGGATTAAAAAAGATTTGCATGCATCTCAAGTGCCAGGGGTTTCCATTTATCTTTACAAATTAATTTTAATTAGTACACAGAATTCCTTTAACTAATAGCTGATACGATCGGTATTTTGTTTCCAAAACAATATCCTTCTGCTAAGTGCTTCCACAGTAAAATTAGGGGAAGGTATTGTTTTGTTCTGCAAGTGCATTCTGAATGCAAACACGCTGGAGAACCAGGTAAACCGCTAATCTAAGAGGCAGGATTGTACTTATTTCCCCCCCAACGGGTGCTAGGTCCTAATTGTAAATAATTTAATTTCTACCACCTGCAGATACGCGTTGTGTGCACAAGAGACATAATGTGAACACAGAGAAATGAATTCACTCCCCATATGGGCACGCCTGCCCCCTGGCAATGCATTTCCATACTCTTTAACTCGGGGACTGAAATTTTATAAATTGACAGTTTTGCTCAGAAGACCTTTCAAGCATCTTGTGTTTATGAGAATATGGGGGAATCCGCGGAATGAATTCGAGCACATGGATGAATTAAATTTGAAAACACACACACAGACCGAGAGGCAGGCAGCTCGCGGGCTGTGGTGGTGAACACAGATTTTATAAAACTGTTAACCCGTGCTCTGGGCTGTGCGTGCGCCTGGCCCTGGATGGCCTTTTCGGTTTGAGAATTCCACTTTGATTAAGCTACTTAAACACCGAAACAGCTTTGCCTGCGTGGGCAGTATTTAGGTGAGCGCTTCTCTGTAGTCAAACCCTGCTCGCCCTGCTGAGTACCGTGATTTCTTTTTCTGTGGCGGGTTCTCTATATTAAGCCATAAAACCACTGACGCTGCCACGGAGTTATGCTTGGGATATAATTTTGGCTTGAGTGTGCATTTAGCCCCTGTGCATTATCAGCAGTTGGAGCCTGAAAAGTCCACCTGAGCTATGATATTGTTTCTTTTTTGTAGAAAACATGCGTTAAACTGCCACCGAATGAAGCCCGCCCTGTTTAACGTGCTGTGTGAGATCAAGGAGAAAACAGGTAGGACCTTTAAGCATTTTCGTTGGCCAGTTGACTCACTTCCCCGGCAATCAGGAGCCCATTATTTAAATATTAAAATTGCAGAAGGGGAGTTCTCTCAAGATCGGTCGTGGGTTCCCACAAGGCGTCCCGGTGGCCTGTTTCCTGTACGGGAAGCACCAAGTTTCTCAGACAGTTATGAGCAAGCCTTGCTGGTTTCTTTCGCTTCACTCCGCTCCGGGCCCTGAAGTCAGGGTGGACATAGAGGCTCTGAAGGAAGTTTATAGAATTAGTGCCTTTCGGGGAGAAATATGAAAGTAAAAGGCTGTTTCCGAAAGGATATGTTTCGGCCCACATTTAAAACGCTCCGTGGGGGGAGTTGTTTAAAGTTCCCTTTCCATTTCTCTTGCCGTCACAGGAAGCAGGCCGAGGGCCCGGTGCTGGCTGCTACCTGTGCCGCGGGGTGTCGGCGCCCGGGGCGCCTGCGGTGCACAGCAGGGGGGCGGCTGGGCTGGGGAGAGTGTGATGCCAGGAGATCGCGCTTTCTGTTGTGCTTCTACTTTCTAGACCTCGTAGCGTGGACTGACACACTTATGACACATCCCAGGAGGGCCTTTAAATTTTAAAGCCACAATTATAACACAGCAGTCAGCCACCCATGGGAGGTGTGCTTCAAGGACAGCTGCTCCGGACGGGACATGTCGCCATGTCCTCTCGTTTGTTTATTCTAATCCTTAATTTCCCAAAGTGGGTGATTCTGCGTCTCTTGAAAAGAAAGAGTTGAGAAGGCGATCTGCTAGCAGGGCGGGAAGCCCAGGGCCCGGGCGGCGGAGGTGAGCGGCGGGCCTGGCTGGCGGGCTCGCTGCGGCGAGTACCTGACAGCCTCGTTATTTATTTATTTTTCACAACAAGGAGTGTAACAGTCAATAATTCATATCTAAACCATATAAGCAAGGGCATGACATGGATGAAAGTGACAATAAATATGATTGCATGCGGGTGATACACATTGATGGGCGCACATAAAGGGGCAGGCGCTCGGCTTTCTCTCTGGAGCTCTCTGTGTTTCTCTTTTGAAAAATAAATAGTTTCAAGATGTGACCGTGTGATGGACTATGTAATTACTCGGGGCCTGAATTGTATGAAAAATTAGCGAGCAGCTCCTTTGTCGAGTGCTGTTTGCGCTGCACAGCGCATCCCAGACAAAGCTCCGGGCAGCGGCCGCCAGGTTGCTCGCGCGCTGACCTTATTGCCAGCCGCTAATTGCATTGTTTTAGCTGCGAGACACCTTTTAAGAGATTTATGGGCTGTGCATACAGATATCACGGGCTGTTTCAGTTTGTCAGACTTTTTAGTTTTTCTTTTTCTGTTCGCCTAGAGCAGGGAACCCAAGTACAGATGCACATTTTTGTTGTCTTTTTTTTCTTCTTATTTTTCCTTTTTTTTTTTTATATATCTTGATGCTTATTTATTATGAGTATTTGGTGTGGTGACATTGGGTTCTAATCTAATCTGTGTCCACTGATCTTGATTTATAAAATATGGAATCAAGACATAAAGACATATTTGAGAATCCAGGCTAAAGAGACTCTATTTTTGGGGATACTTTATCAGATTTTTATTGAAAGGAAGCCCATCAGGGCACTTACCTGGATGTTGTGGCCAAAGTGTTTAATTCCAGCCTCCTAATTAAAGCCTCCCGGGGAGTCGGGGGGAGGGGGCGGGCCTGCGGAGACCTGGCCGGGTGGGCTAGAGAGAGGTCCTTGCTCCTGAGGCTGAGCTGGTGGGAGAGCAGCCACGCTGGCCACGCCGTTCTCCCAAGGTGTAATGTCTTGTCGGAATATGTGTTTTGTTTTTTAATTTCTCTGTCATTTAACGACATTCATATTTGGAGATTTTTAAAAAATATAAATTAAGGGTTCGCATGTTGCCTCTAGAATAATATATTTTTAAAAATACTTTGTCAAGGATGTAAATTGAAAACGGTAGGCTCACTGCCCCGTGGTGAGGGGAAACACACACAGAGTTTTGGGTCGGAGGGCATCCATGGGTGAAAGTTAGAAGTAAAAAAAGGAAAAGAGAAAAGGCCTCCCCCCTCTGTCTTCCGCGTGCTGCGGGGAGGGGAGGAGAAGCCTGCCTGGGGTGCAGGGCGCTCGGGTTAAAGGTGGGAGTCCGCCCGGGGGTCCCACAGCAGCCGCTCACCTCCCAGCTCGGCTCTGCCACCGGCCCCGCAGGCTTGCCCCTGCCTCCTACGTCCTGTGTGGGTGGGAGGCAGGCACGCGGCTTGGGAAGTTGCAGGAGTGTCTTTCTCTCTTGGTCCAGAGCTAGCGGAAGGTCACTGGGTAGCCCACCATCACTGGGTGGCCCACGGTCACGGGGTGGTCCTGCACGTACCTTCCTTCGTGGTGTCACTCCTGTCGACCCCCCTTGCATCTACCAAGGGTTTCCCAGCTTCCCTCTACCTCCGGCCTGTGGAGGCCGGGCGCAGGGCGCGTTTTGTGGGGTGTTGTGTCCTCCCTGGGGGGTCACGAGGTCACACTTTGGCTCAGCTGGGCAGGTGGGGCTCAGAGGAGCCGGGCATGGCATGTGTTTGCGGCTTTTGTTAATGATTTTGGTTGGGAAACTCAGAGCCAAGTCGGAAAACTCGCTGAGACTGCCTCACCAACCTTTTGGAAGTTTAAGGAAACACAGGCACAAGCCCCCGGAGCCGGCAGCGGCGCGACAGCACGGTTGATTGATAGGTATTTGAGTCAGAAATTACCGTGGGGATATTAGAGAAAAAAAGAAAGAGCCCCTGTGTTTTCTTGCCTCAGAGTGTGGGTAAGTTTTTATTTTCATACCTTTGTGCTTTTTAAGTAAACGCGACGAAGGAAGAATGCCCGGCGGAGCCGCAGGCGGGCCCAGCCCCGCAGAGGAGCCGCGAGGTCTCCGGCGGTTCCGAGGGGGTCCCTCTGCGCCTGGGACAGATTTGTGGGGGGTTTGGGACCATGTGGCATTGCGTTTCCTTTGTTTCCGGAGCCGCCCCGTGTCTGCCAGCACCAGGCCGTGTCTACCTGTGTGTGCGTGTGCTGGGAGTGGGCCACGGGTGCAAGAGGAGGAGAAAGTCAAAGGTCACATTTTGTAGCAAGACCTTGATTATTTCGGTGAATGCCCCTTGGTTTTTTTATTTCAATGTCAAAAATCACACAGGTTTAAAAACTAGGAAAACAAAAAATCCCGTGCGCCAGTTCCTCGGGAGAAGATTTACCGAGAGCAGGAGCTGGGAGGCGGACAGCTTTAATTTTAGAACTTCAGGGCTCGCTGGCACTGCTCGGCGTTTCCTGCACTGGAGTTAAGTCACGGGAGGACATTAGAAAATGCTTTCTGCTTTCTTAACACCCTTTGTTCTCTCGGTCTTTTTCCTCTGTGTTTGGTTAGCACCCCCACCGGAGAGCTGTTAGTTACCACCCCGTTCCCTTCGACACCTCCCTCCAGTCTCGCCTGCCGCTCCTGTCAGTAAAGCGATTACTTACGGGAGAATAATGTGTGTGTGCGCACACGTGCACGTGTGTACATGTGTGCTCTATGTGGGTCGGGCTCTGGGCGGAAGCTGTGCGCCACAGGGCAAGGTTCTGACGGTGAGGCCGGGAGTACGGGACAAGGGGAAGGAACTTAGACAATTCCCGGCTGCCTCTGCAGACGCCTTGCGGAGCAGAAATGGCCGGTGGCTTTCACAGAAGTTTGTCTATAGCAGAACTCGTGTGTATGTGTGCATGTGTGCACACGTGTATGTGTGGACACGTGTATGTGCATGTGTGCACGCACATGTGTGCACGTGTGTGTACGTGTGTGTGTGTGTCCAGGGTCTGAGAGAGGCGGGGAGCAGCCCAGCGCGGGGAGCTCACCTCGGCTGTTCATTGTCATCGGGGCATAGAGCGTGACGTTTGAGATGAGAAGTGTCCCTTCTCTCCAGTCGGTGTTGGATAATCCATTTTGGGGCAAATTCTGGCATCTGAGAGGGGAGGAGGGAGCTTCGAGCACTAGGGTCAGACCTACCAGAATGGGATTTGGAGAACTTAGTGTCATGTCTTCTAACCAAGGGGGTGACTGTGCGGGTGGGAAATGAGACTGAGGACGCTGGAAGAGGTGGGGTGAGGGGGAGGCTCGTGACCTAGGAAGTGGGGTGTGGGTGGAGAGGTGGGGGAGGGTCCCAGCGGGTGGGCTGCTGGGGGAGGGGCGCTGAGCTGTGTGTTCAGCTCCCTGCTGGTACCAGGCCTGTCACACTGTGGCCTCCACCTCCACTGTCAACATGAACTTCTGGTTGTTGTTGGCAAATTACAAAAAATGTCCCCAAACAAGCAAATGAACCAACACTTGGATATTGAACATATTTACGTGGGAAGGAGTTTTCATTGTCGCGGAAAGCCTGGCCCTGGCTTGGCCTGAGACTTGGTTCACACGCGGCTGGAGAATTCCGCCTTAGCTTTGGTCTCAAACTTCTTTCCCTGGATGCGCTGTGTTTTCAAGTTGGGAAAGTGAATCTAAATATAGTTCTGTTCCTTTTTATAATTTCCTTTTACCCAGAACGCCACCTGATAGAGGCAGCATCCAGGCCCAGCTCCCAGGGCAGTTGTCACTCATTCCCACGTGACCCTGTGCCCCCCATCCATGGTGTAGCCTGGGTGACAGGAGTGACGTCATTGGCTCCACCCGAGATGTGAGGTGTAAGGAGCCCACTGATTGATAAATAAAATAAGTGGCAGATTAATGAGTTGTTTGCAAAGAGCTTTGCACTCTCCAGGCTGTATAAATAAAAGCTGCCGTGGGCTCTGTAATAGATTATCTCGGGGCTCGTATCCGACTCCTTCTCATAGGACGGCACTGTGTGAACTCTCCCGGGCCAGGGGCACCTCCTGGCCTAGGACGGTCGGTAGCCAGTGGGCGTGTGAGGGCTCGGGTGCCATCTTCTGCCTCTGCCTCTTCGAAGCGTCACTTCCCAGACTCAGCAGAGTGGTTCCCAAGAAGGAGAGCGCAGTGTGGACTGTCACAAGCTTGTGACACCTGCCCCCTTCCTGGCAGAGCGGTTTCCGACCGCAGCTCAGCTCGGAGGCGCTGCTTCTGTCCCGTGACTGGCGGTGGGGTCATCATTGCAATGCGTGGAGACTCATCCATCTTGGTTTAGGTCACAGCTTCCACTCCCGTCTTCCACTGACATTTTTGTCATTAAGTGGGGACTGGGGTGGGCGTCGCTCACCTGCTCTGGCTTTAGACCTATCCCTAAACAGTTACAAGATGCCTGAATAACTTTAGGAGTCAGTGTACTAGCCGCGGTGAAGGACTTGGTCTCTGAAGCCAGACCACCTGGGCCGTGCCACGGATCTACTTTTTAGCTGTGCGACCTTATTCAAGTTCCTAAACCTCTCTGTGCCTCATTTTCCTCATCTATAGAATGGAGTTAATAGTCGTATCTGTCTTAGAAGGTTGTTAGGATTCAATGAGATAATCCATGTAAATTGCAGTGCCTGGCACAGAGTAAACAGTTGGTAACTGTTAGCTTTTATTCTCTCTGGCCTGCTTCCTCACATGAAGAAAGAGCGGCCTGCACCAGATGGTCCCCACAGACCAAGCCAACTCCAAGGCGCCGAGGCTCTGCTGAAAGGAGACCAAAACTGCTGAATTTAAGATTCACCGTCTTTTGTTTCTCTTGCCATTCTCTTAGAGCGAGAAACAGCTATCCTGGCCAAGCAGGGCTGGGCTGGGCTGGAAGAAGGGAGGGAGAAAGTGGGGACGAGCAAAGACAAAGACTGTAATTATCCGCAAACTAGACTACAAGCACGGAAAAGCTCTAGAATCGCATATGTTAGCGATGGTGTTTTCTTAGCATCGGCAACTGGAGATATTATGTAATCACAGAGAAAAGCGTCCATTCAATGCACAAGTTCCCAAGCAGGAAGAGAAGAGTGAGGTTAGGGTGACCTGACCTCTTCTTGTCTTTTAATATGTTCCTTACTTACGAAAGACGCTGGTCATCATGGCAGCCTCAATACGGAGTAGATTTATTATTTTCTCATAGCTTTTTTGAGATACATTTCATAAACCATGGCATTCACTCATTCACAGTGTGTATTCAGTGATTTTAGTATACTTGCAAAATTGTGCAACCGTCACCACAATCTAAATTTAGAATATGTTCATCACCGCAGCACCCATGACCAGTCAGTTTGTGTCTCTCCCTTTGCCTCGCCCTCGGTGACCACTCATCTGTGTGTGTAGATTTTCCTGTTCTGGACATCCTACATGATAAGGAGCTAATATGAAAATTGGCCCAACGGCAGAACGACCGGTCGTTATGATGCACACTGACCACTAGGGGTCAGAGGCTTGATGCAGGAGCTGCCCCCCGGTGGTCAGTGCGCTCCCACAGGGGGAGTGCCGCCCAGCCAGAAGCCAGGCTCACGGCTGGCGAGTGCAGCAGCGGTGGTGGGAGCCTCTCCCGCCTGCTGCAGGCGAGTGGCAAACAGCAAGGGCTTCCGGACTGCGAGAGCCCTGGACTGCGAGAGGGATGTCTGACTGCCGGCTGGCGGCCATCCCCTGAGGGGTCCTGGACTGGAGGGTGCAGGCTGGGCTGAGGGACACCCCCTGCTCTCCACCCAGTGCATGAATCTTGTGCACCGGGCCTCTAGTTTTTACATAAATGCAAACGGACAGCATGCTTTGTTACCAGCTTTCATGTCGTGAATGTTACTATAGTGATGCTGTACGCTGTTCCTCTTTTACGACTGAGTGACATTTCCGTGCGGCTGGCCCATACTGTGTTCACCTGCTAGCCAGCTGGTGGCTGTTCCAGGTGTTGTGTGTCGTGTGGCAGTGGACGCTGCACACTCACTTTGCGGGGGCCTGTTGCTGTTTCTCGGGGTCCTCACCTGGACAGGAAAGACGATGGCACCATGTGCCTCGCTGGAGGAGGCACGAGGAAGGACAAGAATATAAAGCACATAGTTTATCGAGCTTAAGCAAGAAATGGCCACGGCGATCGTTTTTCTGAAACCACGTGGCAGGTGTGGCCACTCCTGCCTTTGCGAGGCTCTGTCTGCTCAGGGGAGATCTCCAGCATCACCTGGGTCACCAGCTCACCACCTGTCCCTGTGTCCGTCTGCGTGGGAGGCACAAGTCTGGGGGTCTCCCCCTCCCACCCTGGGGTTCTCGCGAGGAAACCCGTGGGGGACAGTGCTGCTCTGTGAGCCCATGTGTGGTTTTAACTCCAGTGTCTCCAACGTTCCAGGAGCCACTTAGGAGAGGAAAAAGAAAAAACGGACATTAATTTTAATAGTACATTTTATTTAAACCCGAATATGTCAAATATTCCACCGTGATCAGCATAAACACTGAAGAGACACTTTGCTCTTTATTTTTACTGGGTCTTGAGGTCCGTCGTGGATTTCACATTCACCGCGTCTTCACTTTGGACGAGCCCACTTCACAGCCCACACGTGGGCGAGTCCGTCCTACAGGGCCCTGGCAGATCTGTCCGATCCGTGTTTGGGCATAGTTTTCACAGCCTGAGGAAGATATGTGCTTCTTTCCTACTCAGATGTGTCTGGTAGGTCTGTGGCGATTGCAATCTGTTCCTGCTGGATAGAATGTTCCAGAAAGCATATCTGAGGCCTCCTTCCGGAGGAATGCTTCGCTGCTGGCAACTGCTGCGTGGCGCCTCTCTCCCCTTCTCTTTCCTTCTTCCCTCCCTTCACCCCCAGCGCCGTGCTCTATGCTCTTCCCCTTGAGCTTAAGACAATCTGAACTGTTCCCTGAGATTGCACAGTGGGTGGGTGAGCCCCTTGTCCCCCAGCAAACCCTGGGCCCAGCTGGGGCCACGGCACGGGGTCACCGGCCCGGGCAGGAGCTCCGAGGCGGATGCCGCCGATCAGGCCCGCGTGTCATGCTGAGAACGACTGCTCACCCGTGGTCTCAGGAGTCCATTCCCAGAGGCTGACTCCAGAGAGCCCTGCTGTGCCCGCGCTGTGGCCCCTGGGCCCTGCCGTCCCTGCACGGCCTGGCTTCTGTCCGAGAACCCCTCCCTTGTGCGGCAGTTCTGATGTGGCCATGACCCGTCTCCCGTCCAGAGAGCCAGGTATGGGGGTGTGGTGCTGCTGCAGCCACTGCCATCCGTCATGTCGGACTGAGAAGGTGAACTGGAGGGCAAAAAATCAGCGATCTTTCTTTCAATCCTCACCCAGGGAGTGATACTTTTTCCATTGATTTTAATATATATATATACTTTTATTGATTTCAGAGAGGAAGGGAAAGAAAGAGAGATAGAAACATCAATAATGAGAGAGACTCATTGATCGGCTGCCTCCTGCATGTCCCCTACTGGGGATCGAGCCTGCAACCACGGTGTGTGCCCTGACCAGGAATCGAACTGTGACCTCCTGGTTCATAGGTTGATGCTCAACCACTGAGCCACGCTGGCTGGGCTCCACTGAATTTTTAGAGAGAGTAGAAGGGCGGGGAAGAGAGAGAGAGAAACATTGATGCGAGAGAGAGGCATAAATTGGTTGCCTCCCACATGCACCCTGATAGGGGGGCGGGAAATGAGCCCAAAACCCAGGTTTGTGCCCTTGACTCAGAATCAAACCCACGACCCTTTAGTGCACAGGTGGATGCTCTAACTACTGAGCGACGTGGCCAGGTCTGATGTATTTTAATTGAAGCAGTCAGTGTCGCCTGGCAAGGCTGGTTGAGGCCGCGGTGCCATCCGCCTGCTGACTTTGTTTCTTTGGCGCAGTGCGTGTGTAGCTCGGACCCTGGCTTGGACCTTGCTTTCAGGAACCACAGAGACATGCGGCAGCTCACAGGGCCCAGGCCGCCCCAGCTCAGGTGGCCAGGCAGCTGGGGCTTGGTTTCCACCTTGGAACTGAGTGAACTTGTTCACCACTCGCCTCCTTGAAACCCGAAATACACCCCCCCACACTCCCCCGGGCGCCTGTCAGGGGCTCCTGGAGACTGAGCGTGGCAGAGGGGGAAGCCGGCCGCAGGTGTGGCGCCCTGGCTGGGACCAGTGTGCGCCTGCGGGTGAGGGACTGCGCCTGGGCCTGGAGGGCAGTCAGTCAGTGCCCTGGGCCGCAGGTGCTTTGACACCAGGTGTGGACAGGGTAAGGGAATCTTCCCTGTAATCACATCTTCACTGAGTGGAAAGGTGGCCCTAAACCTCTGTCCCTAACAAAGCAAGGCTCTCAGGCCCCACAAAGGCCCTTTCTTCGAGGCGTCTGTGGCTGCAGGCGATAGCAGGCGGAGAGACAGCTGTCCTTCAGGCGGCCCCTTCCCAGCTGCCTGTCACCCTGCCCCTTGGGGGGGCTGCTGGGTGCAGGGGAGGGTGTGTGCACAGCACCCAGGCTGGAGGCCCACGGGCACCCACATCATGGGAGGGTGGAATTAAAGCAGCTTCGTCCTGAGGCCAAGAAAGGGGAAGGAAGGACCACAGACAGGACACAGGCCGAGGCTCAGCTAGGCGGAAGAAGCTGCTAGAACGGGAGGGTTCCAGGACGCCCAGAGCTTGGGGAAGGCAGGAGCCGTGGTGAGCCCGGCTCAGGGGCTGGTGCTGCCCGCGGGGCCTGGGCCTTGGCAGCAGTCCGCTCGTGGAGGAGGGGTGGCCTGTGACAGGTGGGACTGGGATGCTTGGGATGCCGGGACGTGCCCAGTGTCCAGTGTCCTCCACTTTCCCAGTGGCTCCCGCCAGCCCCTCTATCCAGGGTGACCGTGGGTGTAGGAGGGGACCCCGCCCCCAGGGAGAGGCCCCAGGGACTCACTGCCTTTATGAAGCACCTCAGCTCAGGCCTCACAGTCCCATCGGAGCCACAGTCTGAGCCGCATGTGGTGCAGAGTGGGGAGGGGGGGGGCGCTCATGGTGGTTGCACTCGAGGTGAAGGTCAAGAGGGTGCACTGTGTGGAGGGTGTGCTCAGCACAGGCATGTGAATTTGCAAGTTCTTCCTTGTTGGCCTGGTGCTGTGTCTCTTGTGCAGGGAAGGTTCCAGATCATGCTTCATGGCTGGAGGGACCAGATACCCCAGGACCAGCGTCCGAGGTTCCTCAGTGCCCTCCTGAGCTCTCCTCTGTCCCTCAGCCCTTGCGGGGGCCCCTCATCTCCCCGGGAGATTTTTAACCCAAACAACCGTGATGTAGGTCAGACAGCCCTGCTCGAGGGCCTCAGCCTGTAATGGCGGGGGTGGGGGGGGTGGCTAGCCCTCAGACAGCCCTGCTGCCTCCACGGCGGCCTGTCCCGGCCGAGGAAGTGCCGCCGCCTTAGGTTTGCAGGAGTCCTTGGAGAGCAGAGAGCAGACTTGGGGCGTCTGCCCGCCCTGCCTTCGGGAGGGGCGTCCCCTCCCCCACAGCTGGCTGGAGCCGGGCAGGAAGCGGCTGCCATCAGGCTGGGCCAGAGCCACATCATTTTACTTTTCTTCTTGGGCGGCTCCGCCAGGAAAGATGTCTTGATGTGTGAGCGTTGTTCCTAAATGGAGTCTGCAGAGACAGCCTCCCAGGCAGCCAGGCCCTGGCCGGGCCGAGGCCCCTGGCGGCTGTGGAGGGCAGGGGTGGGCTGAGTGACTTCCCTCTTTGCTCCGAGTTGCCCAGCCCAGCCTCTGCTCCGCCTCACAGGACGGGTCTCACCCCTGTGGCGGCGAAGGGCAGGGACCTGCGAGGGCGAGGTCACTGTCTTCTGGCCGTGGCAGGTGGTGACTGACACAGGCGCGGGGCAGTCAGAGCCCCAGGTGATGGGAGGAAGGAAGGTAGCGCTGGGGATCCTCTTCTCACCTCTAGTCACCTCCACTCGCCCTTCCTGGGGGTTCCAGAGGCGGCTGCTGTGGAGGCTCTGGACTGTGTGCTGAGCCACCTGTCCTGGGGAGGGGTGTGAACTCTCAGGTCCACAGGCCGAGCAAGTGGAGACGGGAGGCCTATGCCTGCCCTGGTGGCTGGGTTTTCCACACCAGTCCGCCTCCTCATTTTAGACCCCCGGGAGGGCGTGGGCATGGCCGAGTGTCCTTCATCCTGGCGGCTTTGTGGGCCGTCTCCGTGGGAGGCACGATGAGCGAGGTGGCGGGACCCAGTGTGCCAGTCGCGGGCTGACCCACAAGGAGCTCGGGGCTCAGGAAGGGGCTGGTGACGTCTGCTGACTCCCCCAACTTCTGGGCCCAGGACAGCACAGCCTTAGGACGGGGGTGTGGCTGTGAAGGTCCGCGGGCTCTGGGCAGGCCAGCGCCTTCGCGGCCTGGCAGGGCCGTGTCCGAGTTCTCGCTCAGCTGGGCTCCTTGCCCTTCCCCGAACCTGTGCCCAGGACTCCCTTGCCGTTCTGCTTTCGTCCTCTGTTCCCGTCCTCCCTCCAGCGGGGCCTCCCACCACCCAGCGATTTGCTATTTGCCCAACTTGTGACCCGAGAGCACTTGGCATTTCCCGGGCGGCTGGCATTTACCGCCCGCCGGGCAGGTGCGTGGTGACATTTGCTCACCTGGGCAGCGTGCGCTCGGTGCCCTGGCCGAGGGGCGGCTGAGAGCGAGCGTGACCTTTGCCTCTGCCCGGAGCTTCCTGGGCGCGGGAGGAGCCTCTGGTGGCAGGTGCGGAGCTGGTGGCACTCGCACTCCGGTGCGTCCGTCCAGCCGGCATGTGGACAGTGCGCGTGCGCTCCCGTCATTACTTTAACAAGTGCAGGTCCACACTCAGCTCCGCGCTCACCGTGCGCCTCCCGCTTCACAGCCTTCTTCCTGCTCCCCTCCTCCCGCCGCCAGGAGGTGCTGGGCTGACTAAAGCCTCGAGCTATGGGATCTCCTGTCCCTTCAGTTTCCAAGACCCATGACGGCGTCCAACCGGGGTCTGCCAGGCCGGGCCGGGCTGCTGGCAGAAAATAGCTGCTTGTCTCTTTGGACCAAACTGGCCGAGGAGCTGGGTCAGCCCAGTGCCCGGGACAGGCCGGCCTGAGGGCGTCCCGGCTCCTGGAACCCACGGACGCACAGGCTGCGTGCCCTGGGCGGTCAGCCGAGGAGGCGGCCGCTGCAGGCTGCGCTGTCACCTTATCCTCCTGTTTACCGAGTCCAGTCGCGGAAGGGCGAGGGCTCCGGGCCAGGGGAGGCGGGTCCCCCGCCGCTGGCGCTGGGACAGTGTCAGCACAGCGTGGCCCTCCCTTCTGAGCTGGGTCCTGGGCGCAGGTCACAGGCCTGAGGCACGGAGCCCTGACCACACACAGGCTTTAGGACAAGGACAGCGAGATACAGGGAGTGTAATGATTGTCCCTGCAGCCACACAGCTAACGAGAGGTGGAGTTGGGGCGGGTTTTACTCAGGACGTTTAAATGTAGGTTTCTCTAGGAAATGCTCATTCCCATTGAGTGACAGCCCTTCAAATTGTGGTTCTTCCAAGGAAATTCTGTGGAATGTACTCAGTTGTCCCCAAATAAATCATGTTTCTGGCCGTCTCCGTCACAGACGTGGTCACCCCGGGCTCTGGCTGGCTGTATAGCACAGGAAAGGCCCAGAGTCCCCAGGCCGTCTCCTGGCTCCCCTCGGCCTCCCTGGCTGCCGGTGCGAATCTAGCGTGTCTTTCAGGCAGGGGTGCGCCTCGTTTCCATAGGTGCCTGAAGCTTGACGGTCCCTCGTGTGTGTTCATACGTGTATGCATGTGTTTATATGTGCATGTACGTTTATATGTAGATGAGTGTTTATATGTGCATGCATATGCGTAGGTGTATATATGTGCATGCACGTGTGTATATGTGCACATGCGTGTTTACACATGTATATGTGTGTTTCTGCGTCACCTTTCCTAATTCCTTCTGTGAGGCCTGGGGTCTTGCAGGAACATACAGCAGGTGCAGTGCCCTGGCCTCGCATGCCTATCCTGGCCTTGCAGTTTTCCTGTCACCTCTCTGTGCGGCCACACTCCCTGCTGGTGCATCGCCGTCCTCAGGGGCATGGGTGGGGCCTCCGCAGAGACCTGCGGTCTCATGTCTCCCGTTACAGGCCCCTCTCGGCCGAACGGCTGGCCAAGCAGCTCCTTTTTGATGTGGGGGGTGTAGTGTGAGGAGGGACATCTGCTCCCCAGGAGGCGTTGGCCTAGGGAGAAGTTCCCTCAGGGCCCGGGTGGAGGTGACACCAGGTGATGGCGGCGCTCCTGGGCCTGTTCCCCATGCCCCCAGGTGTTGGAGGGGAAGCGGTCTCCTGTGTTGAATGTCTTGTTTAGAAACAGGGTCACCCAGGAAGACCTTGATGAAGACAGTGTTACCGTAGACAGACCCGCACTGCCAGCTCAGGGCCTGGTTCCCGCTGCCCCTGTGTTCCTTTTCCCCTGTTGTCCTCTGCCTGCCGGACTTCCTTTCTGGGGGATGATGACATCAGCGATAAAATTCTCTGTGTATCCACAGTACCTGTGATGTATCTGATTTATTTATTTACCTCTCATCTCATTCCAAAGTGGAATCACACAGCTTACCAAAAGATACAAGTGACGCAAAGAGATGTACTACATGACTGTGGAGTTAGGGGAGAAGATTCAGGCAGAAAAGCAAAAGCAAGGGGTGCCAGTGCGGGGAAGGGAACGCAGATGCCCTGCTCTTTGCTGGTGAGGAAGGAGCTGCCTGACTGACGCTGTAGAGGGGCTGCAGGTCCGGCTCTGTTCCTAGCAGCACAGCGAGAAGGAAACAGGCTTGGTTTAGCTTTCAGAGCCCTGAGACCTGAAAACAAATCGGCTGCTTGGAGAGGAAGATGTGTTCTGTCCAGGCTCTGCTGATGCCTCCGTCGTTCCGAACGAGGAGACGGTACAGTGACCACCCACATAGTCTACTTCATGCCCCTCCCTCCGCCCTCCCCATTGTGCTCACCAGGCTTTACTGCACCTGTGGGCTGATGACCTGGTTCCTCTTAGACTAAGGAATTTCTGGAAAACAAAATGCTCCTTTCCCTTTCTCGTTTCTTCCTTCCTTTCATTTAGCATGCATTTAGCAGTAGATGCTCAGCTAATATTTTAAAAATTAAAATACTGTTTTACCTATTTATCCAAGGAGGAAAATCCATTTATCAACCTTTACTGAGTACTTGCTACTAAAAACAAAAGGATCAGTAAAAAGTCTCCCCCTTTGCAGAACGGACAGTCTACTGGGAATAGATGCATCTTAGCAGATACGTTGGACTCGAACTTGGGTGCTGCCTCAGGGAGGCGGGACATGCTATCTTTTGTGAAATGAGGTCTCAGAGTGCTGGCGGGCTCAGGGTGGATGCTGGAGCCGGCGGGAAGCGGTAAAATGCATGATGGGCACCTGGAGGGGGCGTGGCTTTTTGGTGCCATTTCTCCTCTAATTAACGCAGGTCACTGGGATCAGGGGTAGGGCTCTTTCTTGGTGTTTCCTGACTCTAATTGGCAGCTCCGGGGAGCTGGCAGCCCCTTTGTCCATTGTCTGGAGTGTGACCACCACGAGCTGTCCTGTGACGGGTCACAGAGCAAAGCCGGTCCTAAGGGCCAGAGACCTCGCCGTCCCTGGGACATTCTGGTGACATAAGAGAAGAGCCAGTGGCTGCCACACTGGCTTTCCCCTCTTGTTCATTTGTGGGGAGTCCTCTAATCTACACGGATAGTCCGAGCTGTGCCTCCTTCCCCTTCCTCTCTCTTTTCTTCCTGCCTTTCATTTAACATGCACTTACCAGGCGCTCCGTCTAAGCTAGGCATGATGAGAATGCAAGCGAGGCCCTGGTCCTGAAACGCCTTAGGTGGCAAGAAACAAGAGAGGCTTCAAGGCCAGTGGACCTCAGTGTGCCACAGCAGGAACCCACAGCTCTCACGCAGAGGAAGATTCTAGAAAGATGGCTCCATTTCCTGCAGGACCTCAGCTTCCCCTTCAGGTGTGGACTCCCGGAGGGCCTTGCCTCGCCCATCTTTGCATACCTGGCTTAGTGCTTGGTAGATGATGATGCTCAATCAATGTGAGTTGGAGGCAAGAGAGGAGTCACAGATAATTTATCTAAATCTAATCAGACTTATTTATCTTTTCAGACAGAACATCCTAAGGAATTCTACAATTTCTACCCTCTGCTGTGAGCACTGAGGATGGGCACCTTGGGCTGTGCTTCCGTGATGAGTTGGAGAAGGGAGGGCAGGACAGAATCGTTCTTAGGTCTGTGCCATGCCAGCCACCCCGGTGCTCAGAGACAGGTTTCTGGTTGGAGTGAACCTGTTGGGAGTGGGGAGAGTCCTTGAGTGGCTGCTCTGAGTCTGAATCTTCTAGTGACGATGCTGGACTTGGGGTATGAAGGGTGAGTAGGGTGTGAGCCCCTAATGTGAGCCCCCAGTGTGAGCCCCCAGTGAGCCCTCAGTGTGAGCCCCCAGTGTGAGCCCCCCAGCGTGAGCCCCCCAGTGTGAACCCCTCAGTGTGAGCCCTCAGTGTGAGCCCCCCAGTGTGAGCCCCCCATTGTGAGCCCCCAGGGTGAGCCCCCAGTGTGAGCCCCTCAGTGCAAGCCCCCCACTGTGAGCGCCCAGTGTGATCCCCCCACTGTGAGCCCCCAGTGTGATCCCCTCAGTGTGAATGCATCAGTGTGAGCCCCTCAGTGTGAGCCCCCAATGTGAGCTCCCTATGTGAGCCTCTAATGTGAGCCCCCAGTGTGACCCTCAGTGGGAGCCCCCGGTGTGAGCCCTGTAGCATCTCTCTTCCTGGGGAAGAGGAGAGAGAACAGCTTGACCCTCTCCCCAGCAGGTCCCCCCTCAGGGAAGACTCAGGGTGGAGCCTAGGAGCGCCCCCCGCTCCCCCGGCCTCAGTCCTCCTGTGCCCTTCCCCAGCCGTGTGCCCTCAGGGAGGAGGACCAGCCCGCCCCGCCTGCTCTGTGCTTTGTGATGGAGCCTCCTCGGGCGGGGCTGCGAGGGTCTCACACAGGAATCCTGGGCTCTGAGGAGAGGGGGCCTGAGGACCATGCTGTCCATAGGCATCCTGAGGCTCCGGGCTGGGGTAGAGGTGCAGGAGCGCCCCTTTGTGTGATACTCTTGTGCTGCTGGCCAGGCTGGCGGAGGAGGTGCAGAGCCCACAGACGTGCGTGGGTGCAGGGCGCTGTCAGCAGGCTCCGTGGGCTCTGAGACACTGGCTTTCCCTGTGGCTCCTGTGGAGGTGAATGGTGGGCATTAAACACTGCACCAGGGCAGGCAGGTCACACCGTAGAGCTGCCAGCCAGGGTGCCATGCACACACACACACAATCATCACACACACCACACACATGTGCCACACATATACCACACACATGCATCACACACACATACACGAACACATACCACACACAGACACACACATACCACACACACACCATGCATGCAAATGCACACATGCACACACACACCACACATATACCACACACACACCGACACACACACACTACACACCACACACACATACAAATACATACACCACACACACACAAATACATACACCACACACACGCACCACACATATACCACACACACACACCGACACACACACACACACCACACACACAAATACATACATCACACACATATATGCACCACACACACCATGCATGCAAATGCACACACACACCACACATGTACCACACACACATACATACCACACACATACACAAACACATATACCACACACATACACATACCACCTACACCATTCATGCAAATGCACATGTCCACACACACACACCACACATGTATCACACATATACCACACACACCACACATACACATACACACATACATACAAACACATACACCAAACACACACCATGCAAATGCACATGTCCGCACACACACACCACACATGTATCACACATATACCACACACACCACACATACACATACACACATACATACAAACACAGACACCAAACACCATTCATGCAAATGCACACGTGCACACACACCACACGATGCACCACACATACACCACACATATAACACACACACACATCACAGACCACACATGTACACACACATGCATCACACACATATCACATACCACACACCACATGCACATACACACACATCACACATACACACCCGATAAGCCACACACATACCATACACACACATGCACACCACACACATAACACATCACACACACCAGACACACATACACACCACATACACATACACCACATACACCGCACACATGCAACACACACCACACATAACACACACACCACGCACTCTCACATACATATATACACACACCACACACACCACACACACACATATACACACATATACCACACACACCACACACACCACACAATGCACCACACACACACACACACCACACACACATGCGCATACACACACACCCCATACACACCACATGCAGCACACACACCACACTCTACACACATACCACACACACAACACCACACACACACACCACATGCACCGTACACCAAACACATGGGCCACATACTTATGGACCACACACACACACTACATACATACCACACACCACACACATGTACAGCACACACATGCACCACACACACACACGTACGTACACCACATACCACTCACAGCACACACAACACACACACACACCACACATACTCATACACCACACACATACCACACACACAGGTGAGGAGAGGCTCGTGGGCATTTGGGGTGGTGTGTGGTGTGTGTGTGGTGCATGTGGTGTGTATGTGTGTGTCTGGTATGCGTGGTGTGCGTGGTGTGCATGGTGTGCATGGTGAGGTTCCCTGCACACCCCTTCACTTTCTTGTAGACTTGCAGAACGCTGGGCTGTGAACTGTCTGTCCGCCCCTGGGTCCCCGCGCCCTCCCCGCCCTGTCTTCCTGCAGCCCTCGGGCGTTATTAGGAACTCCCTCTGCTTTAGGGAGAAACAGAGGGAGAAGGAGACCCGCTGGAGGCTGGAGGCGGAGGGACACAACGGGATCCTGGCGGGCGGCCCACAGCCGGGCCCAGGGGCTCCTGGGAGCGGCCTTGTTTTCTTAAGACACCCCGCCCCCACCCTGCCCTCTCCTTTCTAAGGGGCTGTTTCGAAACTCCCCTTTTTCCTTTCTGTTTAAAGAGAAATCTCTCTCTCTCTCCCTCCCCCCCAACCCCCACCCCAGGCCTGAGTGGAGAGCAGTGATTCTCGGGGCTGGCCGCTCCTCTCCGCCCCAGCCCCCTCCCTGATGAAGAGTTCATCCAAAGTTCGCATCCAGACTCTGAACAAAGTGGTGCAGACCTTTTCCTGACTCCTCACCCTTTGTCCCCATCACTCAGTGACAGACAGGGATCAAATGCTGAGGGCCCAGCCAGGAGGGCTGGGGGAGGGAGGGATGCAGAAGAGTTCCATTAACTGCTGGGCCCTGGGAGCCCAGGAGGGGATGAGGAGGGGGAGGGGGAGCTGGGAGGACGGGAGGAGGGGAGAGGAGGAGGAGGACCAGAGGGTGCTGGGCCAGAAAGGACAGCTAAGCTGCCCAGTCGCACACGGAGCCTCCCTGTTCTGCTGAGGCTCCTGTGGTTTCGGGCGCAGACGGGACACGCTGATCCGAAGGGGGCCGGTGGCAGGCTGCGGGCTCAGGGGCTGGCGCTGCGGGCAGAGGGCGGGAAATGCTAAAGCAGGAAACGCGAGGCATGGCGTCCTGCTGCGAGAGACCACGTTCTCCGGACATGGCGGGCTCACCTTTCGGGGGGGATTGGCCTCCTCGGGCACCAGAGGCGCGTGGAACAGATTACTTCCTGCGATGCTGAGTGATCCCCGGTGCCCGGGAAGAACCATTCACCTCCAAAAGGTGAGTTGTTTATTGCCGGCCAGTGGCACGTGGGCCGTAATGTGGCTCATCCATCCTCCCACATCCCCGCGAGCCTTCAGGTGGAGGTGATGGCATTCGCCTGCCACCGCGGGGAGGGCTGGCTGGGAGTGCGGGGGCCCTGGCTCGGGACTGAGTTGCTGGGGGACGGAAAGTGACTTTTCCGGGTCTTGTGGACAGAGCCGCAGCCAGGCTGCCAGGCCGCCAGGTCAGGTAGGCTCCGCCGCAGAGAACAGCCTGAAGCGCTGCAGCCTCCCGCAGCGCGGGATGAGAACGCCCGCAGCTCTCACCAGCTCTCACCGCACGCAGAGGCCAGGGGACGCCCAGGACCGTCCCGCCTCCCTGGGCTCTGGCTGCTCCATGCACCCTGCCCCAGCTCCCTATCACCACCCCGCCCTGCATCGCAGGTCAATGCTGAGGGGTTCAGGCAGCTGCTGGGGAGACGGGCAGCTGGGGAGGAGGAAGTTAAAGGGCCAGTGCTGCTTTTTGGTGAGAATGGGAGGTCACTGGGAAATCTTGGCGTGGGTCGTGGCCAGAAGACCTACCCTTTTCCTCCCTAACTCAGCACAACCCTGGAAGTCTGACTCCGAAGCAGCCTCCGCCCAGCCCCGCCGCCGTGCGCAGGGAGCCCCAAGTTTCTGTTGCCGGGTGAGCAGGGCCGTGCTCTGCGGAGTCAGAACACATGGGCTCCGTTTGTCCCTCCTGCGCATGTGTTACGGCCACTGTACCCCGAGTAAAGGACAGAGCGCGCTCTTTGCTGGGAAGCTGACGGTGACCGGCAGAGAGCTCCGAACCACAGGTTTCGTGCCGTTTACGCAGGTCCGTCCGCTCCCGTGCAGACCGCATGCAGGTGCATGGGTGTCACCTCGGCCTCTGCACATGGGCACGGTGCGGTGGGCACGGTGCCTGTCACAGGTGAGAGGCCGAGGCTAGGGGCCAGCTCGGGGAGCAGTGACGCGGATTTGGGTGGCGTGGGGTGCGCGCCCAGTGACTGCGCAGCGGCTCTGCATGAGGGGCTTGGGCACCAAAGGACCAGGCCGTGTCCTTAGGGTCTGATAACCTGGGCCCTGCGTCACTGCCAGCCCTTCAGGGGGAGGGCACCTGTGCCCAGGTCGCTGTGTCACTTCTGGTGCCTTCATGGGGAGGGCACCTGTGCCCAGGTCACTGCGTCACTTCTGGTGCCTTCATGGGGAGGGCACCTGTGCCCAGGTCGCTGCGTCACTCCCGGCCCTTCAGGGGGAGAGCACCTGTGCCCGGGTCACAGAGGGGCTTTCTGACGACCTCAGCGGCATACAGTGTTCCTGATAGTATGTATCCTGCTCCTGCTCCAGAGAACAAACTTCCCCAGGATTTAGCAGCTTCATTTGCATATAATAAATATTTTAATTAAGAATGATTCTCACCAATTAATTAAAAAGTCTGTCACCACGCTGCTTTCCTGACACCATTTTTATTGACAATGAGTCTGAGTGAGCATTCGAGGAGCAATGACGTTTCGTTTCAGCGTTCCCCAGCCCACACTTCTGGGGGCGGGACGTCCCGTGAGCAGACACAGGCGGGTTTTCCTCGTCCACAGGTAGAGAGACGGGGAGGCCTGTGCCGTCGGGGCCTGGGAGCAGCAGGCCACAGGGCCTGTCCCGCAGGCCGTCCTGCCGCCCCTCCGCGCTGGTGTCTGGGAGCTCCTGGAGGCGTCTGCGGCGTCGGGTCCTGCAGGCAAGCGGGGTGAGCCCCCTTAGATGCCGTCTAGACTTCCACTCCCCCATGGCACTTGGCGAGTTGACGGGTGTAATTGATGAGTTATTCTGAGAATGTGGCTCCTGAGTAACTAGGTGGGGTGGCTGGGTTTCTGGTGGCTGCGAGGCCGGGGGAAGGGCAGGAGGGGCCGGGCGGGGAGCCAGGAGGGAAGGGGCGCGAGAGGCTCTTTGTTCCCGCCTCGTGCTCTGGTCTGGTTCTGACAGGGCCGCCGTGTGAGCGTCCGGGGCCTCCCCAGTTCCCAGCATGCCCCGGGAAGGGACAGACAACCCCTCACCCGCCCCCCCCCCATCGATTGTGAACATCCGTGGCTGCCTTTTCAGTTGAGTTCCAAGCCATTCACCAAGCAGCTTCACTGCGTCCATCAACCTCGCTGCCCAGCTGTCCAAGGTCATGGCCACCCTTGATGGCTGTGGAGCTCTCACGGGTCAACAAGTTGAAGGTCTGCTGAGAAAGGCAGGGCGGCATCGAGGCCGAGGTCGTGACCGCCTTTCCCGGGGTCATTGGAGATGAGCAGGGCCTGGTGCCGGGAGTGAAGGCGGGGCCTGAGGAGGTGAGCTGGCACCCCCACCCAGCAAGCACAGGACCCTGGGCCGCCGGGGGCCAGCTGTGTCAGTGCTTCTTCCTCCGGGGCTTTGAATTCTGTCCCTCAGGGCTGCACCCCCCTTGCCTTGCTCATGGGAAGCAGCCTCCGGGTTTTCTCGGGGCCACTCAGGTGTGACGGGGCCCCCTCACCAGGAACCACGGCTCCCCGCACCCACCACTATGCATAGACCCTTCCTGGATTCTCACTGTGAGGTGACTGGGAGCACTTCTATTTCCAAGTGTTGGGTGGGCCCAGATTCTGGGGCTACTTCTGAAGAATTAAGCCATGCCCCGAAAGGCTGGGAATTCTAGGTTTGCCCCACATCCCCTTCCCCTCCCCTTTTCCCTGATGGCAGAATTAATCAGGGCGGGAGCCTGGGGTGACTCTGGCTTCAGGGGTTACCAGCTGATTACCAGCCGATGACCCGGGACAGGCCTCCCCTTCCCTGTTTGTTTTCATCTGTAAAAATCCAGGTGTTCGGGAGGCTGTGACATAGGGAGTCATAGCGCCCTGCATAAGAATGGTGCTGACTCTCCTCCCTGGAGCTTTACCAGGTCACGTGGGGGACAGCGTGCCTTGCACTGTGCTTTCCGTGCCGAAGCTGGGGCCACGCCCGCCGTGGCTCCTCCCGCTGCCTGGCTGGGCTGGACCTGCTCCCTTAGGTTCAGCACCGACTCTGGGGTCCTTGACTCTGGGGTCCTTGCGGGGCACTGGTAACCTCGAGGTTCTCTTCCTTTGGGAGAAGCTCCCGCCCCCTGGCTGCCCTCCCTCCCCTCACACCTGTCGCCCAGGTGGCTGCCTGGGGAGGCCCTCCTTCCAGGTAGTGGCATCAGGTGGTTCTTACAGTGACTTCATTTGCATAACATTGTATTAACTTCAAATCACTTTCCCATTTCATTTCACATCAGGGGTGGCATTATCCCCTTTTTCCAGATAAAGACATCGAGTCTCTAAGAAGCAGCTTTAAACCCTGTTCTGCTGCGGTCTAGGGGGGAGGGCCAGAAGCCCGGCGTGAAGCTGGGCCTGAGGCTGTGGAGACCCGTTAGCCCCGCACTGAGAAAAAGATGCCCTTCCAAGAGCAGCTGGACAGTTTAAATTTGCAATGAAACATTTAAGAAGTATAGGTGAACTCAATTTAGAAAATATTCCCATCGATCCAAAGCTCCGTTTCCACGTGTGATCCCTCAAAAACGTGTGAAGGAGATGCTTTACCTTCTTTCTGGTACCAAGTCTTCGAACTCGGAGGGCCTCTCACTCTCACAGCCCGTCACAGGCCGGTGAGCCATGCCAGGTGCTCCGTAGTCACGGGCAGCAGCCACTGTGGCAGCCGGCCAGTCTGCCGCTCACCTGGACAGAGCAGGACGCCGAGGCCCGGGACCATGACTCATAAGAAGAGGCATCAACGAAACAAGCCCCCTTCAGACCTTTCGTGGCGGCGCCTGGCCCACCGGCCTTCCGTGTGAGGACAAGGGCCCTGTCCTCCTGGGCTCCAGGGATTGGGCTCGGCGGGCCTCCACGGGTCCCAAAAGTCACGCTGTCGCCTTCCCCGCGGCAGAGGGCTTTCTGATTGCCCTGTCGCCTGCCCTGGGGGCGGGGGGTGGGGGCGCGTGAGTCCCAGCCGGGCGCGGACCCTGCAGAGGGAGGGCTCCTTGCTGCCCAGAACCTCCCTCGCACAGCTTTGGACTTGGGATGACTCTCCCTAAACATCCTGAGAACGTGAGCATCACCTACGTGGGGGGTGAGCCAAGTGGGCGGTGTAGTCGAGGGTGACCCGGATGCCTCTGGAAGCGGAAAGGCGCGTGTCTGTCCGTCTCAGTGGCGAGCAGGCTGGTGCTGTGGTCCGTTGTCACTGTGTACTCTCCCCTGTTACACGGCTTTGATTTCAGGTCACAGTGTTGAACTTTTCATGCTCACTGTCCTGTGTGAAGTCAGGTAACTGCAGGGTAGATCGTGTCTTGAGAATGAAGATATTGCTATTTCTATGACAATTATTCCACCCTAATTTTGTTTCCGTATTAACCTCTGAGCTTTCTCTCGTGTATCTCAACTTCTCTAAAATCCACGTTATCCAGGAGGAACCTGGGCCCAGAGAAGTTTAGGTCTTGGCTGAGGCCACACAGTGGAGTGACTGGGATGAGGACGGCCAGTCACTGCTTTGAGACAGGAGTTCTCACTGGTCTCTGTTTTGCTTGCTCTGGTTTATAATTTGCCCAACGGTGTGAGCTTTCTTTTGGGAAATGGCTATTGCAGTTAAAAATGTTGAAAATGCTGCCTTAAACCCATCCCTGGAGGAGAGAACATTGAGTCAGACTGTCCTAAAAAATCCGAGATGTATTGTCCCTGAAGGTTAGACAAAGGTTAACCTATGAAGGACCGAAGTCTCCACTGTGTTTTAGGCCTGACCAGCCGGGACACACCGTGCGGTGGTGAAGCCGCCGGCTCCTGCCACCATGAGGGGCTCCCATGGGCCGGGCCTTCCCTGCAGTCCTTGGCCACAGACTCCACCCTGACAGGGTCTCGCCATCTCGGACCCGAGGGAAGTCACGGTCTGGCCGAGAGCGCAGTGACCCAGACAGATGGGCCAGCAGGATGACCTTCCCGCCTGATGGCCTGCGCTTCAGAAAGGTCAGAACTGCAGACCATGCGGCCAGGTAACCGATCACTGTTCACCAGCAGCCACCACAGGGCCTGGACAAGGCAGCGATGGCAGCAAGGCACAGGGGCCGGGGCGGTGACGGGCGGTTCTCTCGGAGGCATTTGACTCATGGTAGAGGGGTTTCCCAGGGCGCCACGCCCACTGGCCAGGTGACTGATCTGACCACTGATGGGGAAGGGAGCAAGCACCTCCATGGGGCTGTATCTCAGCCAGGAGGAGCCAGCTGCCTGGTCCCTGCAGGAGTGGGAAGGAGGCTGCATGGCTCTAGCTCAGGTTCAGTAGGAGGGGCAGGCCCCGGGAGAGGGCGAGCCTTGTCTCGGTCCCTGCCAGCGGCTCCCTCTGAGCCTGCACTGCATTTCCCTGGGATCAGGTGGCTGAGGCTGTCCTTGGCCCGACGCCTGGAAGACATGCCCTTAGCCTGTGGGATGAATTGTCACAGAGCCGCTGGGAGGGGCTGGAGAGAGCACCTTAGAATGAGAAGTGAGGACAAGACCTGCCTTTCTCCGTCCGGGTCCTGGCTGAGGGCAGCACCAGCTTCCAGGCCCTGCACCATCCGGGGCTGACCCATGTGGTTAGGCTGTGAGTAAGCGGAGCCTGGTCAGCGCCCGTCCCCTTCGCCTCTGCAGCAGGAGCCAGGACCCTGCTCTGGCTGGTGGGCAGGCTGCTCATCGAGGCCTGAGGGAGGCGGCCCAACCAGCTCCCGGGCCCTGGTTAGTGAAACCCGCCCCTTCGCTCACAGGTGCAAAGCCCAGGAGAATGGGCAGAAGGGCTTGCGAGGAGGTGCTGGGCTGTCCCCCCTCTGCTGTGGGGATCTGGGTGTGGCCCTTCTCTTCATCCTTAAAAACCTATGTGGCCAGGGGACCGCCCTGTCCCTGTCTGTGCCTGGGTAAGGGGCATCTCACAGGAAGCAGCTCCATGAGTGAGAATAAGGATCGTCAGAAAGACCTAGAAAACATGCCCGCATTCCCCACCTCCGTGTGGTTTGATGCCGTCCGTGTGTTTATGCTGCTGCCTGTAAGCCGGGCAAGGCAATGGGTTCTTTTTTTTAAAATATATTTTATTGATTTTTTGCAGAGAGGAAGGGAGGGGGATAGAAAGTTAGAAACATCAGTGAGAGAGAAACATCGATCAGCTGCCTCCTGCACACCTCCTACTGGGGATGTGCCCACAACCCAGGTACATGCCCTTGACCGGACCGAACCTGGGACCCCTCAGTCCGCAGGCCGATGCTCTAGCCACTGAGCCAATCCAGTTAGGGCAGCACCGGGTTCTTTTGGTTAACAAACTTCTGAGCTTGTTTAAGGGCTGATTGACTTGACCCCCAAATCCACCTCTTCTCAACTGGTACTGAGGACACTGCGGGGGAGTGGGGGGAGGGGGGGACCCTCCACCGTCCTGTCCTCGGTGGTAGCTCTTCCACCCGCAGTTTCCACTTGAGCCTGGTCTGCTTGGCAGGGAGCAACTAGGAACTGCGCCTTGCAAACCGCAGCGTCATTTGACACACACGCTTTTCCGTAGACGTGGTGCCAAGCACTGTGGACCCGTGTCGTTGAGTGTTGCTGTCCTTCTGTGTAGGCAGTGAGGAAGCTGAGGGTCACAGAGCTTAGCCTCCCGGGCCCGCCCGCCGTGTGCTGACCTGCTCGCGGTGTTCTCCCTCCGCCTCCCACTATCCCACTGCTCTGGGGATTGCAGTGTAACCTCTGAGGCCCCTTCAGCCCTGATGTTCCTTTCTCCATTCCTCCCTCCTTCCCTCTGCTTTCTTCCTCCCGCTCTCCCTCTCCCGCTCCCTCCCGCCTGTGTCCTGAGGGCCCCCTGTGTGCCAGGAAGCCCTGTCACTCAGCCCAGCCCTTGGTGATAACAGGACCTAATGATGCAGCCCTAACACCCAGGAGTGGACATGGCTTCTCTCTGTCCTGTGAGCCTGGCCTGTGCGTCTGCTTCACGGAGGCACCCATATGCCACAGGTGACTGACCACAATAGCCGTGAAGGGCTGGCAGACACGGCGAGCTGCTGAAGGGGCGGCGTGACATGGTAACCGCGAGAATTCTTCATGATACGCTGAACATGCATGCCTCTTGGTGGGCCATTCTTTCGCGGCTTTCCCTAAGACCTCTCATGTCAAGGAAATATTTTCTTTGTGATGAATTGCATTTGAAATGTCTTACTGTTTCCAAAATACACGAATTAACAAAATAAAGACGGGAGAGGACAGGACCAGCATCTTCCCTTCTTCCGTGAGGTCAGTGCATCTTTGCTCATTGCTGGGGAGTCCTCAGATCCACCCCAGACCCTGGTCTCTCAGGGACGAGTCCCCACCCTCCTGGAGGGGTGAGACCCCGCCCTCCTGTAGGGATGAGGCCTGCCCTTCTTGAGGGTGTGGAGCTGGGATGGGGTTGGCGGGGCTATGGGAGCGGAGGCTTAGGAGGTCACCTCAACGTGGGGGTGGTGAGCCCCACAGAACTCTCTCCGAAGAGCTGACAGGTGAACAGGGATCTGAGAAGAAGGGGAATCTCTGGGTGGGGTGGGCGTAGGGGTGCAGAGGAGCAGAAGAACAGTTTGATAAAATGAGTTGGTTTTGGAAGAGATCCTTTTGTCCTATGAAATTCTACAGCAGAGCTGGCCAGGTGCATGGCCCTGTGCAGGTGGACGGACGCTGGGCGTGGGCTCCTGCCTGTAGGGGCGAGGACGGCCCTCACACCCAGCGTCCGCACTCATGGCTTTCCCCCTTCTTGCCGATGAGGCCTATTCAGACCCCGTGTGGAAGGCGTGGGGACTCGGAAAGCTTCTCCGTCAGAGGCAGTTGGCCAAGCATGTAAGTCATGTAACTTGTAAATATATGCTGAGCACGGAAGTGTGCAGGGTGCGGGGTTGTATACTCGAGCTTGCTCGGGGCCTGAATAGCCAGTTCAAAGAGGCCAGCTTTTAGGAGGCGTTAAGCTGGACGGAATCCGCCGTCGTCCAGCTCACCTAGGCTGCTCCCAGGAGTGGGCCTGAGAGGGCCTCTGTGGACATGCCCAGAAGTTGGGGCCCCTGTGGAAACAGCACCCAGGTCCTGAGAAGGGCTTCGCCCCTTAATGATTCCAATGTGGGTTCAGGAGGGACTGGTGGCCGCTTGCCCTGGCGTTTTCATCTCTGCACTGAGGCCTCCTTCATTCATCAACAATATTCACTGAGCACCAACGTCCTGCCAAGCTCTGTGCCCACAGGTGCCCAGCAGATGCCTCCTGAAAGGAGGTGGGAGGCATGGTGAAGGCCGGCAGCAGCTTCCCCGCAGCGGGAAGGGACTGACGGGCTGGAGTGCAGAGAGCCCAGCCCAGCTGCCTCTGTGCCCGCCACCGGCCAGAGCCGCTCCTCAGCCCAGGTCCCGTGGGCAGGGAGGCCGCTGCCAATGACCCGACAAACCCTCTTCACCTGCATCGGCGCCTAACGCCGAACCTGGCGTCCCCTGGTCTTTGCGTGACTCAACCAGAGCAGTGGATGGCATGCTGTCGCCCCTCCTGGGCAGACCAGGAAAGCAGCAGGTGCACCACTGGGGGGTGAGCTGAGCGGCCCGGACGTGGGGCTGTCTCCACCTCAGCCGGACTTCCCGAGATCACAACAGGCTCTGCCCCAGACCCCTGGCTCTGCCCAGGGCCCCCTGCTCTGCTCTGGACCCCGGGCCTCATTTTTCAGGGGATTCTGTGAGTCCACAGGGTGACAGGCAGCATTTGGGGTGGCGGGAGGTGGAGGAGGAGGGATAGTGATGGGCTCCCGGCGGCTTCAGCAGGCTCCCCACTCATGATTCATGATTCTTTCTCTGGAGCTAATTTCTGTTAATATAGGAATTCCAGGCATCTTTCGGGAATTGGGGGAGACTGCGCTCTCCTGAAATATGAACCATCTGCGCTAAGTCTCTGGAAAGAGTTGATATGAAACAGACATTGTTTCAAACAATAAATTCCCCTTTGCTCATTAATGAGAAAATAAATTTAGGGGCAGAGGTGTCAGACGTTTCAGGAGGCCTCGCTTAGCACGGCTTGCCCCCCGAGAAAGTGAGAAGGTCCGAGCAGGAAACCGGTCTGAGCGCCCCGCGGCCTCCCCGGGACCCCCTGCCTCTCGCAGTCGCTCTGGGATCTTTTCTTCCTGAGCACTGGGGCAGAGCAGGACAGGACCTGTGAGCCATCTCAGCAGGGCCTGGGGACTCCTCAGAGCCCTGTCCTGCTCCCACTCCCTGCCCCCTTCTCTGCCCCCAGTTCCTCTCTCTCCTGGGGCTCCTTGAGGCCTCCTGGGCCCACCCGGGCACTGAGCTTCCTGGCCTCGCCCGGAGCCAGCATTGCTCCTGTGCAAATCGCTCAACCCCTGGGTGTCAACAAGAGCCGTGCACGTGGGGAAGGGAAGGAAAGCCGGCCACTGGCAGGGCGGGGACAACTCCCCTTTACCTCTGCACCCCCAGCTCCTGATGCAGCACCGCACACTGCGGGTGCAGAGTCTGTCCAGTGGAAGACGGTGAATGTGGGGGCCTTGATGAAAGAGGGGACAACGGCATGGCCACCTTCCACAGAGAAGGGAGCGGGCCGGGGGCCAGTGAGGGGGTCCCAAGTGCTTCCTGGCCAAGGGACACAGTGACTCCAAGACAAAAACCCCTACGCCCCAGGCCCTGCGAGATCCCAGATGCGCCTGCTGTCACAGACGGTACCGAGGCCAGCGGTGGCTCCCGCGTCCCGGCCGGCCATCCACACGCAGGCCCGCAACCCTCTCTGGCGCCAATAACAGTCTCCCTGCGGACAGGGGGATGGGGCCAGGACTGCGGGAAGTCAGCTCTGAGCTTGGAGGGTGGTCCAGGCCCCTCCCGTCCCTTCTTTGAACCAGGCAGCGCTGGCTCGCCGAGCCCTGGGCCCCATTCCCTGTGGTTGGGGCCTGTGGTTTCCAAAGACAATGAGTGGGTCCACATGAAAGTGGGTGTAGCAGCCAGAAGCCCGCGTCCAGGAGGCACTGGGAGGGGACAGCTTCCTAAGAGGCGATGCTCCCTGTGGGGGCGCAGGACCAGCAGGCTGGTGGGAACAGGCGGAAACTAGGAGAATGCATGATCACTCCGCCCCTCCCGTGGTCAGGCTCACGGTGGCCGGCGGCCCGAGTGAGGCCCGAGTGAGGCCGCTGTCCTGAGTGGCCGCAGGGCTGGCACCACGCTGGCTGGGGCAGCCAGGCCCTCCTTAGAGTCTGGACCGGGAGATGGGGGAGAAAGAAAGGCGAAAATTGAATTAAGTGTCTGCCCAGCAGAATGAATTCTGTCTCCAGCCAGGCTGGCTCACATCTGTCCGCCTTTTTAGTTTCTGAACTTTCTCTCACCATAAATCCTGTTTCTTCTCCTTTTATCATGAGAATGTTTTATGTCTCTGCCAGCCCTCTGGCTGGTCCATGCCTGCCCAGCCCGGTCCTCCCGGCCTTCATGTCACCGTCTCCGATCCGGTTCACTTTGAAGAACCTTCTTCCCCTTTTCCCATTTCGGGGTTTCTTGCTTTATGGTTGGTGTTCCCTTGACCTTTCCGGGGTCGTTTACTTCTCTAGTTTGGGCCGCATTCCAATTTTTGCCTTTCAAGTAAAATTGTTCCTCTCACGCAGCCTCACTGGGGCTCAGTTCTCTGGTGTCTGCTTAGTGAGTCCTGCGCAGAACAAAATGGGCCCTGGCTCGGCCATGCTCCACCCAACTGCTGCCTCGCTCTGAGGCGTGGCTCATGCACTCTGCCGAGAACAGAAAGGAGAGTGACCCCCCAGGAGTTGGGGACACTGTCTTGGGGGGCTGCTGCCTGATTCTGGGGTGTCGTAGCCGGGCCTGCGGAGCTGGCCCCCCCAGCCTTTCTCCCATCGCCCTTCACCTCCAGCCCAGGAGAGGGACAGCCCCCAACAAAGGCCCCTTTCTTCCAGACCTCTGTTTTGATAGTCTCAGGTTACACTCGGCCTCCCTGCCATTTATAACCCTGACATGGGCAGCATGATGTCATGTTATTTTTCAGGATCTCAAGGAGGGACTTTCTGCCTGGGGTCAGGGGAATGCCAGTTGATTTTTGCTGAAATGAACCATGGCAGCCACCACATGGGCTCCCAGTCCAGGAGGGTGGAGGTGAGGCCGCGTGCACTCCGGCTCTGCCGGCAGACCTTCCTCTCCGCACCGGGGCCGCCCTCTGCGCGGCCCGGCCGCTGCCCTGCCGCTGTCCTGCTGGAGTCTGGCGTCCGTCCTTGTCCTGACTTCCAGTGTCTGGTCATTGAGCTGAGACTGAGCGAGGAGTGACACAGGAAGGAACAGGGACATGGGGCTCCCCTCTCCCCCTGGAGCCTGGGGGTGACCCCCGGGGTGCTCATGGTAATTCCCACTCCCAGAGAGAACTGTTGTGGGATAGTCCTGTGGGGTGAGCTGATGGGGAGAACTTCGGACAGAAGCAGCTTCGAGCAGAAACCAGGCCCCGCTGCTGAGTAACACCCGGGGCAACGCGCGACTCTCGGGCCTGAGTGAGCACAGGGCACAGCCGAGGCACACTCAGCGGGAGCTGCTTGCACACAGCTGTCCGACCCTCCCTACAAGGAGAGATTGAGGCAGCGAGGATCAGAGACGGGGCAGGGACCCAGACCTGTGCCGTGACGAAGGCTGCCGGCTACCCGTCTGGACAGTGGTTCTGTCCGAGCGGCCAGGCTGCCTGCTGGGTCCCAGTGCGACGTCAGGCCCGCCCAGCAGCCACGGGCGCCTCCTCTCTTCTTGTCAGCCCCCACCTCCCCGGCTCCTACCCCTCATTCTCTCCATCACTGAGGACATGACTCCCACACCCATGGCACCACCTGGTCCCTGACCTTTGCCAACGGGCTGGCGAAGCGTCTGCCTCCATGTTCACCCTCGGAAATGCAGAAGCGGCTCCTCACCCCGCACATCTAAATGCAGGCTCAGTGCAGTGCAGTGCCCGTGCCCGTGCCCGTGCCAGGCTGGGAGCACGCCCACGGAGGCCTGGCTGGCCTGGCCACG
>NW_006299394.1:959425-961849 GCF_000327345.1 Myotis davidii | reverse complement strand
TTCCCTCAGTTTCTTCAAAACAGCGTTTCTCAGGTCAGAGGCAGTGGGGGCAGGTTCTGCAGGGGTCACCGGAGCGTGGCCTGCGGAGCTGGGAGGGATCTCATCTATTTTCTCTTATTAACGACCCTGGTCGCGTCGACCACGGTTCCCCCTGCTACTCGTGGCTGAATGGGCTTTCAGAGAACCACAAGGAATCTGTGAAAAGCAAACTCATTATTTTTCCTCCGCATCTAATTTCCTCTGCACTGATAGATACGAAAATAACGACGCGACAGCGTTGTTTTTCTGAGGGAGTTTCTCCTTCTTTCAGGCGAGCGACGCTTTAAAAGGTGGAATATTCCTGATGGCTTCCCCAGTGGTTCCCCACCCAGGACAAGTTGCAGACGCTCACCTTCTAAATGTTAGGTGCCAAATGGACCTTTTTGTGATCAATTTGTTTTAATCCCGCGTTATTACCAGCAACCGTGGCCCACTGACGGGGGCGAAGTGGTGATGTGAAGCAGTTCGCACTGGCCCATGTCACCAGGCTGCCCTTTGTGTGGCTTTGTTTCCTGCACACGGATGTGGAACAGTGCCCACCCCAAGTCAGTAAGCCTATGACCTGGGGAGGAGGAGGAGGAGGAGGCCGGCAGCCCACAGCCCCTGTGAAGGGCCAGGCCCTGGGGGGGGGGCTCCCCTGCCTGAAAGGCCTCTCCGAGGTTAAGAGCCAGGAGCCCCGGGAGGTGAAGGGTTATTGTATTTGGTGTGAGGTGCTGTCCAGGTGGTCACCATGGAAACCCTTTGCACTGGGGTCTCCTGAGATGACGAACCAGCCGTGTCCATGTGGAATACAGTCACGTGGATGTGGGACAGATCGATGGCCTGGCCTGGTCTCCGTCTATAATTGGCCTCTGGAGCCTCGGCTCTGTGACTCCCAGCAAACTTTCCAGTGGCCGTTCTCCAGACCTGGGCTGACTCGGCGTGGGGACAGGTCGGGGCCAGTCCTGACGCAGCCACCAGTGCTGCTCCCGGAGGTCGCCGCTGCTGCTGCCCTGGGCCCTGGGGTCCCATATCTGTTGGCCGGCCCTGCGGCCCTCTGTCCCTAGGCCTCCCGGCACCTGTCCCTCTTCTTGCTGCTGGGCTGTGCAGCAGGGAGCGCCGGTCCGTCCAGGTTCCAGTGTTGGTGGGACCCAGCAGGCCAGGCCCAACGATAATTCCTTGCATTATTCAGTATCATATTGGGTGGGTCCCCCTTGAGCCAGGCACCCCTGGGAGGGCACCAGTGAGGTGAGTTTCAGGCAGCTGAATCACATCCTACAGCTACTGTGCGATTCCTTTAGGAATCTGTTCTCAAGGACAAACACCTGGCCAAGGTCATCTCAACCACACTGACATTTTTAGTGAAGGTTTAAGAGGCATATCTATGATAAATTACAAGGTAAAAGCACTTTATTTAACAGGGTGGGGGACATCCAAAGTGGCATTTTCTTGGTGCTAAATGGAGAGGGAGCTGCATTTCCAGAGCTTATTCGGTCCTTTGAAATGTGGTAGTGATGGCTAATATTTATGATCTTTACCGTGTGCTGGGCCTAGCGCTAGATCCATGGACATAGATCATTTCCCGTAATCCTCATGATAATCCTCTGAAGAATGGGATATATTTATTCCAATTTACAGATTTTGAGCCCGAGGTCCAACTAAGTTAAGTTAATTTGCCCAAGGTCACCAGCTGCTAAATGCAGACCTGGGACTGAGCCCACCTGGAGTCCAGTTCCAGAGGTCATGTCCGATTTCCTCTGGACTGTTCCTTTCCTGTTGGGGCAAAACAGCATACTTTGACCTCAAATATTATTCTAAAAGATCCCTAAGTTCATACGCCCAAACCATGGCCATGTGCCGGTGCCTTTACATTTTATTTCCCATGGAGATTGTAACTACGGCCAAGGTCTGGGGCTCGTCAGCTCAGCTGGTGAGAGCTAATGGGGCTGAGGTGACGAGGTTCAACTTCCAGATGAGTCTGTCGCTGGGCTCAGTTTCACGGCCACAGAATTAACCTCTCACCCGGGCCAGCTGCCTCAGTGCACGAGCTGAGCTGAGACGGTGCGAAGGGGATTGTGCAGAAAACGGCTCCACTGGCCGCCCAAGACTGGATGGGCCTCAGTCATGTTCTCTCTGGAGTTTGGGGTGACGGCCATTTGTGATGGCTGAGCACAGCACTGAGCCCCCGGCTCTGTGGCTCAGTGTGTGGGGCGTGTGTGGGGTGTGGAAAGGCTGCCTCGTGCAGGGGGGTTGGGGCGGTAGCTTCGCGAGCATCTTGCTCCCGGGCCTTCCTGGGCTGACCGTGTGGTGAATCCAGAGGGCCTGGTGCGCCCATGGTGTCTGCAGAACCCATCTGACCCGAGGCCTTCTCCCTGGACAAGCATCCTTAGAACGCCCCCCCCCCCA
>NW_006299394.1:941519-959347 GCF_000327345.1 Myotis davidii | reverse complement strand
CCCCCCCCCCCCCCAGCCCCAGAAAACGTGGTTCTATTGATTGTCAGTCCCGCACAGCGGAGTCTTCCCTCCCCAGGGGGCAGTCCACCAGCGCGCATGTGGTTCTTTGCTCAGCACACGGTATCTTTACCTCTGAAGTCCTCCCCATCGCGGTCCCACTTTCTCTCCTTTTGCCTTAATTGTGTAAGTGGGATTCTGTGGCTGCCACAGCACATACCCGCTGGGCCACGGCTGGGCCAAGGCAGAGACTAGAACCCAGGCCTCTGGGCTCTGGCCCTTCATCTCCCGCACGGCCTGTGCTGCCTCCCAGTGGACAGAGCATTGCAGGGAGCAGAGGCGAGCACCGTGGCTTTCGAGGAGGCGTGGCTGGTGACGGTCAGCATTCCCTCCCATTTCCCACCTCTGGGCCGGCCCAGGCAGCCCCTCAGCACCCACATCAGCTGCACTCTTCGTAAAGACTCAAAAGCATCACTAACAGGGCCTAAGGAGACTCCAAGCCAACTTTCTACCGAGAGAACGGTCACATTGGAGGGACGGGGACACGGGCACCGGCCCCACCTTCCCCGACGCCCTTGAGTCTGGAGGGACGGTCTCCTGTCCAGGGCTCTCTCCTCGGTCGCTCTGCTCAACTCGCACAACCCCACTGGCAGCTGGTGTGCTGGTAACTTGAAAAATAGCTGGAAAAGGGAAGATAAATTTACTTTACTTTAAAAAGCCAAACTTGGGCAAATATCTCTACGTGTTACTCAGACACGACTCTGGAGAACAGCAAAGCCTTGGGGCTCCCCCCGTGCTGCGCTCAGGATCCAGCCCCCCCACACCCCTCAGGCCGAAGCAGACGCATTAGGGAGCCTGGTCTCCATGTCTCGGGCGTTTATGAAGAACTGAGGCTCCCAGCCGGCCGCGCAGGTTAAGTCCCGGCAGTCAGTTCAATAGCCGTTGGTGGGATTGGATGGCAAATAGAGGCGCCCTGATCAGTGCCCAACGTGGCCACGCATTGTTCTTCCTTCCGTCAACCCGCCTAAGTATGGCTATCGAAGTGGCTGCTGTGTTTAACATAGGTATTTGCCTTTCACTTGGCTTTGTTGTCAGCTCAGATGTATCTCCCCTGGGGCTCAGATGCAAAGGGGAGGTCACCAGGCTGTCAGCAGAGCAAAGGGTGCCCTGATCCCAGACAGTTAAGCGCCAGCAAGAGGTTCGGGGTAGGCAGAGGGAGCGGCTCCGAAGGAAATTCCAGGAACCTCCACACCACCCTGCCCTGCACACGCCCACTGGCACGCCTGCCATTCCCTCCTCAGCTGTCAGGGGGGACAGGTGCACCCAGTGGAGCCACCATTTACCAGCGGGATCACAACCTGGCCGCCTCCCTGCCCCCATGCTCCGAGCCACAGGGGCGTGCGGGCGTGCAGGTTGCTGTGCACACTTGGCTGGGGAGACCCTGAGCAAGGGCTGCCTGGGAGCTGCTCCCAGGAGCTCCTGACGCTGCCCCTGCGGGCAAGGCCTGGGAGGTGACCTGCAGGCGAGGCAGACCCATGACGTCAGCACCGCACAGGTCTCAGCAGGTTTTTACAGAAAAGCAGGTGTGTCCAGGCTCTTCACAGCACGCGTTTGTCTTAAAAGCTTGAGGTGCAGCCCCGTCAGCGTTACTTCACTTTGTAAAAGCGGGTCTGCTGCGTCGCTCTTGGAGGCTCGGTTCGTTGGTGTGATTCTCCGGGACCCTAACTGCACGCATGCAGACACGCACTCCATGGCTTTACAACGGTCTTCCTCAGCTTGGGCTCTGACCCGGGCATGTGCTCTGGCCCATGTGTGCGCCCATGTGTGGCGGTGCTTTCTCCTGCCCTCACGGCCCGTCCCCCGTGAGTCCCCACAGCCCAGCCCCGCTGGTGCAGGGAGCACTGAGCACCTGAAAGGCTTTGTAACGTGGACTTCAGGTTTGGGGAGGGAAGCCAAAGACATGGTTCTGTTCCATTTTTTAATCGTCCTCCAGCTCCTTCTGTCTGCTTTGCTTCCCTTTGGTTTACATCTGGAGGGAGAGAGAGGTGCCTGAATCCACAGTGGACATTCGCCCGACGGCCAGGACAGGGAGGGCGGGGCGGGGAGGAGCCTCCCCCTGGCCCGGCTCCTCAGTCCCACGCCGGCTGCTTGGCCAGGCCGTGAGCTGCAGGGACTCCGGAGGAAATAATCATGGCCTTTGGCCCCACAGGCCATGGAGTCGGAAAGGGCTCGTGGTCAGCGTCCCTTCCTCACCCCCCCGGACGCCGCTGCATGGGGATGGGCATTCGGGTGGATGCTGTCTACCTTTGCTTCCGTCTTTCCATCTTCCCGAATGAGACAGTCAGGTGTTTCGTGCCCAATCTGCTAACTGACTTTTGCTCCCTGCAGCCCTGGCTGTGTAGACGCACTGGGTCATGGGATTGTGAATACACCTTCAGGGTCCTCGGCCCATTCAGGATCATTTGGGTGTTGAGTTTGCCCCACTCTCTGCCACGTGGCCCCGGCTGGAGTCCCTGCAGTGCCAGTGGGTGGGTGCTGTTTTCCACGCGGCCGGGCAGCTGGGAGCAGATACAGGACGGTGGGTGGCTGCCGTCTGTGCGTCTCTGCTGAAGCCATTTCTGAGCCGCCGTGACACTGTGTGCGGACGGCGTGCGCACCTCGCTGCTCCAGGTCATCTGTAGAAACGCCAGACCCACGCAGATTCGCCCAGGGCATCTTCACGGCTGAAAGGCCGTGCGGCCTTTGGAACCCACATTCTAGAATGATCTCTTTATGTGGCAGTGGCCAAAGGAGTGAGGGTCTCTTAGTTGCTTCTAAGGCTGCTGCCCTCTGTCCTCCGCCATGACCGAGTCCTAACTCCCGTGGACGGAGCCCAGGTGTGCACATGCTCAGACCCAGCCCCCCAGATTCCTGCGTCTTCTCTACGCATCTGCTCGCCACTTTCCCAAACCAAAGGCTTCATGCTGCCCTTGTCCTGTGAATCCTCACAGGCTCGCTGAGAAACGTTTCCGTGAAGTGCGGAAGGCAGGCCATGCAGCACTGCTGGCGCGCACTCACACACACGCCGACACGCCACACATGCCACACAGACACCCAGTTGCCATTTTTTTAGTGACACCACCTTCCCTGCACAGAGCACGTCTGTCACCTCCGGAGGTGAGGACCTGCCCCATCACACATGATGGTCGCTGACGCAGAGGTGACACCGATGGAGCAAGAGCTGTGTGTTAATAATGGGCCCGAGGGGCACGGGATGCCGGCCGTTCCTGCAGGAGGATCCAGAGGGGGGCAGCGGAGGGGCACCTGTGCCCCGGGTGTGGGGTTGGGGGGTTCCCTGCTGTGTTTCCTTCTTGTCTGGAAATTCTGGAGCCTCTTTGGCTCAGGCACGTTGAGAGCCTTGCCGGTTTCCCTCTAAGCGGGAAGGATGCCTTCGGTCTCACCTTCGTGTCCAAATAGCCCCCCAAAAGCCAAAGGCACCGACTTCCTGCTGCTCGGTGGGGTGTTTCTCGGGCCCCTCCTTGCCTTCATCTGTCTGTGTCCCTGTCCCTACCTGGTGGCCCGACATCGCACGGACGTTCCCACCTCTCCGTGTCCCTCCGTTCCTGCCGAGCCTGCCTGTGCCTCCCATCACCACATTAACAAACTCGAGTCGTGCCTAACGAGGACGCCTCATACGTTATGCTAATGATCAAGAGGCATGTTAATGATATTTTAGAAGCCTAATTAGTGGAATATATAACTATATGCAATTTGGTAATGGACTGTGACAACAAGTTGTTAAAAGGGGGCTTGACAAATCCAGTTGCATGTGGCCTCAGACAAACAGGAGCGGAGAATGGATGAGGGGAGTCAGGCTCGGGAGCGGGGGAGGCGTGTGCGGCTGTGCATGTGGCGTGGGCGTCGACGTGGGGTCGTCTTCCTGGTGGTGCTGTGGCTCCCCTGCCCTCCTTCCACTGTCCTGAACCACCTGAGGAACCAATGGGAAGAATTATTTACCAATGTTTCTTAAGCAACTGCTACTGCTGCCATCGATCATGCACATGCATCTTTGTTAGAAATGTTATTTTGATTGTGTTATTCTCCATGATACCCTGTCTTGCAATTTGTAGCAGAAGATGTATACACCGAAGATAGAGGAAGACAGACTCTTGTGCCAAAGAGAAATGTTATTGTTATAAACCAGCCGCCTGCAGACTGGGAAATTACTTGTATTGTGCCTGTCCAAATGTTGCTAGTGTTTGTGGGAGCAAAGAAGTGGGGCGTGCAAACATTCAGTGGCTTAGATGTCCTTTCCTCTCAATGCATGACTTGGTTAGCGGCCTGGATTTCTTCGATTGGAATCTTCCTTTGTTCAGTGCAGAGATTCCCAGTTGTGGGCCATGGACCTGGAGGAGCCTTGAACTTGGGAGGGTTTGGTGAATCCATCCACGTGCACACCAAGCACTGTCTGTAACCAGGACAATGTCACGCACACACTCGCAGACGCACTGACAGGTTCGCCGACGTGAGTTCTTTGGACGTAGGAGATGCTATTTGGTTGGTAAAATGCACATTCATGTAGGAAAGTGTTTTCCTGTTCCTACTGGCTTTTTGTCCAGGTGAGCTTTCCAGCATCTGTAGAAGCTAAAATCGGGTACTCTTTTGTGGCGGTTCCTGTACTTTTTCACCTTAAAAAGGAGACTGTACATTACGAAGGCAGGGAGCTCCCACCTGGCCTTTGTCACAAGGCCGCCTACAAAAACGTATGCAAGTAACTTTCCCTCTGACCGCTATTTTAATTCTAGGAAATGCATTCGTGAAAATGTCCTTTAAGTGTTTCCTTCAAGTGTAAATTACTGTGAATTGGAAATATATTTCCATAGGGTAGAAGCTCCCCTTAGTCAGGATTGAACGGATTGCGAATGGAACGTGTCAGGCCCACCGCGCGGCCCCTGGGGCGCTGCAGCGTGCAGGTGGCACTGGCTCATGGCGCTGCACTCCCAGGCGCCGCTCGCTCTGCGCAGGGCTGGGAGCCAGCGAGGCAGGCCTGCACGCAGGCCGAGGCCCTCCCCTTCCAGAGGGGTTGCGTCCCGATAAGCTTGTCCTGAGCTGAAAATACATTGAGTGCACCCCCCTACCCAGCACCATAGCGTAGGCATGCCCACCTTACATGTGCTCAGAACACGAGCTCATTGGGCGGAAGCACCTGTAATGGCCTTCCTCGCCTCACCAGGAGCAGGAGGCACAGCTGGGCATTTTGTAATAAACATGGTGAGATGTGAAAACAAAACAAGATCCAAGAACGCTGGTGGCCAGTGCCTGCAGAGGGTGCGGTGTCCTTTGTGTTGTGATCGCTTGGCTGACGGAGCCTCAGGTCACCACCAGGAGTGAGCATAGCACCACCGGGGAAAGAGCCAAACTCCAAATCCCAGGTACAGTGTCTACCGAGTGCGTAGCGCTTACACCATCGTAAGGTCCGACAATCAGACCGCGGTGAGTCGGGACCATCTGGGTGCAGAGTGAGCGCGTCTCCAGTTTGCTGGGTCTTGAGGGATGAAGACAGTTACCGACTGGGTTCTGTGTGTCCCTCCGGGCGCCTGCGGTGGGTGTGACCTGGCTGTTGGCAGCAAGGGTGGCTTCATTGCTCAGGGAGCACCTCTCTGTGCTGGGGTCTGACGCCTTTCTGAGCTGGTTCAGGCCTTGGCATGTGGCCCGCTGGTGCGGTGCCGGGACCTGGCGTGGGCCCGAGGGGCCTCCCTCCGCAGAACTTCAGTGAGCTCTCTGCTGGCCTCCCTGTGCCTCGCTCTGTGCTACTAACGAGGAAAAATAGGTACCACTCAGCTTATTAAATAGTGCCCTCCTGACACCCAAGACATTTGGTCTTCTGAATTTAGACACTGCCCGTGGTCGGGCTGGGCCCCCGCTCACCGAGAGGGACCTTGTCTAGCGAGGGCAGCAGTGGTTGTACCAAGAAGATCCCTCCACCCCCAGAAGCCCTTTAAAATATGTATATTGATTTCAGAGAGGAAGGGAGAGGGAGAGAGAGAAACATCAATGTTGAGAGAGAAGAGTGAGAGAGAATCGTTGATCGGCTGCCTCCTGCATGCCCCCCACTGGGGATCGAGCCCACACCCCGAGCACGTGCCCTTGGCCGGAATGGAACCGGTTCTCTTCAGGCCCTAGGCCTGTGCTCTGTCCACTGAGCCACACCAGCCAGGACCGGAAGCCCTTTTCAGGGTCGCAAGTCACAGGCGTGTGACCCTGGTGCTCGGAGGGACTTGCATGTTTCTCTCTTGTGTTCTTGTGCCTCCTGCCCCACCACTCCCCCAAACCCCCAGGAGACTAGACCTGGGACCCTGACTTGAGGACCTGACCCTGTGGCTGGGGGTTCTGTGCGTGGAGCCACTCGCACCCGCCGCCTCGGTGTCCCTCTTCCTTCCCGGCCCCCGCGTCTTTACTCTGCAACGTCCCGGAGGAAGACGGCGCCTGAGCTCAGGGCCCCATGCTCACACCAGACCCCCCTGTCCAGTGAGAGGGCGAGCGGCTGCGGGAGGCGGCGCTGTGGAAAGGCCCCTCTTCCCGTCTCCCCGACCGGCTGGGAGCTGGGAAATTAGCCGCCGCTTTGAAGCGGGCCCTTTCATCTCTGTGTGTGCAAGTCTGTGTTAGTTTTGAGCTGAGATGCCTTTTCTTGCCACGTTTTTGTTTTTCCTGCTAATAATGGAATTAGAGTGAGATCTTTGATTTTTTTAAGGGAAAAACACTTTCCTTGAATTATCCTTGGCCCCTGCCCTGTGCCTTTTGTACAGTCTGCCTTGCATCATAGGCCTTTGTCTCTGGGTCTGAGGCAGAACCAAGGAGCCGGAAGCAGAAATGTCCCCGTGTGCTTTGGGAGGTAGGACACCAAGTGTCGGGCAGGAAATTCCCTTCCCTGCACCCCCAGTCCTGTCCCTGCCCTTCCACTCGTCCTGGACCCCAACTCTAGGGTAGAGACAAAGGCAGGGGTGGTGTTTTTGCCGCTTAAACCTTCCATGTATTTGGGGGGCACATGCTCATCCCTTTAACCTGGGGCCGAGGATGCCCCCTTGTCTGGCCACAGAGGCCACCTGTTTGGACCGCTGAGCCCCCCGCCCAGGGCGGGCTCCCTCCCCGTGTACCCGTCCCTGCACCTGCACCTGCACCTCGATTGGTGGGGCCCATGCAGACAGCACTGACTCCGCTGCAGTGCAGCGTGTGGGCCGAGCAGAAGAGTCCGTGGTACAATGGATCGTGTATAGAATATTCCAGAAAGACACATTCCCTAATTCCGGAATTTCTCTCACAGCAAAGGCAGTGCGGTGGTCTCTCCCACTGAGCACTTCACGCCTCAGGGTCAGAAGATTCTCCCATCATCCCACCTAAACCTTTTCTGCTTCAAAAGTCGGAGAAGACCGCAGCTGCTTGCGGTCCTCACACTCGGGGAGGGTGGGGGGTGGGGCGTGGGACGCGGCACAGGGTGCCTCCCAACCACGGCGTTTAGGTGTTTCTGATCCACGCCGATGACAGCCTCACGGCCCGCCTCCCACTCGGGTCTGCAGTCCCCTCTCCTCCTCTCCGCTAACCAGGTGCCACGGAGCAAGCCTCTACCAGTTGGTGATTTCACACTATGGGTCAGAGGCATAGACAGCAACTGTAAAATTAACTGCTTTCCGATTTTACAACACCTTCCACGGCAGAGAGTCTGATAAATTTAATATTAATTAAACACTTAGCTTTTAACCTCCTCCTGCACCTACTTTAGGCTGGTGGCTGGAAAAATTAATTGGGCATCTTCACTCTAGCGTTATGGATGCCTGGGGGGCTCAGAAGCACTCCTGACTTCAGCAAACGCACTTGGAGCGTTTGTCCTTCCCCTCACCCACTTGAAAGTGCCCGCTCCCCTTCGGAAGAATGAACCACTGGCTGAGGTTTTCCAAAGAAGTCTGTCCCGCGGTCCCCGCTCCGAGCCTGAGCTAATTCCGTCCCCGGCAGCCTAATCCCCCACAAGCCGGAAGCCGGGAACCACCATTGTTATAAGTGTCCTGTGACTTTGGGATGCGTTGGTCCAGGGGTATGGCTGGCGGTGGCCTGGCCTGACCACCGTGCCGCCTGCAGGCTCTGTGCTCACCCAGCGAGAGTGGCCTCCTGCTCTGGTGAGTGTGGTCGGGACAGCAGCAGTGGCGAGCCCATGTGGGAACCCAGAGGTGGTGGCACTTGAGCGTGGACCCTTGGCATGGTTAACAGGAGAGTCAGGGCAGCAGAGAAAGGAAATACCAACCCACTTGGAGGAAGTGCCAGGGGACAGGAAGGCAAGGTGATGGGCGAGGTGTTTGGGGGAAGCCAGACGGGCAGCTGAGGTTCCATAGCTGTGGACCGGACGGCCCTGGGCCTGGTTGGGAGTGGACCTCCTCTCTCGCCGATAGCAGGTGCACCTGGGTCTCAGTGGAAATAGCAGCACCGACAGGTGCCTGTGCACAGTTCGCCTTCTCTGGAGAGCGGAGCCCTGGCCTCACGGGTCCCTGGCAGGCTTTCAGGTGGGCAGGCTCAGGGCCGAGTGCACCCTGCTCCGCCGGCTGCCTGCGGGTGGGTTGGGAGCTAGAGCTGGGCCCCAGGAAGGCATGTTTCTGTTCCTTTCTGCAAGTCGGGGGCTCGGGGGAGTGGGGCACAGATCGCTTTTGGGGACATCTGTTCTTAGCGCTGTGCTCAGTGGCAGCACCTGGGTTACGTATCCCTCACTTTGAGAAAACGCATGAGAAATTAAACTTGGGGGGGCGGGGATTAGAGAAGTCGTCATTCATTTTCTATAAATGGTTTCCTACGTGTGCTTTATATCACTGTCTTCTAGTCCCATAACCTTCTAATGAGACTGTAAACCGTGGGCAGCTGGCTCCTGGGCATGTTGTGGGTGAGGTGGGGGCCGGCGTGGGCACAGCCAGCTCACCTCCTGTGCTGGGCTCCATGGTCCTCACTCTTCAAGTCCTTGAAGGTGGCCTTGTCCACCCTGGTGGCAGCAGGCAGCATTGACCACCACCATGGACCCTGAATCCCTGCTTCGGCACCCAGCCGGTCCGCACCCCCCTCAGTGCGCTGAGTCCTGCACCATTCAGAGCTGCTGGGTGGGATGTGGGTTTGATAGCCCATACATTAAGGCAATTTTTGGATTGAGCGACTCCATAGGAGGTGGCATTTTCAGAACGCGTGGCAGCCTGGGCCCGTGCTGGTGAGTGTACCTGCAGATCTTTACCTGCCGTCTCTGCCTCTCAGTCTGGAAGTCTATGATTTGTGGGGTGCTGTAAGTTTCCATGCCTGAGTTTGGGTTGACTGTCTTATGACTCACCCTCGGGCCTCCTTAACAAGCGGCAGTAAAGGCTGCACGCTTTTGTCCGGCCACGTATTGTCTTTCTGTTTTTAAGTCTCCCTTTGCTCTGGCCCCCCTCAAGTATCCTTGTTGCCATGACAGCGGTTCCATTCTGGCTTTGGGTGGAGGGAATGACATCGTCCTGCCAGATTATATAAATCGTTGCTTGTTGGGGCTGACCCCACACCTTCAGCCAGGCTGGGTCCCTCACCCTGGTCATTGGTGCACTTTTTTCTTTTATTCTCCCTGAAACACTGCTCCTTAGACGGCATGGCTGTCCCTACAGTCATCATTCTTTGAGTCTCCATGGACCTGCCCTCTATGGAAAGTGAAGAAGTTGACACCCATGATCCAAACATTGAAAAAGAAAAGTGCTAAGCATTTTGAGTTGAATCCAGAGCCATGTAAGTGGTGGCCACAAAGTAGTGTGGCCAGACAGATGTCGAAGGAGGCCCCGGCCCCTGCACAGCAGAGAGAGGCCCCCACACACAGCAGAGCAAGATCCCCTGCCCAGCAGGCCCTGGGAAGCAGTTCCCTCGGGGCTCTGTCTCTGCAGGTCACCTCGCTCTGTTAGGTTCTGGGTGTCCCCAGGTGTCCCTCCAGCAGACTCTGCCTCTCCTCTGCACGTACACAGACTCCCCCTCGGGGGTTGATCAGGTCCCTGAGTTCTGGCCGTGGGGTTTGCTGGGCTCACAGGGCGTGGGGTTTGCTGGGCTCACGGGGCGTGGGGTTTGCTGGCTTATAGGCCATTAGTGGAGCAGGTGATGGAAAGCCCTGTCTCCCAGCCCAGCTGGATGTCAGTGTTGCCACTATTTGTTGATTCTTTAAACAGAAATTATTTAAAAGGTGCAACTGTTGGGTCAATTTCCCATCAAGCCACCTGAGCATTTTTGCAAAACGTGAGGCAGCCACAGTGGAGAGATCGTTGGCACAAGGAGACAGGCGCTGAGGAAGCGCACGCCCAGATCTCTCCCTTCTTCCGACAGGCAGGTGGGCTTGCCAGCTGCTTGATAAAAGGTAGGAGTTCCCATAATCTGTTATCTCAGCCACATTGGGGATGCTGGCATATATGACTACATATATTTATATATTTTATAAGGGCAATATTTTGACTGTTTCTTTTTTGAAAGACAGTGTGAATGAGTTTGCCAAAAATCGCAGATGATATGAGAAATGCTATCAAAAAACCCCACTTTTTCAGGAAGGTGAATAAAACAATGTAAAAATTTCCCCCGTCATTTTGCAAAATCATTAGAAAAGCTGATGCCCGTGATCTGTGGGGGATGGTCATGGAATACTGCGTGGCTGACATCAGGGACGTGGATCAGGGAAAGTAATTCAGACCAGGAGTTGGGGATGGGCAGAGAGGGAACGATTACCTAAGCCGCTCTTGGGCGCCGTGAGAAAGAACCTGAATACATGTTTCCTTCCTGAGCGGCTTACGTCTGAGGAAGGTGTTTACTTGCTCAGTAAACGCCTGGGTGATGTGGCGTTTTAGGGGCAGGTTGGTATTAGAGCTTCTCGTGGGATTTCCCCTGGGAGCTGGCGGTCTCACCCCAGGGTCGAGGTGCCTTTGTTCTCCCCTGTGGGTTCGGGTCATGTGGCCTCACCCACAGTGGCTGCGGGGGGAGACACGTGGCAGTCGGGGGGTGAGCTTGAGAGGACGAGCCTCACACACACAGGGCTGCTTACTCTTTGTCTTGCAGGTGAGCGTACGTAGCTGTTGTCTCACTTGTTTTTTAAAGACCCGCTTTAAAAGCCTGCAGCTGGCTTAGGTGGCAGATACAAGTTCTAGTGAGAAAAGACACACGATTCCATAGGCCGGAGGAGAGACCGTTCCCCATGCTGATCAAAGTGCTTTATGAACAAACTAGCATGTCTGTGGATGCCAACCACATAGAGGAGCCGGCAAACCCTGCTCTCAGATTCAAGCAATAAAATTGGGGGCGGGGTGGAGGTGGGGGCGGAGGAGTGGGGGCAAAAGTGAAGTAAAAGGGGAAGGCAGAAGCTGAAAGATGCAAGTGACAAGGGCACGTGGTGAGCTCAGTGTTTGCTCGTTGGAGAGGCGTGTGGCCAGGCACAGCGTGGGAAGGAGACAGCCGCCATCTCCGTGTCGTCGTGATGACATAGAAGCAGCGGATCGCGTGCAGCTGGGCACTTGGTCAGACGCGCTTTCAGCGAAGGAGGAAATCCGAGGGTGAATCAGCCGTGGCAGCAAATGCCGGAGATGCTTGGAGGAGATGGAGCCCCTGGCTCGCGTGGACGGTTTCCGGTCTGAAGACACCCTGTGGAGGCCGCCCTGCGGCAGAGTCAGAGCTGGAGAGCCGTGACCTTGGTCCGCAAGCCCAACCCGGACACTGACCTTCCCGGGCCGTCAGCCGGACACTCCCCAGAGCCGCCGGATCTGTGTGGATGGGCCCTTCGGGCTGTGGGATGTGGGAGGCCCCAGCGCTGGAGGCTGGGCCTGTGCTCGACCTCGGGGAGCACGTGTCCCCTCTGCCTTGGGAGCATAGTTCCACGCGCGTCTGCCCAGCTCCAGGTGGCAGAGGCCATGCTGTCTGCCCACAGAGAACTGCGTGGGCTGGAGCAACTCCAGGCTGCCTCAGGCCCAGCTCCTTTCTCGCTCCTAATAGGAGGCCAGACATGCCACTCAGGGGAGGTTGGAGTGTGTGTGGGGAGGGGTGCTGTGGGTGGGGGAGGGGGAACAACTGTAAAAAATGTTAATTTATTAATCACTGAATATATAGCAGTTCATCTGAAATGCTGTTGCCATGCCAACACCCTGGGAGTTTATTTTCTTAATCCAAGAGAGGCCGCTCAGCCCCCGCTCCCCTGCTGTGTCATTTGAAATTGCTGCTGCCACCACAGTATCTGTTTTAAAAAGTGGGGGTCGAGGGGTGGGGGGTGGGGGCTGGGCGGAACCACCAAAGCAGTCATATGCAAAGCAGTCCTAGGCCTTTCTCCCTGCGACTTAGTAAAAATGACACAAATTAATATACTCTACTTAAACCAGACCAAGATTAATGGTTCTCTTTCAGTGCGGCTTAGCACGACTGTCACTCGACAGGCGTTTGTCGGACAAAATCAACACTAATCAACATTTATTCGTCTCTTGCCCTTGGGTCTGAGGAGCGCAAGCGGCTGCGCCAGTCCCAGCTCCGCTCGCCACGCTTTTCACCCTCCATCCAGCCTCGCCATACATCACCCTCCTCGGGGCTCTCCGTGGACGGTCCGCACGCTCGGCGAGCAGGGAACATTAGGGGCATGATAGATTTTCTGTTTTAATTTACATCTATTATGTGACAACGGGGCTACTTGGATTCTGGGGAGCTGGCCTCCCGTAGCCAGCCTCCCGAGGGTCCTGCAGCAGCTGATTAGGGCTCCCTAGGACGCAACGTGGGGCTCCCCCCTCCCGGCTCCTTCTCTATCCCTCACGGCCCCCTGGCCACTCAGCGAGGACGCATTGGTGCCTACTCACCAGTGCAGCTCCCTCTGGGGCCTGGGCTCCCTTTCTGGGGGCCACAGGAGACGTGGGCCCACGGGAGATGACGCCCTCCCTCCCCTGATTGCACTTTGCTCAGCCAACAGTGAGAGCTGAGTGCTCCCCTCTCTGCCCCTGGCTTGGAAATGGCCCCCATAAATCTGATGGCCTCCAGTCCCTGGCGCCCCTCCTAGGCTGTAGTCCGAGCTCCCGAATCCTTTTCTTCCCTTGTCCTGCCTTTTCCTTTGATCTCAGTTATAGTTAGACTTTATTTTTACTGAAACACAGGTCTGCAGCCTCAGAGGGGAAAGAGGGAGAAAACAGTTGGTGGGTGAACCACGGAGAAGAAGGTTGAAGGGGGGATGGAGGCCTGAGCACCTTAGTCCAGCATGTAAACAGGGAGCAGGCCAGCTTAGAGCAGGTGACGGGTCCAGCTTGTTTTCAGCCTGTGGGTCGTTGTATTTATCGCTCCTGTGTAGACTCCCTGATGAAGTTAGTGTTTAATTTTTATCTGTTTTTCCTCCTTCCTTTCACCAGAGATGGTGCTAGGTTTTATTTGGGGACAGTATTTCCGTGGTTTGGGTGCCACTGGTGATCTGTGGCTGTTGAGGTGACATCAAGCTTTGGGCATCTGGTCACTGCTAGCTGGCTGCAGAGAAGACCCTAGGGGGACCGAGGTACTCCTCCTGTCTGCTCAGGCCCTGTGCCCTGGGTTGCTTCACGTGTGGACACCGTGGCTTTGTCAAATGCCAGGGAGACGGTCCTCAAATTGGCTGTAAGCTGGATCTCTGGCCACTTAGAAGGCCTGGCCACAAGGCAGGGCAGCCACGGCCGAGGTGGGGTGGGGTGTGTTCTGTGCGTGGCTGCGGAGGTACAGCCTGTGTTAGGAGGACACCTCAGGACTCCGGTTCGGTTTCTTAGTAAAGGGGGTCTCGCGCTCCTCATTCAGCAGCTCAGTCTAGGGACCCACGCTCCACGGCAGGAGGCCCCTTGCAGCTCGGGAAACCGGCCGCACTACCTCCAATGAGGGAAGTACCAGCAAGGCTATCACAGTGATGCTCTCGCTGAGTTCAGAGTGGAGTGCGGACCAAGGCCTGGGAGGTTTCTAAATGTTAGGAGACCGTGCACAGCCCCCGGTGGCACCAGGAGGCCTCCTCCTGGCAGCAGAGCAGACTCCAGGCCCTGCTGCAGGCCTGTTGGGTTAGTGCACGTGCAGAGAAGTTGAGCCACAATAAACTGGAAAAAAAAAGGGAGAGAATGAACACGATTGTTAAGTGGGTTCAGCCTGCAGACAAGGAAGCTGGGCCCACGGGGGCTGGGCCGGGCGACGAGCAGTCACGCCTGAGCGGGGCCGCTGGGATGCCACCTTCCCCCGGACTCTGGGCAGGAGTTGGCCGAGGGGGTCCCCTGTGGGCCAGCACAGTCCCTGTGGCCACGGTGAGGCGCTGATGACGTGAGCAGAGAGGAGCGGGGCCGGGCACAGGAACCCCTCGGTGAGGAGAAGCAGCGCCATGGAAGGTGTGTGGCCCTCCTCCTGCGTGCCCTCCGCTTCACAGCTGAGCCCAGGAGCAGGCCCTGCCCAGACCTCCTCGGCGGCGTGGGGCCCAGCACGGCTTCTCCTGAGGCCCAGCCTGCCGCCCAGGCTCTTCCCGGCCACACACGCCACCGCCCGCAGGGAGGCTCTGCCCCATCGGGTCCAACGCCCGTGTCACCAAAGGGGGACTTTCGGGAGAAATGAGCACCGTGCCAGGGCCTCTGCGTAGCCCCGGGATGCCAGGTGCCAGGGGTGGGGACACCCATTCGTCCTCACACGCTCCCCTCAAGTCCCTCCCGTTCTCTGAGGGCTGTGAGGGGACAGCTCAGGGCACTGTTGCTGCCATGTGGCTGTGAGTGTGTGACAGGAAGTGCTGGTTGCCAAGCAGCAGGAAGGGACCTAATCCCGCTGCCTAGCAACAGAGCAGCGTGGCCACTGTGCCCATGTCTGCACCTCTTCCTCCCGGGCCTGCTGGGAACACAGAAGCTTCCAGGGCGGCACCTGCACGCGCACACACGTGAATACTATCGCTCTCCTGACTGCGGAGGGCCGGGCCGGCCTCAGAGTGGCATCCCTGTTTCCCCGGGCAGGTCGCAGTGCCCAGGTGGCCCGAGGGACCCCTGAGCCCAAGAGGCATCCACAGGTGCCGGGCTTCCCGGTGCTGCGGGACTGTGCGGGCAGCCTGCTGTGCGCATGCGAGCATACCAGCAGCCGGCTTTCTGATGGACACGGAAAGGCCGAAGGAGCAGCCGGACCTGTACTGTACTTGGGGGTCGGGAGCCCCAGGCAGACGCCCTGCTGGCTTGCCCCTCCTCCCTGCTCTGACGGCCACCTCTGCACAAGGCCGTGACGTGCTGCGAGGTCACCTGCTCACCTGGGGGCCAAGCTGCCCGTGGCCTTGGCTCCTGCAGTGGTGGAGCTGAGGGCCTGGGGAAAGGCTGGTGCTTAGGGAAGACCACCCAGCAGGGAGCACGGGGTGTGGGTGCTCCCCATCTCACCCACGGGTGAGGTGGCTGTCCCTTCCTGTCCATAGGAGCCCCGTGGTGGCCATGTTGGCATCCAGAGGCCCCCGCAGACAGCAGTGAGCTCTGTCCTTGTCTCCAGCGGCAGTGTCTGCCTTGAGGCTCCGGCGCCCTGGGTGCTGGTGCTGGTGCCCCACCACACACGGGGAGCTGCTGTGAGCCTCTGCCCCGGGCCGGAGGGCAGGGCGTGGGCGGAGGAGCCGAGCCTGGCACCCAGCCTGTTGGTGCCGACGTGGCCTCAGCTTCCTCCGCAGTTTGCGCCTTCCACAGGAGCCCTGCCCCCTGAGGCTGGGGAGGGCCAGGCCACCTGCTCCCTGCTCGCTGGTGCACTTTCAGCAGGTGCAGGGCAATCCTTCCGGAATTGGGCCGGGTGGTTTGTGTGCGTTGCACGGACGATGGGACAGTTCCACGGAGTAGTGAGATTGTTGGGGACCTGAGGACCCCTGGTCCCGGGAAGAGGGGAGTCCCAGGCCTTGGGGCCCGTGAAGCCGCTGGCAAGCTGATGGGGAGGAGTGTGGGGCCAGGAGGCTCTGGGGCTGGGCGGCTGGAAGTTTGGGCGTCAGCATCGCCCGGCCAGCAGTGCCCTCAAGGCAGAGGGCAGCTGCCCTCAGAGCCCCGCAGCGGCCGCAGGGAGGCCGTGGCTTCTCAGCTCTGTCTGGATTTGAGGTCTGTCACCAGGCAAAGGTGTCCCTTGGGGAGGCTCCCATCTCTCACCTGGCCCCCCGCTGACATCCTACTAAGTGCTCTTGTCCTCGGCGTCCAGGCTGGGGGAGGTGGACCTGATCTCAGAGGGAGGGAAGGCTGCGTTAGGATGCTCACTCTGGTGCCCCCACTCAGCCAGCGGTCCCTCCGTGCCCAGCCCCGGTCCTTGGAGACACCGAGGATGGCCACGAGGGACAGTATGTTCTCACTCCCATCGGCCACCTGTGTCTTGAAGCAAACACAGGCACGGCTTCGGGACAAGCAGCCTGACTTCTCTGTACGTCACAGGAGGGATCTGGTCTCTCAGAACCTTCTAGAGGACCTTCCAGGCTCATGGAGAACCTCTCCAGATGACAGACACTCCTCCACCCCGATCTCCGAGTGGGAGACACCGCCCCTCAAGGCCGCCATTCGTGGCCCTGCAGTGTGGCTCTAAGATTCCACGTCAGCTGTTCCCTCAGCCACCGCCTCCCTGAGCCACGCGGACTGTTGCATTCCATGGCCCCATGCCACCGCCGCCTCCTGCCACCTCTGCCTCCTTACACTCATCTTAGCCTTTTGCGTGGGGCTGGGGGCTTTGGGAGAGGGGAGCAGAGAGGAGACGTGGTGGGGTCCATTCACCATCTATCCCTCGGCCAGGGGGCCGCAGCTCCCACCCCAAGTACGATGAGGCTGGCTCAGGCCCAAGGACGCTGGTCCCTCCCTTCACCCTAAGCGCCTCATCAGCTGCCCCCCCCTCCAATATCTGCAGGCAGCCTGCTCCTGGTACCCGGTCCCACGTGCCTCTCTCTGACCCAGCAGAAGTGCGGTGCCACCAGAGGCAGGTTGAGGGGCAGTGGGTGGTCATCCCTGCGGGTCCCGCGGCTGATCTCTCGGTGGGCGCCCGGTGAGGGAGGAGCAGGGGTAGCAGGTTGGACAGCTTCAGCTTTACTCTGAGTTCCTCCACGTCAGGGCCATTGTGGGGAAGGAGAGGGCACTGTCCCCGTTCAGCCCACACGGTGCGAGCGCGGGATTGGTATCCTGTGCGTGGCCCGGGGCCCTGCTGTCCGGCCAGCACCCTTCCATAGGGAAGTACAACGCGTGATAAGTTTGAAGCCTTCGTCTTCAAAAACACCGTGGGAAGCGGAGGTCCTGGAGCTAGCGGACCCTGATTCCTTATACAGCACCCACACTGCGTTTGGGGTGTTCCTCTCTCTCCCTCCCTCCCTCTCGTTTTGTTAGAAATCAGAGCGGACCGGTGTGCAGTGCGGGGATATTCTAGCTGTGTATCGCCCGGGGCCTCTCCCAGCGCCTTCGTCCCCATGTGTCCGAGCGGTTCTGTGAGAAGTGAGCAGGGGGACCCCCTTTGGGACTCGGAACTTGCTTGTTGCACGTGGCAGAGATGGAGCCCGAGTGAGGGCCAGCGTCTTGCCCAGGGGACGAGGCAGCTCATAGCAAATGGGAACGAATGCAGGCCCCAGACGGTCCACCTCTCTCACCCCCTGAGTGTCACGGCTGGGACAACGGGAGACAGAGAAGGAAACGGATAAAACTGCCCGCCCTCAGGGAGCTCGCCGTCCAGCTGGGAGGCAGGCACCCACCCTCTGTTCTCTGCTGTGACCGGTGTCACTGGGACCCTTCTCAGGCGACAGCGCCTCTCTTGTTCGCCCAGCCAGCTGTTCCAGATGCCAGGAGGCGGTGCTTCGCGTCCGGATCGAGTGTGGAAGCGGCTGGCTGATGGGTTATAAACTGGGCATCCAG
>NW_006299394.1:934337-941325 GCF_000327345.1 Myotis davidii | reverse complement strand
GTATTTCATGAGGAGCCTCCTGGGCATTAATTCTGCCGTTAATGTTATTAGAAGCTCAACCAAACACAGGGAAGTGGCGACACTCGAGGTTGGTCTGACCTTGATGAGGCAGAGATTTCACTACGGCGACGGCCCCCATCCATCTGCACCCAGCAAGGCCGCTGCGGTATGCCGATGCCGCCAGAGACGGGGCCGGAGCGGGGATGGGGCCATGCCACTCATGCCCAGAGTTATGCCAGATGCAGAGCAGGGCTGCCAGGGCAGTGAGGTGCAGTCCTGCCTGCAGAGTGACGAGCCCATCAGAGTCCTGCCCCCAGGATGGGCTGCAGAAGCTGGTGTCGGGCGAAGGGCTCGGTCTCCGTGCTCCTGTGACTTGCCAGAGTCCGTCCACAGAGGAAGCAGGCGGCCACCCTGAGCGGCCAGGTGGCGAAGCGCTCTGTCTGCACGTCCCAGCCAGCGGCTCCCGCGTGCTGCCACCTTGGCTCACCTGTCACCATGCCCGCTTGCATCTCCATGTTTGTTTCCAGTGGTTAAATGAACCTTTTTATAAAGTTGTAATTTATTGGGAATGTATTGCATATATGACATCCATACATCCTGGGCACACGCCCAAGTTTTTTTTAATGCCTGAATCTAATTAAATTCTTTCAGACGCCCACAAAGAAGTGAAATTACAACATATACTTTACAGATGAGGCTTGAGAGGTTAAATTCATGTCCAGGATCATGTAGCCAGTAAGGGGCGTGGTTGGGGTTCACACACGTCCAACCAGGCCCACAGCCCTGGCGGGACATCCACGCTCTCCTGTGGATGTGTGTGGGAACGCTCCTGACGCTGGGGAGCTGGGCTCACTCCTGTAATCCTGCACTTCATATTCCCCGCAAAATCCCATCTTTCCTAAATAGAGTGCAAACTCTGAGGCCCGGCCGGCCCCCCGTCCCCTCGGGCCCCGGCCCCCTGACGCCCGAGCTGCTCCGTGGAGCTCCCTGGCCTGGGCTGCGGTAGTGGTGGAGGATGAAGCTGGCCAGCCGCGATGGCTTTCATACACTCCATGAAGGCCACTGAGGGCTGTATTTGTGTTTACCAGGTAATCCTACAGGAATCACAGGAAAATTTCAGTTTGTGGGTGGACTGCTTCTGGTTCCTGCTCACTCACTGGCTCCCTCCTCCCCACTGTCGGAGACCGCGCAGAGCATGGCTGCTCCTCACACAGCAGCTTTGGCCGGTCCATTCGAGGGGCCGTGTGCAAAACGGTGCTGACCCCAGACGTGAAGGGAGCCAGCCCACCCCGAGCTACCAGGTGGTTAGAAAACTTGGCAGGAGAAAATCCCAAATCTAAAATGATTATCAGCCCTCACTCCCACCCTCTTTTGTTATGGAGATGGGGGAAAGCAGAAGCTAAAAAGAAAAAAATAAAGATGTATTTTAAAAACCAATGTGAGATGCGAGGAACATAAACTTCTGAGATAGACTGAGCTAGAGTTCAGCCCACCGGCCTCCTGTCTGTTCTGGCCTCTGGGAGCCAGTTCTGAACTGGGGCCCTGACTCTTACTACAGAGCAGCTCCCGGGTTGCCAGGGTCCCAGTGTGTTGCCAGAAGGTGACCTCTGCCAGGGGCGCGGTGGCTGCCGGCTGGCAGGTCTGGGGCTGCTGCTCCTCACCCTCTCGTCTTGGGTTCAGATGCCGTAAATCTTTCCGGATAAAGCTGTTTTCAGATCTGACTTTGGACCAGGGACCGCTTTTTCTCCCAACACAACAGCTGTTAAACATGGTGTGCTGGGCACGGGTATGTCCCTTTGTTTAGTTTTGGTTTTTAATAAGAGCAGAGACCTAAAGGGTGGGAGGCGCCGTGGGATTTTTCCGCCCGTGGCCAGCCTCTGTGTTTGGAAATACGGCCTCCAGCCTCCATAGGCCGCGGGCTCCACAGGCCACTTGCCCTTGAGGATGGAGCCCGTTGTTCCCGAATAACCAGCACGGGGCCCCTCCTTTTGGTGACAAAGAATGTGGGGTTCAGGGTGCCAGCCAGGCCCCTGGCCCTGTCCGTCCTGGTACAGGGAGAGGCTCCGCCCCTTGCCTTCTCCTCCTGTCAGGGCCTCTGTCCCAGTGCACGGGGAAAGGTTCACAAAAGAAATGAATTATGCATATGGCATTCATTTCCTTGGTGAATAGGGAACCTGAACACACTCCCTGGCTGTTTGGTTTTAGGGCGTAGGGACGGGTGGGAGGACTGGGAGTAAGGGGAGGGGTGATCAAAAGGAATCGGGAGCAGGAGGTGGGAGCCGAACCAGAACCATGGCCGGACTTGGGCTGCAAGTACTAAGGGCAGAGTTCATGACCATTATTCCTTTTTCTTTTCTTTAAAATATATTTTTATTGCTTTCAGAGAGGAAGGGACCAGGAGAGAGAGATAGAAGCATCAGCTTTGAAGGAGAATCATCGATAGGCCGCCTCCTGCACACCTCCCACCGGGGGTCGAGCCTGCAACCTGGGCATGTGTCCTGACCAGAAATCGGACCATGATGTCCTTGTTTACAGGTTGATGCTCAACCACTGAGCCACACTGGCCGGGCCACAACCATTATTCTTGCCAACACACCCACACAGATACACAAACTCACTCCCAGTGGGTGTGCAAGCTTGTCAGCAGAGGGTGGTGGTGGTGGTGAGGGGTGGGGGGGTAAGAGAATCCTAGGGAGAAAGGGTGCCCCATGGTGACATAGTGACAGGAGCCTGCAGGTTAGCAGCAGGCACCTGGCCTGACGAAGCAGGAGCTGCAGGGGGAGCGCACAGTGGGAGGTTTGGCCCAGCTTTGGGACAGGACATGCTCACCCTGTGGCCTGGGCATGTCCCGGAGTCTCTCGCAGCCTCAGTTGCATCTTCTGTGAGTGGGGAGCATGGCGTCCGCCTTGTGGGGTAACACAGAGTGTACCACACTGAGCTGAGAAGTGTCCCCAGGAGTTCCCGCATCAGTTCTGGGGTCTCGCCTTCCCCCTCTACAGCCATCTCCACATCCAGACCCGGTCCAGGGAGCCAGGCGCCCTGCACAGGATGGAGGGCCGGGGTGGGGGCTCCTCGGCTCTCTATTAACGTCATTGACCTCATCGCCTGATGCTTTCCGCAGCGTCGGCCTCGGGCGCTGCTGTCGTGCTGCCTGACTGGTGGGCGAGCATGGGCAGCTGGCACCAAGGCACACGGACCTGAAGGTGGCCCAGGTCTCTGCAGGCCACCCCCGAAGGGGTGCCTCTGTCCTGGCGCCGAGCACAGGAGTGGGCTGGGCAGGACCCATGGCCTCGCTGAGTCCTGCTAGTCTTCATCACTCCCTGCCTGAGCTGGAAGGAGGCCTGGGCACCTGGATCTTCAGGGGGAGACACCGGTAGTGTCACCCGTGCAGAGGTTGGGGGTGTTGCCTGCTGGGCGGGGCGGGGGCCTCCAGTCCAGGCTCAGGATCCACTGGGCGAAGCGGGCCCATACTGTCTCTCTCCCTGGTGCGCTCGTTTAGGACAAGTGCCTGCTCTTTCTTGTTTGGGGGGATTGTGTCCTCGGCGCTGGCGCTGTGTGTCCGAGGGCTGGCGTTTCCCATCCACGGCCCCCCCGGGAGGGGGAGGAGTGCCCACGCCGCCCTCCTGGCTGGGGGGAGGGGGTGAGTCCAGTCTAGCTTCAGCCACTGCCCTTCTGCTTCATGGCGCTAGCAGTTTGACTCTGGGTAGGGGTCTGCTTCAAAGAAGTGTTTGAAAGCCAGTCTTGGGGAGAGCAGACCGACACTTTGTGTGAATTATTTATTCGTTTATGAAGATTTTCATGGTATCCTCCTTTCCTGCTCCAGGCATTCAAGCTGATGGCATTGGCAACGAACACAGAAAGCCAGGCTGGCTGAGAGGAGATGCGGGGTGCGGGATGGGGGGTCGGGGTCACAGGAGATGGGGGGAGGAAGGGTGAGAGGAGATCCTGGGAGGAGATGCTGGGGTGGGGGTCAGGGTCAGGGTCAGGAGGAGATGGGGGAGGAGGGTTGGGAGGAGATTAGGGAGGAGATGCAGGGAGGAGATGGGGGAGGAGATGCAGGGAGGAGATGGGGGGAGGAGATGCTGGGAGGAGATTAGGGAGGAGATGGGGGGAGGAGATGCTGGGAGGAGAGGGGGGAGGAGATGCTGGGAGGAGATTAGGGAGGAGATGGGGGGAGGAGATGCTGGGAGGAGAGGGGGGAGGAGATGCTGGGAGGAGATTAGGGAGGAGATGGGGGGAGGAGATGCTGGGAGGAGAGGGGGGAGGAGATGCTGGGAGGAGATTAGGGAGGAGATGGGGGGAGGAGATGCTGGGAGGAGAGGGGGGAGGAGATGCTGGGAGGAGATTAGGGAGGAGATGGGGGGAGGAGATGCTGGGAGGAGAGGGGGGAGGAGATGCTGGGAGGAGATTAGGGAGGAGATGGGGGGAGGAGATGCTGGGAGGAGAGGGGGGAGGAGATGCTGGGAGGAGATTAGGGAGGAGATGGGGGGAGGAGATGCTGGGAGGAGAGGGGGGAGGAGATGCTGGGAGGAGATTAGGGAGGAGATGGGGGGAGGAGATGCTGGGAGGAGAGGGGGGAGGAGATGCTGGGAGGAGATTAGGGAGGAGATGGGGGGAGGAGATGCTGGGAGGAGAGGGGGGAGGAGATGCTGGGAGGAGATTAGGGAGGAGATGGGGGGAGGAGATGCTGGGAGGAGAGGGGGGAGGAGATGCTGGGAGGAGATTAGGGAGGAGATGGGGGGAGGAGATGCTGGGAGGAGAGGGGGGAGGAGATGCTGGGAGGAGATTAGGGAGGAGATGGGGGGAGGAGATGCTGGGAGGAGAGGGGGGAGGAGATGCTGGGAGGAGATTAGGGAGGAGATGGGGGGAGGAGATGCTGGGAGGAGAGGGGGGAGGAGATGCTGGGAGGAGATTAGGGAGGAGATGGGGGGAGGAGATGCTGGGAGGAGAGGGGGGAGGAGATGCTGGGAGGAGATTAGGGAGGAGATGGGGGGAGGAGATGCTGGGAGGAGAGGGGGGAGGAGATGCTGGGAGGAGATTAGGGAGGAGATGGGGGGAGGAGATGCTGGGAGGAGAGGGGGGAGGAGATGCTGGGAGGAGATTAGGGAGGAGATGGGGGGAGGAGATGCTGGGAGGAGAGGGGGGAGGAGATGCTGGGAGGAGATTAGGGAGGAGATGGGGGGAGGAGATGCTGGGAGGAGAGGGGGGAGGAGATGCTGGGAGGAGATTAGGGAGGAGATGGGGGGAGGAGATGCTGGGAGGAGAGGGGGGAGGAGATGCTGGGAGGAGATTAGGGAGGAGATGGGGGGAGGAGATGCTGGGAGGAGAGGGGGGAGGAGATGCTGGGAGGAGATTAGGGAGGAGATGGGGGGAGGAGATGCTGGGAGGAGATGGGGGGCAGGGGAGGAGAAGGAAAGAGAAGGAGAAGAGGAAAGGGAGTGGGGTTGGCAGTTCAGTCCCAGAACCAAGGGAAGCAGGCGAAGAAGACCTGCCTGCCTTCAGTCTGTGGGCTGGTCGGCCTCAGGGAGTGCTGGGGGGCGGGGGAGGAGGGGCATGAAGTCACTGGCTCCCTGGTCGCCCTCACCTGGCGCCATCGGCGTGGATGTGCGAGCGGCCGGAGGTGAGCAGGCCTCTCTGCCAGTCTGTGTGATGAAAGCATTCCTATGTTCCGCTTTGCGCAAACCTTTCAGGAACCAGTGTGTTTGGTCCAGATGGGCTTCAACCTGGCTGCTCACGGGAGCAGTGAGCTCGACACTCGGCTGTAAAATGCTGCCGGGACCCGGGGAGGAGATTTGGGGGTGAGGGGCAGGTGTCCAGTAACGGGAGCTTTATTCTTGGGGTGATATTCCATAGCCTGCTGTGATGCTGTCAGAACTTAGCTCATTCTTGCATAAGTACTTCCTCTGGCTCATGGGTGAGTGAGTTTTCACACCGTCAAGGCCCGGGAATGTCAGCGCGCCCGGCACCTCCTCGGGGACCTTCTCAGCTGCCTGCTCCTCTCAGAGGGTGTCACCCCTGTTCCACTCCCCGTGTTTACGTTTTACGCAGCAGAGGGGTCCTGGTGCCACTTTAGAGGGGGGGAAACTGAGGCCAGCAAAGCTACACAATCTGCTCGGGGCCCCCGAACTTGTCTACAGTGGAGATTGAACCCGCTTATCTCCTCTAAAGCCACCCCGCGCCCACTGTTGTCACTGCGCCTCAGGCGGCGGGACTTAGTTTGTAGCGAGCCCTCTGGGCTGGGCAGGACTTCAGTGGAGTCGGCTTTGCAGGGTTTCCATGGATGTGTGCGATGGGGACATCCTGGGAGCCGGGCCTCCAGCCTCGCTCAGGCCAAACTTGAATCAGAATGGAGCCCAAAGGAATTGTGGGCAGTGGGAGCGTGAGGGCTGTGGAGACCTGCCTGTGGTGCCGTCGGTGAGCTCTCTCCTCTCCCGTTGGCAGGTGGCAGGCAGGGGGTGTTGCCTCTGTGGTCATCGTCATGGACACCGGGCTGCCCTCAGGTGGCCTGTGCCCAGGCGCCACGCGGGCCTGCACCCCTGGTCCCAGCCTGCCCCAGAGCCAGGCCTCATCACCCCTCACCGCCTTCTGCAGCACGTAGCCGAGCGTGCCCCCTTCCCACAGCAGCATGTTCTACAATCACATTTTCTGCTTAAAACAAAATCAGTCTCTTAAATGTTAAGCACTTCCAAAGCCCTTTTAGGAAGGGGCTGCTTTCCTTCAGGCTGTGAGCTCGGCAGAGGGCGTCTCCTTCCGGCATCTGTTCTGGGGAAGCTAAGGCCTGGCCAGTGCTGAGTGCAGGCAGAACAGCTCTAGGCCCTAAACCCCGGGCCCGTCTGTGACCCCCAGATCTGCTTTGCTCCAGGATGTGTGCCAACAGGCAGTTCTCTGATCTCCATGACTCATCCTGTGGCTCCCCCGGCACTGCCCACGAGGGTCGGGGAGGAGCACCATACTCTTCACGTCCCTGCAGCAGACCCTGCCGCAAACT
>NW_006299394.1:932795-934223 GCF_000327345.1 Myotis davidii | reverse complement strand
CCCCCACGCCTCCACCTGCCAGGGGTGCTGCAGGGCAAGCTCTCCTCCATGCTCTGGGCAGCCACGCCCTGGGCTTGTCTGGGAGTGAATGCGGCGCTGGCCCAGCCTCCCCAAGAGCTCTCTCCCTGTCATTGGTGCCAGCACGGTGGCTCTTTACTCCCCAAAATAATATTGCTGCTTTTGGGGGGTTTTGAAAAACCGGCTTAAGAAATTCATGGCCAAAGAAAACAATATTTGGCTTTAAAGTATGGGCTTTGCTCACAACATCCTCCCCAAAGAAGGCTAGACCCAGTAGAAGGTTCTGGGAGGAGGCGTGGAAGAAGCTCCCAGCTTGACCCAGACCAGCCCCGGGCCCAAGTGGGGACCAGCTCTGGGCCCACGTGGGGACCAGCCCCAGGCCCACCTGGGGACCAGCCCCGGGCCCACCTGGGGACCAGCCCTGTGCTCACGTGGGGACCAGCCCTGGGCCCACGTGGGGACCGCTCCCATATGTTGGGCCACCTCAATGAGCTGGCTCCATTTGGAGATTTGGAAGCCCCTTCGTCTCGGGAATGGCAGGTTACGGTGATGTCCCTGTGCTCCTGCGGAGGTGGGAATATTCCCATCCAGAGAGAAAGCCTGCGTTCTCATTACCCCCAGTGCCCTTCTTTGTGCTGCGTGCGGAGGAGACTGTCCTGGTCCCTGAGACCGTCCTGGGTGGTGAGCCCTCCGACAGCCGGTGACTGAGCCGGGCTTGCCTGTCCCTGCGCGCCTGCGGGCTTCGCTGCGGGGTCCCGGTGGCCTGTCTTCTTGGTCAGCCTCCTCCTGACCCCACACCTGGGAGCGGGCACCACCTCGGCTCCTTCCTCCACCTCTGTCCTCTTCCAGCTCCTCCTCTCCCAGTGCTCCCTGTGGTGTCAGGGGCCATCTCAGGGCTGGAAGCGGGGCAGTGATGCTGCTCACAACCAGGTGAGCTCAGGGCTGGAGGAGGAAGGGACCCCTCGGAAGGAGGCTGATGAGCGGCTGCGCCAGCACTAAACTGATAAATGAAATTTGTATGTTAAAGCCGATCATTTAATTGTATTCCTTCCTTCGTTCCCATGCACACTTCCTTCTCACCCTCACCTCTCACTCTGCAGCAGGGGGGGCCTGGGGCTGGGGCCGGAGGGGGCCCTGCAAGCTGTCGGTTTGCATTGTGGGGACGAGCAAGGTCTCTACCTGGCTCATTTTGTCCCCTTTGCTGAGGCTGTCACCGCTGACAGTCCTCATGTTTATTTCATCTCGCGTGGCGGCTGTCTCGTTTCCCTACCCCCGATGTCATTAGCGCACAGAGAGCGGCCTGCAGTGTGGCGCCCTAATGAATTCCCTGTGGCTGCTCTGCTCCCGCCTCGTTACCAAAGCTCGACGTGTCAAATTAAACCCAGCCCCAGAGAAAGTGCAGAGAGAAGC
>NW_006299394.1:927122-932758 GCF_000327345.1 Myotis davidii | reverse complement strand
CACTTAAACAGCCGTCACAGAGAGCAGGAGGGCGTGGGGGATGGAGAGGACCCCGCACAGGGGCGCCTTCCTGCAGCCCACTGACCCATGGCCTCTGACTCTCAGCGGGACCCACGGGGGCCCTGCACGTCTGCCGTGGGGAAGTGTCTTGCTTGCTCTCATTCTGGTTGATCTACCCACATGCTCTATGCAGGCTGGACACCGTGCAGAGCAGCCAGAGCAGCCCGTGAGGACAGACAGCGCTCAGGAAGGGATGTGTGTATGTGTGGTGTGTTTGTGTGCGTGTGTGCATGCATGGTCTGCCCATATGTGTGGTGTGCATGTTTATGGTGGGCGCGTGGTGTGTGTGCATGAAGCATGTGTGGTGCATACATGGTGTGTGGCATGTGTATGGTGTGTGCGTGGCATGTGCATGGTGTGGATGGTGTGTGTGTGGCACGTGTGAGTGTGTGTGTGTGTGTGTGAGTGTGTGTGTGAGTGTTTGTGTGAGTGTGTGTGAGCGTGTGAGTGTGTGTGTGTGAGAGTGTGTGAGTGTGTGAGTGTGTGTGAGTGTGTGTGGTGTGTGAGCACACTAACATCTAGATTTGTTTTAGTATCTAACTATGTTGATGAGTGTGTGTGTGTGTGTGTGTGTGTGAAGGAAAGATGGCGGCCAGTGTGAATCCTGGTCCGGCTCTGATTGTTGCAGACATCATGCGCCCGTCGGTGGAAAGAGGAAGTGACCACACACAAAGCCACCCCAGTCGGGCCTGCCCCCTGACTGGGGTAATGATTCCCTTTTTCTCTGTGTATATAACATTATGCCATGCACAACGCCTTTTTCAGTTACCGGCATTTTATCTTTGAGTATTTTGTTCCAAGCAGCTGTGGACAGGGTTTCCCCCTTTTACAGCTGGGAGAGGTGCAGAGTGTGACCCTGATCCCCGGGTTCAAGGACACAGGGCTGTGAGGGGAAAGGACAGGGTTTCATTTCAGCTGCCCCTTTCCCAGAGTTGAATGTCTCCCCTTACACCACTACACCTCCCACATTCACTCAAAGGCAGGCGGAGGCTGGCGATGACTAAGCTTGTGAACTTTAAAAAGTGAAGTAAACTTACAACAGTAAGGCGGGTGGTCCTTCAACATTACCTGTGCAGCAACCCCCGGTGAGGACAGAAGTCTCCGTCACCAGAAAGTGCTCCCCCGCCCTGGCACTGCAGGGACCCTCCCCACAGCCAGCCACGTCCGGGAGCTGCGTCGCAGGTGCATCTGGGCAGCTTCCACACCAGGGCACGAAATCAGCGTGTGCACTGGTGCCTGCCCGTTGCCGATCAGAGTCTGAGACTCCACACGCTGCTGGCACCGATGGTTCGTGCTTGTTGCCAGGTGGGTCATCCTTTGTAGGAATGTGCTGCAGTTTATCTACTCACTTGAGGTTTTTCTTTAAGAAAAAACAATCTTTTGAAAATAACTTAATGTTTACGACATGATGGTTCAAATAGTTTTGGAGCGCGTGGTCCACTCACCTGGCACCCTGGCATTGTGACCATTGCTCACAGCACTGCGCAGTGTCCGCAGCACAGCGTCCCTCCACTGGCACTCCGTCACTCTCTGCTGGTTATGCGACCCTAAAACTGTGCTCCCCCTTCTCCCGACATTAAAGGGAAGCTTATATTTGAGAAATTGTCACCATTTTCTTCCAAACGGTAGAGCGAACTCAAGGACATCACAAGTTGGAACTGGAGATCTGGTGCAGACTTGCTTAAACGCAGTTGGTGGGAGGGCCCGGCTGTCAGAGCCTCATTTCCTAGATGGACAGTCTGGGACACTTTGTCAGGTTGTTTGGAAAATGTAGAAAAGCATGAAAATTCAGGTCCCCTGACCGGGAGCCCTGTTCCTTCACCTGGGACCAGGCAGAAAGGTGTATTGGTGTCTTCATGTGTGCCCATGTGTGTATCCATGTGTTCATGGTTTGTGTTCACAGGTGTGTGTATGTGTGTGCATGTGGGCATGTGTGGGAATGTCCCGTAACTATCTGCCTAACACATTAGTAACATTGTGACCCAGCCACGGTGATGTCCTCCGAGAGCTCAGGGATCGATGGCCAGCGGTAGCACTTTTTTTTAGCACAGGCCGCGTTTGTGTCTCGGAGACTTTTGCCCATTGACGACTCTGTATTCTAATGACTCTAACCCATATTTTGCGGAGTCAGAAAATTTAATAATAGGGTGCATCTCATCTGAGCTCCTCCAGGTCAACACACTGGTTATGCGAGCTTGTTCACTTCCCTGAAACTAAATTATGAAAAATGCTTCCTTGTAGCACCTCAAGACTAAGTAGGCTCCCGCGTCCGTACCGGGGCGCACGCCATCCATCCCCTTCTCTCCGATGAAGTATGCGCAGGAGACTGGGGTTTGGCTGAGACGTGGCACGCCGTGGCTGCCACTGGAGGATTCGCTGTGTCAATTTAAGATTGAGTGATGGACAACGAGGAAATGAAGACAAACCCTGCTCAGTGGGAAGTGGGAAGTCTAAAGGACAAATAAAATGCTGACAGCACAGAAACTCCTGTGCTGTGACGGATGGGGCAAGGCTGTGGGTACCGGTTCTGCCGCCGGCATCCTGATGCCTATAACTGGAATGCTGTGGTGTTATCTGTTATGGTGCCTGTTACATGTTGCATATGACGCATTGACTCTTGTACTGAACCAGCCATAGATGATAGGTTTTCCCACTGGTGACCCAGGTGTGAGTTGGTGGGTGGGTTGACTATGGATTATATGTGTGACATCAAACCTGTGTTAAAAATGAAAATAAAAAAAGCCCTAGGAGGTGTATTTGACTATAGCAATGATATTGGACAACGTTTTCTAGTCCCAATAAGCGGATACTCTTGTGTCTGGTCAGCAGAAGCGAAGGGGTCCCCTGGTGGTGTTCTCCCCGGGCAGTGGGTAGCAGGAACATGTGTAGAGAGATGAGGGGTGGTGTGACTTGGGCAGACTTCTGAGATGTGGCCGTTGAGGTGGACTGCTCGCCTCAGTGGCCGGGGTTCTGCATTTTAGGACGGAGCAGATGTGTCTCGAGCTGGTGTCTGCTCAGAAGGTGGGACATCTGTCTGTCACAGGATGGGGAGACGTTCGTGTCACCATAGGCAGTGACAACACGGGAAAATCACACCTTGGATTATCATGACGTATTAAGTCTGGATTAAGTGAAGCAATAAAATAAAAATAACAGTAAATGCTTGTGCGTTAAGTAAGATTTGCTTCAATAGTAGAAATAAAACGGTAATTTCTCACTTGTGGTGAATTTCCCGAGACCTGTTTTGCAAGGGCAGGAGCCAACCCGGAAGCCACGTGAGGCTGCCTGCTGCCTGACCTCTGACCCGCGCTGTGGGACGCGGCTGTATCACCCCCTTCACGATGGCTCTGAGTACCAATGGCTGCGGGGCGGCCTTGGCGGGTGGCCCAGGAGAGGAAACGCCCTCTTTCTGAGTTAGATCTGCTGTCCCTGCCTCTCGTCCCCTCGCGCTGATCGCCGTGGCTGACCAACGCGGAGGTGAAAGCCACGCACCCGCGTGCCGTGGGGAAGGAAGGTGACGGCGGACAGTCCAGGACTTAGACAGGCCTGGGGCCCCTGGCCCTCCGTGACCTGCCACCCTCATCCCGGTGGCTCCGGGGACGGCCTCTAGTGGAGGCACCTGCAGAGCGGCTCCCAGCAGCCCCAGGGCCAGGGCCACTGGCACCTGGCGCCCGTGTCAGGTGGATGCGGGGGGAGGGGAAGACGCTGGGTGGCAGGTGGGCGGTGGCCGGGGACACCTGGACTCCAAAGGCGGGCCCCCCTCTCTCTTGACCACATGGCGTTCAGAAGTTGTGGTTCTCTCTCAAATAGCAAGTAAGAGAGAAAGCAAAACAAGGAGAACTGGGGAAACGACAAAACGAAAACACAAAACAAACCAACCTTACACCCCCTGCCCCACCCCTGCAGCCAAGGCCGTGCCCGCTGTGCCAACACCAGGCAGGAGGCAGGCGCTGGGAGCCAGTGCTGGGTCCCTGGTCATCGGCGTGCCTGGGAGTCTCAGCTCTTCCTCTCTAAGGACCAGCCTGTGGACAGGTGGTCCTTAGACCAGTGACCTCCATGTGGGGCTCTGTTCCCCTCATTGTCTAGCCCCGGAAACGACACGGGGCCTGAGAACCTGCCCCGTGCACCCCTGGTCCTGGTGGAGCCAGGATGTGATCCGAGACGATTTCTAGGCCCCTCACCCGGTGGCGATCATGTAGGTCACTGTCTCGCAGGGGGGCACTGGGGAGCACGTGTCCCGTCACTACCCTCTGCCCCTGCTGGGACGGTGTGGGGGGCAGGGGAGAACTCCCCCCTGTGGCTGGGAGTGAGGTTTGCTGCCTGTGGCTCTGGAAGCCGCATCCTAAAGCTGTGCCCACACTTGCCCATCCGCATCACCTCATCTCAGCTGTGGGGGGTGAGGGTCCAGGGAAAGGCCCTTTGGCCCCGTGGCTGCCACCTCGTCCCTGGGAGGCTGCCCCACCCCACCCTGTGCAAAACCCCGCTTCTCCGAGAGCAGCCGCTGTCCTTGTATTTGCTGGGCGTCCCCTGCGCTCCCTGCTCAGCTCATGTGCTCTGTGCTGACAGTCGGTAGCACTTTGTGGGGTCTGTGCCAGTGAGGGCTCTGGGCTTGTGGCCGGGAAGCAGGAGGTGGTGCTGGCATGGGAGCAGGAGCCTGGCCTGGTTGGCAATACGGGCCCAGCGTTGAATTTGGGGGCGACAAACAGAGGTGGCCTCAGGATGGAGAGGCGGCCGTAGCTGGGACACGTCCCCAAAGCCAGCAGTGGGCGCCCGTCTCAGACCGGCTTGTGCTCACCGAGCTCCCCCTGGTCTCCTGAGCTGGGCCTGCGCTCTGTCCAGTCCATCCCTGGCCTTCCCGGCTGAGCTGGGCCCTCTCCCATGGTCTGCACCTGACCGGCTGGTGAGGAGGTGGGCTATCTCCATCTCACTCTCCATCCCTTTTAACATGAAACTCAGCCTTGTCTTTAAATCACAAAACAGTGAACCACTTTCATAGGTACTCATGATCTTATTTTTAAAACTTCAGAGTGTCGATATGAGTTGCAGGCGGGCAGGCTCACGCAGGCGGGCAGGCTGGAGGCGAGTAAAAAGGAAAACAGACTCAGGGCCCAAGTCAGTTGTCTGAACGCTTTCTTCTTAGACACGGAGTCCCTCCCATCAGTGCCCGGGACTCGGAGCGGGAGCCCCTCTCCCTCCTCAGCCTGTTTTTGGAGCTTCCGTCCTGTTTGGGGGACACGGTTCTGGGGGTCTGCTGTCGTGCATGAAGCCCAGGTCTTCCTGACTAGCCTGGAGCCCCTCAGCCTGTTGTGGGGTTCAGGACTGAGCACTGGAGCCTCCCTGAACCTCGGCCTCTTGCCCAGACCGGGGCGGGGATGCGGGGGGAGTGTGTGTGTGCCGTTCTGCACCCGAGCCGCGCGGGTCATTTGCACAGTTGCCCGGAGTCTGGTCACACTCTGGCCACTGTTGCCTCCGTGCGTGAAGCCTCGTCACTGTGAGGCACACTCGCCAGGACGCCCGCCAGGATGCCCCCCAGGATGCCCGCCAGGATGCCCGCCTGGATGCCCGTCAGGATGCCC
>NW_006299394.1:925391-927003 GCF_000327345.1 Myotis davidii | reverse complement strand
GATGCCCGCCTGGACGCCCGCCAGGACGCCCGCCAGGACACTCGCGCAGATTGGCTGCTCCGGGTGGCAAGCGCAGGCTTTGGTCAGACGTGCCCTTTCCCCCTCCGGACCTTGTCCTGCTGTGTTTCCACGAAGAGCTGCGTCTCTGAAACACGCCTGTTTCACGCTGGCTGACACCGTGGGGGCAGGTGCTGACCCAAGCCCTCTGTGACCGAGCGTCCTGCTCGCGCGGCGACTCTCCGATGTCTCCCAGAAGCCACAGCCGATGGGCGTCAGCAAACGCCAAATGCAAGGCGCTCGTTGTTTTCTTGTCAGTTGTCCATCTGAGACTTGGTCAGAGCAGAAGGCGTCTTTATGGGGCAGCTCCGAGGGGGCAGCTCTGAGGGGCACCATGATCCAGTGACGATATTTATCGGGCCTCTCGGTGACCTGCCCAGAGGGCGGGGGATAGGTAGGAAGGGGCACGGCCCTCAGCTGCCTGACCCAGGCTCTGAGATGACGATACTTACTATCGACACGCTGGTGTTCTTAAAGGTAACGCGATATCCGAGATACTTACATCTAATGAGAGGATGGCGCCCGTCAGTCATTGCAATGAGAGCACACGAGCTGGCACACGTTCCGGGGCGGCTCTGGGTGATGTGCAACCACCACCGCCCATCGCGGTCCTAGCAAAAGTCACCTCAGGGGAGGCTGGCGTGATGGCATCGTGAGTCAAATAGCCACTGCCCGGTGAGCGTGGGTGAGCCAGGGCACCCCGCAGGGCAGCGACGACTGCGCAGGGGGTGCTGGTGGCTCTCTGCTCTTCCAGGAGCCCGGTGCTAGGGAGGCTGGGACGGGGCCTGCGCGGTGACAGGCACGTCCTGAGGGGGCAGCGAGCTGTGCGGTCAGAGACCACGGAGGGGCTGCGTGTCCGGCACAGCACACAGGAGTCCCCCTGGAGTGACAATGGTCCTGGGGTTTGGGGAGCGGTTTCCCTCCGCTCAAGAGGTGTGGGGTTGACCAGCTGAGGAACTGGGGGTCCTGAGCCCTGAGGCTCCCTGCTTACTCTGTGAGGCAGGAGCTTAGGGAGGCGGCTTCCCCGTCACTCACAGGTGCCGCAGCGCCAGCGATGTCAGCCAGCACGCCCTGGGCTGAGCTGGACCCCACGACACAGGGTCCGGGTGCTGCCCGTCCCGGTGCCCGTGTGGCACAGACATGGACTCTGTTGTAACAGGTAGGGGGCTGGTCCCGCAATGGAGTCTGGGCAGTTTGGTGACGACATCTTGTCCAAACGGGCAGAAAGATTCGCTGGTCATTTCGGATCACATCACGGCCACATTGCCCAGAGCCTCAGCTGCATTACAGATGATGCACGGTGGTGCCTTTAAGCAGGATTTTAAAATTATGAAAAGATTTTTGGTTTGAAGAAGCAAAGGATAAGCATTACCTAGGAGCCCGGGAGCTCTGGGTGGCCCGCAGGCCCAGGCTGTGTGCCCTCCGTGGCAGGAGGCTCATCCGTGCAAAACCCCTCCCTGGGCTGCTGGTGGCCGGGCATGCGGGACCGCGCCTGGGCCTCAGCCCTCTGTGCCTTCGGGGCTCGTGCCTCGTCACTGCAGCCGGGATCAGGCCT
>NW_006299394.1:900582-925354 GCF_000327345.1 Myotis davidii | reverse complement strand
TGCCGCTCCTGAGGCTTCAGAAGCTGGATGGAGCCCATTTTCCCACCTGCCCCTCGTGGCCTCTCTTTGCCCCTAGTTGAGGTTTCCATGTTGGCCCTGGGACTGGGGTCCCCCAGTGTAGGAAATGGTCAGAATCCCATCTAGAAGCAGATGGCCTCCCCCTGCACGTATGGATCCCCTAGTGTAGGAAATGGTCAGAATCAGTGTTGAAGACATGAGGCTGCTGTGAAATGAGGGGTGGGATTCTCAGTCTGAGGCAACTCCAGGTCAGGGTTGCCCTGCCCACGACCAGATGGAGTTGAGGCTGTAGGGTGGGACCCCTGGCACTGCCCCTGCTCCCATGAAGGCCTCACGTCCCCAGGACGTCCCCGTCTGCCACCCTCGGGAGCACATCTCAGTGGCTCTCTCCTGAGCCTCCTCTGCTGCAGGGGCAGCCCTCCCCCAACGGCTTCCGGCTGATGGAAGGAAGGAGGCTGTGCCCACGTCTGCACGCAGCGGACACGCTGTGAGTGCAGAAACCGCTGCAGGTCCGTTATTATCATTATTCTTATGTGACGCCTTTGTGTATAAATATGCCCAGGGTTTCAGAGATTCTGTGATGTATTTAGCTAATGCTGATGTTGCCATAATGCACTCATGTGTTCATTTCTCAGATTAGTCTGAGAAAGAAAAATGAGATCATGGGAGCTGCTGGGAGGAGCCCGGTAAGTTCTGGTTGATGGAGCAGGTACCCTGCGGCCTGATGTACGTGGAGGGCTGGGCTCTGTCGGCGCCCGGGAGAGGCTGGCCGTGCAGACGAGGGTGCGAACAGATCCCGGAGGGCTTTTGGGGGTCCTCACCCCCAAAAGGCACGATGAATAGTGATTGCATGAGGACCCCACTGCGTTGAGTCCTGCTGACTTGCTGAGGCCTTTGCTACGACACCTCATTTGAACTTCACAGAACCCGGTGAGGGAAGCCCTGGGCCCACGTTTCTCGGATGAGTAGACTGAGAGTTAGGGATTTTATGGAACCAGCTTCGGCACACAGCTGGGCGTGGGCACAGCGCCGACGTGCACCTGGGTTTGTTTTGGCACGAAGCTACGCCTTCCTTAGACCTCAGATCACCTTGGTGCGGTGGCTCCGCCCATTCCAGCTCACCTTCTGAAAACCCCCGGGCTCCCCCCACCCACATGAGGCTGCTTGGAAGGCTTCTCAGCACCCTGCGCCATCGGCGTGACCTGACCCCGTGACCTTCCCCGGCTCTCACTGGTCTCACTTGGTCGTCCAGCCTGTGTGTTCGTTCCCGTCTTTATGTGGCCATGAGCTAAGTGAAAAGCAAGTGTGTGAGCGAAGGTCCTTCCTCGTACAAGTTTACACTCTGAATAAATAAATGTGACGGAGCAATAGCTCTGGCTCTGGTGGGATGACAGGGTGGAGAGAAGCGGAGAACATTTGGGCCAAGACAGGAGCCTGGGGTCGTGGCCCTGAGGGCGTCTCAGGCCCTTGGGCTGCTTCGCTGCCGGCCGCGTGCGGACAAGACCAGGCATCATCAGAGTGAAGCGCCTGCTTTAAGGAGTTCATCTGTTAAAGGAATGACCACAAATGCCTGCAGCCTGGAACCCCTTAGTCTCGCTGAGGCGCCCCTTAGAGTGACTTGTGCAGGTGTGAGTGGTTCCGCGGTGAGGGCCGGGTTTCCGGGGTGGGGGCTCTCCACGTGAGGCTCCTGTCGGTGTCATTCATGCTCCCGCTGTTTTGCTTCCTGGCCTGTCCTAGCCCCGTGCTGGTCTTGCGAGGAAGGAGGCCACCGCCTTCACCCCCCAACCCCCCAGTGGTGGGACTTGTCTGTGCAAATGGGACTGATGTCCACTTCCGTGCGCTTTGCCTCGGGAACTCCCCCTGCACGTGTCGGTCAGGGACTGTCATCGCTGCCACGCTCCCATCATCGGGGCCCCAGGCGGCCCTTGGCCCCACGGACCTGAACTTGCCTCTCCAGGATTCTGTGAAGCTGAGTTTCTGAGAAAGGCGTAGCCTTGTGCCAAAAGCCAGTCCAGGTTCAAGTCCCACACCAGAGGCTGGTGTTTCCTTGGCATCCACGGTGGCTGACCTCAGCCGGTGCGTTGGTGAGGGGATGGGTGTGCTGTGTCCATTTTTATTTCCCCACCAAACCTGACTGCGTCTTTCCTGGGGAGATGGTTGTCCCTGAGCTCAGAAAGATTGGAGAGCGTGTGCAGTCCCGGCCCCTCCCAACCCGCATCTCCTCCCCGACCGCCTCCACCCGACACAGTCTCCCAGCCAGGGCCTGGCCGGGCAGGGTCCCAGGTGGCCTGCGAGTGGGCGTAGCCAACAGGGAGCCCCAGGCCCTGCCAGGATCACCTGGCCACAGCCCCCAGGTAATGTGTGAGGCCCGTGGTAGCAAGTCAAAGCGTGGTGCACTGGTCCTCGCTCCCTCTGGCCTGTCCTGGCGCCGCAGCCCTGAAGGCCTTTATCAGAGGAGCCTGGCACCACCCGACAGGCTCCTCGTGCCAATGTGGAGGCAGCCACAGCCCCTCAGCTTGTTAGACTGAAAGAATGTGCCGTTTTAATTAATGATATGTAAATATCCTTGAATGGGCCGCATTTGCATATTAAGAGAGATTTGCGGAATCTGCGGAGTAATATATTTTAATTAAGGATTAATTAAAAATAATGGGAATTTCATTTCGCCTGGCAGAATCCGTTTAGATTTTAGCACACGTCTGCTTGGGAGTCTGCTAGGAAGGCTCTGTGTACGATTCCCGTGATGACGGAGGCACCCCTGTGTTTATGGTCCTGGAACCCCGTTTGGGGCTGGGGACCAGAGAGGGGTAAAGTCTCCTGCTGCCGTCCCCATCCCCCCCTTCCCTCTGTGTTTTAGGGCTGTTTTGGTATTCTTTATGGTGAAGTAAGTAAATGGCTCTGAGACACGGAACACTAGTCGTGTTGGCAATTATGTTAATGGGATGCTATTAGGCTATGATTCTCTATGAGCAATTGGGGAGAAGAAGCGCCTTACGGAGGACGCCGCCGCAGACGGCTGTCGCCTGACAGAGCTCAGAGCTGCTTTCTGCATAATTGCACTTGGCCACTTTCTTGGTGGGGGCAGGGGGGAGTTGAGGCAGGAGCCCGGGACCCGCCGGGTTGGGGTGCCCACAGGTGCACAGAGGACTCGGGGTCACACAGGTGAGCGTGCTGGCTTCTGAGGCTCCTGGCCGTGTCTGAGGATGGGCTGAGCTCCGGCCCAGCCGCCCCGCCCTCCTGAAGGGGATTTCTCTGGAATTTATGCGGCGCAGTCTCTCTGACCGTCTGTTGGTGTGATGGCCCTCTCCTGAGTCCACACAGCAGATCCATCCTCTCTCCAAACCGTCCCTCCCTCCCTCCCTCCCTCTGGTCGGCCCCAGCACTTCCTGCCGCCCAGTGCTGGAGGGCTACGAGGCCAGTCCTGCCTCCCACCCAAGGCCACTGCCAGCATGGAGGTTGGCCTCCTGCTTGCCGTCCTCCAGGGCTGGGGGTGTCTTCGGCTCTGCTGCCTGCCTCACAGACGCGAGGCAGGAGGGGTGGGCAGCCAGCACCAGGGCCCTCGCAGGACCTCTGGGTGCTGCCTCCACGGGAAAGGCTTATTGGGCTTACTGGGCTCTCTCCCTGGGGGATGCCCTGGGAGATGGGGAAGTGGCCTGGGACCCCTGTGAGATCCGATGGCCAGAGGTGTGTGTCTTCAGCAAATTTTCGGGTTGTTCTGCAGAAATGGTGGAGGAACCTGGGGGCCCTGGGCCAGCATGAGGCCTCGCCCAGCCCCTTTCCAGGGAAGCCCGGGGGGGTCAGCTCTGCCTCTAGAAGCCGCTCCGCTGTCCCCGGCTCAGGATGAAACAGGCTCATCAGCCACCTGCCCCTGGGACTCCAGTCACTCGGGAATGTGGAGGTCACTCAGGAATGTGGGGGTCACTCGGGAATGCGGGGGTCCGCCTGTGAGCTCTGCCTGGCCTCGCCCCCTGGGCCTCGGACATCTCAGGAGCGGCCAGCCGACCGAAGGCGGGGTTCAGGGCTGACAGGAGGGGTCGAGTGAGCAGGCGACACCCGGAGGCCAGGCCCTCAGAGCCACCAGGGAGGCTGGGAGGGGAGTGGCACCAGGGACCAGCTCTGGCCAGGCCAAGGGGCCTGGAAACTGGGCCTGTGGGGATATCATTGAGCCCGGGAGGCCTCCGCAGGGTGCCCTCTGCCATGTCCGCCTCTGAGCACCGGCCAAGGCAGCCTCACGTGCCTAATGCAAATAGAGAAAATGCAGTTTCTGGTAAGTGTTCCCTAATAAATAACATCAAGTCTTCTTCCCTATCAGCCGGGGACATCCGCATTCCTCTTCGCTCCGCGCCAGCCGAGACGTGTAATGATGTTCTGCTCCTCGCGGGATGTGAGGTCCATGGTAATCTCCGCACGGGCAGGACTCACACACGCAGATAACCCAGACACAGTGTCCTTTTTCGGAAGTCAGTGCGGCCTTGTGTTTTCTTTCGCAGCGTGGGAATCCGTCCAGGGCTAGTGCTTGTCGCTGGAGGATTTCATTAACGGGGTGAAGTAAAAATAATCCATTTCAGGCGCGCCCAGTGTGTGTGGTAATGGCCTCTCCAACCATTTCGATTAGCCGGGTGCAGTGGGGTTTTTCTTTTAAATGACGACACATTGACATTGAACATGGGCAGACTTCAGGTGTGCGTGTGCACGTGCATGTGCGTGTGCATGTGCCCCGCGGTGCCTGGTGGAGTGGTGGGGCCTGCTTCTTGCTGCCCCCCCCACACCCTTCACCCTGCTCCTGTCCAGGATCCCTGCTGCAGCCATGGCCCCGTCCCTGAGCTGCTCTCCCTCCACATGGTCTGGCTGTTTCGGGGACCATGTCTGAAAGGCCGGGTGTTTGTAAGTGGTGGGGGAGGGGAGGAGCCCTTCAGTCGCACTGGGATCAATAGGCAGCCGCTGGCCGGGTGCAGGCATCTGAGTGGGTGCCTGGAGCTGGCGTGCATCCGGGACCACCACCCCACCGGGGTCTCACCCCGTAGGAACCTCCCTCCTGTCTTCCTAGACCCCTGCACTTTCCGAGAATGAATACATTACCTGCAGCGAGTCCGCAGTGGGTTTTCTATTATTAATATGGTTCTTTTTATTTATTTTTCATGCGTTTTTCTTGCTCTGGCTATTTTCTTTTCTTTCTTTGTTTTTTTGTCGGGTTTTTTTGCTCATACGCCCTGGTTAACTCACCAGGCTTCCAGCCCTGCCCCCTCCACTCTGCACACGGCTGGGGCTTCTCTGCGGCCCCTGTGCGGCTCCACCCACCGCACAGATGGGCGCACACCAGCCTGTGTGAATTGGGCACTTTCTCCATTTGATGAGCCGTCATCTGTGGGCACTGCTGGGGATTTGACCCCGGTGACCCCCGACCATGGAGGACATTGAGCCCCCGCGGACCCTCCCCTCTGCCTGTGTCTGTGGACCATTCACTCCCCTTAATGAGAATTCCTCCTAATTATTTCAGCGGCTGCAGCAGGGACCGCAGTGTACTTAGATCTCGGGCCTGGGACGTGACTGCGATGCTGATAAAGGCGAGAGATCAATAATTTAGGCCCAGCTCTAATGGCAACGCCGGGAGCTCAAGTGTCTGCATTCAGACGGCGTCTCCGAGGTTCCCGGGGCCTTGATGGTTTCCAGAGGGTTTCTCCCCTCTCAGCTGCGCGGTGTGCGTGCCTCCTGGACCGTCTTTGTGAAAGACGTCTCCTCGTCTCTGTGAGCATGTGTCTGGATGTCACACGGGTGTGCAAGGCATGCATGTGTGCCCATCTGATTCTCTGGAAAGGTCTGTGGGCCCGGTGCACTTGTGGGTTATGTGTTTCTTCTCAGTCCCGTGGCCTTGGCCTTTGGGCTACCCCTGGCCTGTCCTTCCTAAATTGGCAACTGCAGACACTTGAAAGGCAGGGGAAACGCCTGCCTTTTCTTTCCTTTTCCTTTTTCCTTCTCTGTCTACTTCCCCCATCTTGAAGCTATAATTGTACTGGACGGCGGGGCGACACCGAAGTCCTTGTCACGGAGATATGCATCTGTAATCAGTTCCCGGCTGTTACCCAGCGTCTCTTTTCAGGAATTCCAGCAAACCTATTTGGGCCTCAACACGTCCAGGCAGTACATACGTACTCACCAGCCAGGTCAAGTTGAGAAACGATCGCAGTATAAGACAGTCTATGCTCGGGTTGGAAAGGCAAAGGCAAAAGCATAGCCATGTTAAGGAAATTTCCGGAAGATGAGCCAGTGCAGTGCTCATCACAGACACCTTGTCCGTCCTGTAGAAGCGCAGCTATGGGAACTTGGGCTTATACGTCGGGGACCTGGGGCACAAAGATAAAGTGACCCTGAGCTGAAACCATGTCATTTCCAACAACAATGTCATTTCCGCATCCCGGTGGCCTTGCATCATGTGCAGGTTCTGTTTGCCCTTCTGCCGCCCGTCACGGGTCCGCCTGCCTCCCAGCTTCCCGAGTTCACTCAGGCTGGGCCTCCTGATTTCACATGACATGCTGTCGTTCTCGTGTCCCTAAAACACTTACTTCTAGAAGCAGATGGCCTCCGTCTGCTTATCCGCGGCGCTGGCTTAGCCCCGCAGTAAGGAGGAGTGCGACCCGAATCCCGCCACGCCCAGCCCCGCACCCTGGTGTGTGGGGCTGAAGTAGGCGAACCTCCAGCGTCCTTCCGCTCTAGACGCTGCTCTGCCAGGCGTCACCGCTCTGCCACGTTGGGTGCCTGACCTCCTTTTCAGTAACTGCAACCACAACCCCTTTTCCAGTTCAGAGGGAGCCCAGGGACTTGGAGTGAAAGCCAGGAGTCAGGGGGCCTGAGAAGACCATCGAGAGGCATGGGGTGTTCTGGGTAATTCTGTGGTGGAGGAATTAATTCCAAACCACTAAGCACCATTAAGACCCGATGCCAACTCCATAGGCAGGAACGTGTACACCTGCTGCCAGAACGTGGAAACCACCTCAGGGGAGCGGAGCTGCTAACAAAACACACGGGAGAAAATGAAGAAACACCTGGAAGTCTGCATCCAGTGGGTCAGGAGGCCGCTGGCCCTGGGCTAATGCAGACCAAAGGCAAGAAGGAGACGGTCAGCAAGGGCCTTACACTGGGGGGAATGACGTGTGACTTCCCGGGACCCCGACGTTAACACCCTCTTTATAGTTTATTCCTGTTCCTGCCACGAAACAACCCTAGGAAGTTGGCAAAGGGAACCCCATGCCTCCTTTCAGACGAAGAAGCTGAGTGCCACGCAGCTGGCTGGGCAGAGCCAGGATTACCTGCTGTCCTGGGCTGCTAGGTGATGCCACAGGCCCTCCCCGAAGAATTTGGGTGAAAATATTGTAAAACGCCCTCAGCTGTCCTCCTGGGCCGTTTTTCTGCCTCTGGAACCCAGCCCTTGGCATAGAGAGAGTAGGGCAGCTCTCCCTCATCCCTCACTGAGGTATTAATAATAGTCATCACCCTCCACCCAGCTTCTCCCGGTGGGACAGCATCTCCACCTGTCCTACGCCGCCTGGCACCCAGCACTGTTCACACTGAGCCCCAGAAGCAGACCAGGTGAGCCGTCGGGCTCTTCCGGTCAACAGGGTGTTGGGAGCTAGTCCGATGGGTGCCATGGGTCAGGCTGCCCATCGTTAGGAGGGTCCAGGTACTGGTCTTCCCCACGTTCATCGTCGGGAAGAAACTGGATCCAGGCCTGGGCCTGACACCAAGGCGCTGAGATCGATCCCCTGGACATGCTCCGAGGAGACGTCAGAGCAGAGCCCGTGGGGACTGGTGGCCACTCCTGTATTTCACCAGCTGGGCCCTTCCTCAGCCCAGGAGCCTTCACACGGCGCAGGCCCAGCTGGTGGAGCACAGGCGATTCTCACAGCCTGGCGCTGGGAAGTCTGAGGTCGCAGTGCAGCAGGTTCAGGCCTCGGCGAGAGCCCACCTCTGCTTGCAACCCTTCTCGTGTCCTCACGGGGTGGAGTCGAGCTCTGGGGTGTCTTCCTCATCCCTCAGGGCCCCGCGCACACGACCTCATCGAAAGTTTCACCTCCTGCTGGCCCCTCCTCAGGCCATCACGCTGGGCTGGGGCCTCAGCGTGTGCGTCGGGGCACACACAGCGGTCCACACACTAGGGCAGGCGTTATGTGCTGTGTTTGGTGTGGTCTACGAGCCAGGCTCCGCCCACATCTGCACTTGGAGTCTGGTGACTCTCACCGCCTTTCCCTCAAAAGGCCTCTCCCATGATGCCTTGCTAGATAGAGCCATTGGCATAAACTTGTGCAGAAGGCAGGCTCGGTGCCCTCCCCAGTTCTTGAGCCCACCTGGGTCTGAGCAGCTCACCGCATGGAGAGAGCAGGAGAGGGGCATGCCCTGTTGCTGGCAGCCGGTCCATCCTTGCTGTTTCAAGGGACCTGGCATATATGGCATACTGTTCTTAATATGTTTGCTCACCTTCTTGGCACTGTGTTTTAACCAAGGTCACCTCTCCGAGAAAGGTTATTTCCCCAGGTAGAGATTTTCCCCTGAAGTTAGGGAGGGAATAAAACCTCTTAACTAAGTGCCACGCGGGTAATTAATCTCTTTAAATTAGAAAAATCAAGCTTAAGCTACATAATCTTTACTCCCTGGAATGGAGATAAGAAACGCCCTAACCTTTGGAATAGAGATTGATAGGATTGGAATCAACTGGTATAAATACAGATGTAACAAGACAGAGAGAGACAGAACTTAGAGACAGAACTTAGAAGACAGAGACAGAACTTACACACAGAACTTAGAACACAGAACTTAGAAGACAGAGAGACAGAACTTAGACAGAACTTAGAAGACAGAACCTACACAGAATCTAGAACTTCGCTGGAGAGAACCTGGCAAAAGATCCTGGACTGACCCTGACTACAGAAATTGGCAAGAGAACCCGGCTACAGAACCTGGCGACCGAACCTGGCTTGAGAACCTAACCCAAACCTGGCTGGAGAACCTAGCTAGAGAACATGGCCACAGAACCTGGCTGGAGATCCAGACCAGAACTTGGCTGGAGATCCTGGCTAGGCTGCTGATCAACTGAACGCTGTCTCCGTGCCATTTACTCTTCGCTGACTCCGTCCACACCTTTGGGGACCCCTGGACCTGCTGGGGCTGGACCTCAGCACCCTGCGCTGCCCAGGCCGGTCTTGCATTGCCGGGCAGCCCAGGCCCGGGCCCAGCACTGGTTTATAAGTGGGCTGCATGTGCCGCCCAGTGCCCGGGCTTCCATCCTCTTTCCATTCGTACCCTGAACAAGCTGACCCTGGCGTACTGGGTTTGGGCAGTAGAGTAGGCCTGACTCGAGACCCACAGAGAGTGGAACTCAGGGCGAACCGAGGTGTGACAATCAAATCAAATCCGAGAAGGAAAGTGAAACCGAGATGCCAGGCGGAGAGGCAGGACGAGTGTGAGTGTGGGAGCCAGGCCACGGCACTAGCTGGATGGTCCCTAAGGATCGGGAGATACAAGGCCTCTAGCCCTGGGCCTGGCTGCCGCCGGGCAGTGCGCAGTGGAGAAGGCTTGTGTCTCAGACACCAAGGCTGGAAACGGAGGTGCAGCATGTGGCTCAGCGCCTGGCCCCCAGCCCCCTGCCTGTGGCTCAGAGATGCAGCCTCATGGCTGCAGGCCAGTGCCTCCCCTTCTCCCGTCCGGCCACACCCCACTCTTGGAGCTTTGGTGTTACTATTCTCTCTTCATCCTCAATGACAAGTCCCGGCGTCTATGGAGCGCCCACCATGCGGGGGCCTGGCATTTAGAGGAGTGCACACTGTTCCTGGCACGGCTCGAGGAGGGGCCCGGGGAGAGGACTCGGTGGAGAGGGCGCGACTCCCGCCCCTTCAGGTGGCATTTAAGCCTCTGCGTCACCTGGTGTGTGTCAGTGAGCAGATGATGACCTGCGTGGCCCCAACGCAGCAACACTGGCATTGCTGTGGTGGGTGCGGCTCCCCAGGTACCTGGCAGCTGGCACCTCTGTCGCTCCCCTCCGGGCGCCTGAGATGGGAGAGCACCTGGTTTTACGGAAGAGGAAGCCAAGGCTCCAAGCAGTTTGCTGGGGTTCTGCAGAGCGTGCCTGAGTGAGACCTCCACCCGGGGAGCCCAGCACCCCTCCCCCGGCCACAGTGTGCACCCGGCACGGTGACTCGGCGGCAAATGAGAGAAAAGGGTCCGGTCATTGTTTTCCCTTCGTGGCAAATGAGAGAGATGGGACCGTGAGGCCCTGCCTCCTGGGGGCCCCAGTGGCGGAGCTGGACCCGGAGCCGGACCCTCTGGGCAGCTTGCTGATGGGAGGTTGTGTGTTCGGGGTTTCTTCTTCCTTATCGCGTTGATGGGGCGTCACTTCAAGATTTGCAGTTATTCTTAAGAGTCGCTTCCTGTTCATAGACAGAACCTCTAACAGGCAGACTTGCGTTTCAACCAGCGCGTAAATATCCCCCCACTTCCAAGTGCAGCGTCCCTCCCGCCTGCTGTTCGCAGGTGAACCCACAGATCTCTCCCCTGCATCCGGCAGGTAGCACTGTCATGAGGCCCGTTTCGTGATGTTTGGGGGAAGTTTTACAGAAATGAAAAGACTGTCTTTGTTCTTTGATCTCCTTCTGCTTCATGAGTTCTGAAAAACTGAGGGAGAACAAAGGAGATCTCTGTGCGAGTGCTTTCCCTAAGTTTTGAAAACTAGGTTTTAAAAATGCTTTACACATATTTGAAGCCCAGATGGAGAGACACCAGAAAGAGGGTCCTGAGTGGTCCGGGCAGACATGGCTACTCCCGAGTGCAGCCCTGGGTGGAGAAGGTAGCCGGACCTCTCTGGGCATCAGGGTGCGCGGACGTTACGCCCCGCGGACAGTGAAGAAGGAAAGGTGCCCACCCGCCTCGCACATCCAGTCGCTGCAGACGGAGGAGCTGCTCGTCCTGGGAGCTCCCTGGACGTGGTTCTTATGCCACAGACACTGGCAGGAGAGACGAGCCCTGAGCCCTGTCAGCACTGCCTTGCCGGTGCACAGGCGCACTGCAGAAGACAGCCTCCTGCACTCAGACCCACAGGACAGAACACAAGTAAACGTGACCTTGTTTTATGGTTGAGAACCATGTGGTCCTGTGTGATGAACTTCAGTGAGAAATAAAACTCACCTATAGATTTAGCTCATTAATATTTAATCGTCTCCATGACCCTGGGAATTAGACATAAATAAAGAGAGCCAATCAGTACTAAGGAAACGGAGTCTGAGAAGTGAAGCGACTTCCTCAAGGACCCAGGATGTCACAGTCCAGGACGAGACTCGGACCTCGTCTTCTGCGTGGAGAGCTCGCGCTGTCTGTTAGCACGTCCAGTGACCTGAGTAAGAACCCAAAGCCTGAGCAGACCTGCCCGCAGCCCAGTGTCTGAGGCGCTGCTGTCGGCTCCTGCGGGGGGGAGGGCCGTCCCCAGCTCTCTCTGCACGACGTGGGTGCAGTTCTGCTTCGTCTGTCTTCGTGAGCATGCCCTCTCAGCTCATGGACGTCGCATCGCAGCCGCTCACCACGGTGCTCTGGGCAGCGGGGTCTCCTCTCCCCACAAATGAGGCCCCTAAGGGGGGGCGACGCAGAGCCAGTGCCCCGTGGGCATCAGCCAACAGTCGCTCCTCCTACCCCAGAGCCCACGCTCCGCCCTCTGTTCCCCCGGCAAGGGCGGGCCTGGCGACCAGAGAAGTCGGATTCATAGATTCTAGACAAGGAACAGGGTCAGGACCCACTGTTCCGCAGTTCCAGAATGTGGGCACCTTCTCCATTTCAGACGGGGAACTGGGACTTGAGGGACATTTCCAGAGTTTCCAGGTGGTGAGAGGTGAGGCCCGGACAGGAGCTCCTCAGGGACGTCCTCAGCCTTGGATGAGTTGTGGGGCCAGTGAGTGATGTGTGACCCAGCCAAGGTGGAGCGCACAGGCCCTGGGGCCGGAGCCGGGAACCTGTGGGCTGGGTCCTTGGGAAGTGCAGAGGGGCGCTGGGAGGCTGAGGGGTGGGCACAGCTGGGAAGCCCTTTTCCAGACCGGAAGGAGTCCCGATGGAGTGGAGTCTGCTGTGTGGCAGCCCCGCTTGTGTGATGCCAGGATTTCCAGTGCGAGTCTGAAGAAGCCAGAGACACAGCAGGTCTTGCGAGTGTCGTGGCCACATTGGCAGCAGGAGGTGGCACCGTCATTCAGTCACCATGGCAGCACTGCTTCTAGGCTCTGTGCTGGGCTCTTGTTTGAAAATGTCTCTGGAGAAGCTGTGGACGTAGCCTCACCCGAGGAAGAAGTCAGTGACCTTGCCCAGCTGTGCCCGGCCCGGGGCCCTGGCGTGGCACCTGGGGTGTGGCATCCCCAGCATGGGCTCTGGCCTCTTCCCCTCGGGTCCCCAGGGAGCTCCCCCAGGTGGGTCTTCGTGGCAGATGCCTTTGGGGGCCCCTGCCCCTCGTGCTCTCCCACTGTCACCCCAGGGCCCACAGTCCTGCCATCGTCACCCTCACTCTCAGCCTCCGCCCGGCTGTGTGTGACACAGTCACCGCCTTTAGCTCATCACTCACTGGAAAGTGCCTGTTCGGATTCATGTCCGGGTCGTGGCGCCCATTGTTGAAAGCTTCCCTGGTGTATCTGAGTGTGTGTACAGGTCAGTCCTCGCTCGGAAGAGAGGCCTGGCGCATTGCTGCAGGTGCGATCAGAAATCGAGATACAAACGTGTTTAGTCCTCTCGCTTTACACAACCCAACCACACGTGTCCCCGTGACATGTGCGGCCCTGATGCCTGGCAGCACGGTACGCTGCACATACATGTCTGACACACGTGGGGGTGGCGCCAGCAGCCCCTCCATTGCACCGCCTCCTGCGCACCATGTCTAGGGTCTCCACCGGTGACAGCTGGCCTGTCTCCACCCCGTTCTTCTCCCAATATTTCCTTGTCTGGATGGCTTTGCTGTTCTCCACACCATGGTTGGCCTCCTCAGATTTAGGCCAAGAAACAAAGTAGGATTTCCTTTCCTTTCCAAAGTCTTGTTTGCACACAGCGGCCCTCAGGTCGCCCTGACACCCCTCCATCCCGCTGTCCCTCCCGGAAGGACTGCGTGGCTGGAGGGTGGAGCCGCGTCCCTGGGCTCCTGGGATCGAGCCGGGAATGAGTAATTAGGACTCGCCAAAGTGTTTAAACACCAGGATTGAAATTAATGTCCCCTCATGGCTGGCTCCGCTGACAATACATTACAGCAAGCACCTTCCCAAAGTGAAACGAATGTTTGTTTATCCTCATGAAATATACATCGAAACACACTGGCAGGAGACGCATTAATGAGGGCCGGGCCTGTTTCCGGTTAACCCGCCAAGAGTCAGCCGAGGAGGAGGAGGAGGAGGAGGAGGTGGCCCTCCTTCCTCCCTCCTTCCTCCTTCCTCCCTCCTTCCTCCCTGCTTCCTTCCGAGTGACCTGTCCACAGCTGTGTGTCTGGGACATGGATGTGGCTTTAATGAAAACTCCAGTTGATCTGTCTAAAGATATTGATGAGCGTGGCCCGGAGTATTAATCATCTCCTGAGGGAGGAAGTGCGGCCGTGGCAGCCGGCCCGTCACGTGCGGGTCCAGATGAAGAGGTGTGGAGAGAGCGCTTCCAAGCTCCGTCCCTGCATCCCTTTCCGGGGACGTGGGCCGGGCCCGTGGGGACTAGAGGGACCCCACAGCACAGGAAGTTCGGGGGCACATTTTGCGTTCACTTATGATGCTTGTGCCAATAAGCCCATTACTGTTAATTATATTGGGATGGCCAGCAACCCATTGACAATAGTCCCCATCGATTTTCATTCTCGGGAATCGATGCCCCGGCTTTAATCTCTTTGTGTTTTCATCCTTTTATTTCTTACCCCCTCCTGGTCCCCCCACCCTGCCCTTCCCCCGGAGCCTCTGCAGCTTCTCTCTGTGATGCAGCTCGCTCCCCGAGTGCCAAATGTTTCTTGATAGGAACAAGCTACATTTCTTTACGGCTTATGGCAAGCTGCCTTGATTACTTCTACTGCTGTACCCATTATGTGAATTAAATATGTATTCGGTGGCATGCTGCTCGCGGTGTTATTGCCGGGTGACATATGGTACCGACGCAATTAGAATGAAACTAGCATTAGATAACCCTTCTGATTACAAGCATCCTGACCGGCCCCGCCCGCCTCCCCTCTGCGCCCGCACGCTCTGCATGGAGCCGCGGGTCTCTATTCCGGGTGCTCATCTCCAGGGCCCTGGATGCGGGCAGGTGGGAGGGAGGGGCTGTGGGTCTCTGCAAAGGAGGCCCTGTCAGACAGACAGACACACAGACCACAAGGCTGAGAAGGAGGCTGGAGGACCCTCGCTTGCCTTTGGAGGGAACCTGGGAGGCTGTAGTTTTGGATGGGTTGCCCCGTCTGCTCTCGAAGAGGCCGAGCATCTCTGGGAGGTCGGGAGATCAGAAAGGGAAGAGAAAATCGTGAAATGAGGCTGTGTGCGTGGTTAGTCGGGCCTTACCTTGAAAATGAGGCATTTAGAAGTCACCTCCCTTCTCCCGGTGGAGAGCTAAGGCTTGCTCTAACCCGGAGTGTGTTTTGTTCTCCGGGACTCCTGCAGCCCGCGGAAGCTAAGCCTGGACCATCGGCACCTGAGGCCCAGGTGGAGCAGCAATCCCGTCCCCGTCACACACAGGAAGCTTGGGGACACGACGAGGCTGTGTCACCTGATGGTTCAAGGTCAGAGAATGGCCATGGCCACGTGAGGAGCAATCCTGAAACAGTCAGAAGTCTGAAGGGCGCCGACCGCGTCAAGGAAGGGATCGAGAGTTGTCAAATCTTAAATGAGCCAGCAAATCCCCGGAAGGCACTGCCGGGGCGGGCACGGCGGGAGCACGGCCCCACCTGAGCCACACAGCTCGCGCCAGAGCTGGTCGGCTTTGTTGCAGGTGGTCCGAGCTTCCTTCCTTCCTGCTCCGTCACAGCTACTCCGCAGAATGACCTAGAGACTTAGTCAAACATGGCTCCCATCTGGGCTTTCTCAGGACTGAGGGGAAGCTGCTGGGCCCTGGGACCCCTTGCCCATGCCCAGCTCGGGCTACAGGCGAGTTCGAGCAGCAGGGGTGTGTGTGTGCGCGCGCGCGTGCATGTGTTCCACACCGTACGCTGTGGGAAACATCAAATGTTCACAGTCTGTGGTCACTGGGCAGAGGCGGCTCATCCCCGGGACGTCCTTGATCACAACACATCCACCTGTGCCCTCGCGGAGGGCAGGCCTTCCCGCTCTCCCCCACCTCTGCGTCCTGGCGAGCAGCATGACGCCGGCACCAAGCACACAGCCGGTAACCGCTTATGGGGCAAATGGTGGATGAACCTGCTTCCAGCCAACCGATTCTGCTTGTTTCAGACCCGCACGCATGGCTGCCTGGCCTGTGCCGCGTCCGTGTGCAGCAGGCATCATTCCGCCCCTCCCGGCCCGCCCGCCTCAGGGCCGTGCCCAGCAGGTGCCCCCGTGGGCCTTCTCTTTCCACTGCCCAGTCCAGAGCCCTGAGTGTGGCGGCCTCCTGACCACTGGCAAACATACCCAGCTACAGCCACGTCGTCTGCTCCCCATCTGCCAGCATGAGGTCGGGCTTCTCGGTTATCACCGAATTATGCGCTGCCCTCCTGGTGTCTCTGCCCTGATACCGCCGTCCAGTCCCCGTGAGGCCCGGCGCTCAGCTGCAGACCCGCTCACCACCCGCTGAGATTCTCCGCCGGCAGCCCAGAGCCAGCGTGCAGGCCCCCGCCTCAAAACCGTGCCGCCATCAGCCCGTTGTGACCCTCACATAGTCCACGGCCTGAGGTGGACCTTCTGTCTCCATTCTAACTTCCAGTCCCTAGTTTTTGTCCTTTTATTTTTACCGTTCATTTTCCCATTGGATTGCAAACACTGAGGTTAATGCTGTTTTACATCCTCCCTGTGTTTTAGGAGGGCTTGGGTATACAGTTGGTGCTCCATAGTCACGCCTCGTATGCACTGGGGAGTCACCTGGAGAATGTTACCCACGGGTGCCAACGTTCTCCAGACACAGGACACATTAGTGCTGAATGATGGACCAGAGAGCTGCGACAGGGCGTTGGGGGCCCGGCCAGCTCACCCACGCGTGGCCCTGCGGCTCTGGACGCTCGTGCACGGTCTGCTGCAGGCCCCGGGAGGCGGCGGCTTAGCCCAGGGGCGCCTGTGTGCTGGGAAGTGTGGGAGCTGGTGCCTAGTGGGTACCAGGGGCTCTGGGGGCTGGCATTGATGGGGGTCCTGAGTGTTGGCAGAGACTGTGTAAGAGACCCACTGGTCCCGGAGCGGCGGGCTCTTCTCGGGAACCTGCATAGAGGTGCCAGGCAGAGACCAGGGGCCTGGTGCCGGGCAGATGAGGGTGTTTGGGATGAAAGGGGTCAGGCTGTTCTGAAGGAAAGATGGACAGAGCCCGGGGCACCTCCAGGGGAGGGGGAAGGGAAGGTGTGAGTCATGGATGACAGCATCTAATTCACTTATGGATTCGGAGTCCCTGTAGCCGGAGCTGACGATGACTCAGTGCAGTGAAGACCTGTTCAGCGGTCACAGCTGCCCGAGACGGTTTTCTGACCGTTGATCTCCAGTAGCCTATCCGTGCGAGCCCGACCCAGATCCACGCGCCTCCCGCCCTCCTGTGTCTGGTGATGGGTGTTCGGATCTGGGCTCCACAGTCAGTTGCGACCACGCCTGTGTAGCTGCTGGTTTCCCTGTGGCCGTTCCGCTGACGTGCCTCTGGCTTGTCTCGGCGACGAAGCGTGGTGGACTAGAGCCGGGCTCGATTTTAGGGTTCCGAGACTGAGCCTCTGGTTCCAGGACGTCCCTTCTGGGAGGGGCCAGACCTTGTTGGGGACCAAAATGGACACCCTGGGCCTCTGTCCCCTGTCCTCCCTCCGCTGTGTGACACGGGGCAGGTCCCTAACTTCTCTCAGGTCTGTCTTCTCAATACCAGGAGTGGGCTCCGTGGTTCAGCCTGCTTCCTAGGGCTGGGGGAGGATTGTGGTAACGTTGCTGGTGTTAATGGAGGGTTCTGTCCGGGCACTGTTAGCACACTCAGGGTTTCATGATATCCTCCTGCACCACTGGTGACATCTGCACTATCAATGTCTCTGTTACTTCGACAAGTAAACTGAGCTGAGAGGGGCAAGTAACTGGCTCTGAGTTCCCGGTAGGAACGGCCTCCATGGGGCAGAACCACAGGGCAGAACCGCAGGACAGAACCACAGGGCAGAACCACAGGGCAGAACCGCAGGACAGAACCACAGGGCAGAACCGCAGGACAGAACCACAGGGCAGAACCACAGGACAGAACCGCAGGGCAGAACCGCAGGACAGAACCGCAGGGCAGAACCAGGGCAGAACCACAGGACAGAACCGCAGGGCAGAACAGCAGGACAGAACTGCAGGGCAGAACCACAGGGCAGAACCGCAGGGCAGAACGCAGGACAGAACCGCAGGGCAGAACCGCAGGACAGAACCGCAGGACAGAACCGCAGGGCAGAACAGCAGAGCAGAACAGCAGGACAGAACCGCAGGGCAGAACCGCAGGGCAGAACCGCAGGGCAGAATCGGGGTGAATGACCAGCCGCTGAGCCCTTTGTGGCCTGAACGCGCCCCTCTCGCGAATGCCACTCTCTCTGGAGTGCGGCAGCCCGCTAAGCCGTTCAGCTTACTCACGCCTCTCCCACGTTCTATAACACACGCCTGCAGCTTTAATTAGCATGTATTTTATCATTTTCTACTCTTTACTCAACCATTCATTTTAGCCATTCGTTCCTATATTCCTCTCTTCACTAAATTATAAACTTTTGATGCAGGAACTGTGCCGACCTCCGTATTCCCCCTGATGCCTCCTTTATACATGTGCGGTCGTAACGTTAATCCATGGGGAAGGAATTATGTGAACGGCTGCCTCCTTCCCGGGGACCCCTTGGATGCCAGGAGGCCGCCTTTGCCTTTCTGTCACCAAAATAGAAACATTGGGGTGCGCAGGAGTACTGTGGGCAGCACGGAAGGGTCGTCACGTGAAGTAATGGAACCTGCCGCGGAGTCGGATCATGGTCCTGTCCGGACATCCGCCCCAGAAAACGTCACGTAGGCAGGATGACCTTCCCCGGGAGAGGGGTTGCTGGTGGTTTGGCGATGGACAGGGAAGGGACGGTCCCTGTGGCCTCCTCCGCACCAGCCCGCTGCAGCCCTTCCGGCCTTGCTGCTCCCCGGGGACACTCTGCTCGTGCACGTCCTTCTGAAGCTGCGCCCTGAGCGCCTCGACGTGCTGCAGAGGGACGAGACATGAAGGGTGATGGGAGCAGGCGGAGATGGATGTGAGTCCCAGGGTTCCCATTGTCCAGAGGGTGGGGCCCCACACCCACCCTTTTCTCCCTGCAGGCACCTGAGAGGGACAGCGGAGGGAGGAAGCAACACCCTCCTTCCTCTGGGGGTAGCAGTGCCCGGTAGCTGCCTGGGCGCAGCGTCCAGTGAGAAGATGGTACTGGGTGAGGGAGATGCCAGGAGTTCCTATGTATCCAAGCCCCCTTGCCCAGCGCCCTCCTCCTGTCCGATGAGAAGCCTGGGTGCCCGGCCACAGGGCTCAAGTTCTGGCCTAGAGTTCATGAAGGTGCTGTCTCCTTGTGTCCCCGTCCCATCGCTTCCTTTCCCAAGGGGGTCTGTGCCTGCATCTCACCGTCCAGAGCTCAGGCAGCAGCGGGGAGCCGGAGACCAGCCCCGAAGGTATCTCTGTGACCGGAGTGAGGCTCCACGCACGCCGGCCTGTGCAGGTGGCTTGTTAGAGCCTAAGGCCCCGCCCAGGCCCCGTCCCTCTCAGTTCACACGGGATTCCCACTGCCAGGTCGTGGGGTCCCCAGCTCCAGCCACTGCACCTGCACGGCCACCACCAGCACCACTAAGTGAAGGCGCCGTCATAAGCTCGCAGGCGCCGCCACTGGGAGCTTGACCCTCACCGCCACCGGGAGCTCGGCGACACGCTCGCCTTTATGTCACGGGTGGCCCTGGCAGGTTCAGGAATAAGGACCCACAGCCGTGAATAAGAGCCTGGCCGACGGGTTCTGACGGGACCACGGAGCCCAGCAGCCGGGGGCATGCGGCGAGGGGGATTTGGCACAGAGAGGAAGCCGCAGCACGCCTGGGTTGCCCACCCTCCCTCTGGGCAGCTCTTAAAGAAGCTCCACGGATCTATCTCCAAAATGATGACAATGCACAGTTTTGGGGGCAGGCAGGCTCTCTGAGGGACAGGGAGCCCCTTTGTGTGAAGGGAAGAGCCAGGGCTGGCCCTCAGGTCTGTGCTGTGTCCGGGGCCAGGAGGGCCGCTCTCCGTGGCTCCCGCCGCCCCCATCATCTCCGTCCCTCGCAGGCCCTCCGAACGCACGCAGCACAGGGCTGCGTGGCACCGTCCCGCCTTGCTGTTATTTATTTTCCTCAGTTGCTGCTCTGGAGGCTGGAGTTGACAGAGCGGTTTTGTAGAATAGAAACATTATAGACTGTTACTGTCAGGGTGTTAAATGTGATGGATAGAGAAGCAGGCGAAGGAGGGGACCGCATCCTGAGACCAGGGTGCTCATGGGAAGGGAAGCCAGCCGCGCAGAGAAATGAATGAGGTAATGGGTCTCCGATGGCCGGTCGGGCAGGGACGCTCATTGCGGGCCTTCCCTGGGCTCTCAGCTGCCCTCCGCACCCTGGGGACCACGTGGTCCTCACAAGGCCACTGGGACACGGTACCCGGAGGCGGGCCGGGGAGACAGGGCCGTCGGCTGGAGGCTGTGCGTTCCTCCCCTGCAGACCTGGGAGGGGTTTTGGTCACTTGGGGGAGAAGCACATCCAGGTGACTCATCTCCCGTGGGGGCACCCGGGGATTTCCTGGCTCTTGGTTTCTGAGTCCAGCACCGGGGGGAGCGGGGGCGGGGCGAGGGGGGACCTCGCTGAGTGGTGGATGGGGGCAGGGGAGCAGATGTCACCCCTCGTCAGTGAGGTGCGTGCCGTCCAGGTGACGAAGGTGAGCAGTGCAGGGCCGGAGACTCTGTGTCAGGTCGAATGACGGGAGGGCCCAGGCGGCCCAGGGCGGGGAGCTGAGGGCCTCAGGCTCACTGCTGCTCCTTCATCTCGGGCTCCAGTGACCTGTCCCCCTTCCTGTCCTGTGGTGGCCGGCCCCGTGCCTGGCATAGGACAAACATGTACTAATTCTGAGGACTAGCCGATAGGGGCCCCCATCTAAGCTCGCGGCGACCTGCTGTATGACCTTGAGCAGGTCACGTCCTTTCTCTGGGCGCTGTTTCCTCGTCTGGAATAGCGTCACCCACGATGGAGCGTAAGCGTCCTAGGCAGTGCTGGCAGGCTATGAGCGTTGCACACACGCCACGGGCTGCCATTGTTTCCGCTGTTAGAAACGAAACAGCACGTGTGTGTGCGCAGTGATAAGAACTTCGCCACGAAATGCTGTTTCCCGGCCCCTGCCCTTCTCCAGACCTCACTGTGCTTGTCCGACGCTGAGCGGGCCCCTGCTCTCAGGGTCTCTCGCTGAGGACGCCGGCGGGTGTGCACTGTCAGCGCTGGGGCCACGGGGCTGCAGGGGCTGAGGGCCGAGGCCAAGTTCCGCGGGACCCACAGGGAACATCTGTCAGGCCTGCTGTGGTTCAGAGGCCCCCCTCCACAGCCCTCGGTCTTTCCAACTCAGCCCCCCGAAGTCGAGCCCCTGAGCCCTTCCTCCTGAGACGACGCGACGGCCACATCCTGGGGTTTTGCTGGCCGTTCCTTTGCACCCAGGAGCAGAGGCCCCAGGCCGGCTGGGCGGTCAGCGGTCAGCACTCTGCTCCTGCCTCGGGTCAGCCCGGGGCCTGTCTCAGTCCTCGCTTCCTTTTCCGTTTCCTGCCTCCTGCCCCCGCTCTGTCCTCTGTGCACGGACATCTAGGCTCCACCCGCCTTCAAACGTTGCTCCTTTGACTGCAGCACCAGGCCGGCGTCACGCCCTCGCTTTTCTGATCCACGAGTCTGTCCCGCTGGGGGAGCAGCCGGCGAGGCCGACGTGGGTGTCTCTGTTCTCGCCGTGGGAGTCTCTGGTCTTCCCAGGAGGTTACACTTTCCTGGAGAAGAGCTGCGTCCTGTGTGTGTGGTTCCACGGGGCCTCCCGCTCCCTCTGCAGCCGTGCTCTGGAGTTGGTAGCTTTCTCTTGCTGGTCCCGTCTTCCTGGCGAGCCTGGCAGTCCTGCCCGGAGCGAGCACTGGTGCCTTCTGTGCCCCCCACATCCGTGGGTGGCCTCCTGTTTCTTCAACTACTAGTAGTGCCAGCAGGAGCGTCTGCTCCCTGCCCCGCCCCCTCCCAGCTCAGCCAGGAAAGGGCCCTGAGTGAGTCACAGATTGTGCCAACCTGTGCCCAGGTTGTGTGCGCAGTGATAAGAACTTCGCCACGAAATGCTGTTTCCCGGCCCCTGCCCTTCTCCAGACCTCACTGTGCTTGTCCGACGCTGAGCGGGCCCCTGCTCTCAGGGTCTCTCGCTGAGGACGCCGGCGGGTGTGCACTGTCACTGGCACCTCCAAGAAAGAGAAGCTCTGAGGCGAACATTGGCGGATGCTCTGCTCGGGCAGAGGGGAGCCTGGCCTGTGGCCATCAGAGGAGTCCGTCAGCGCGGTCGTTATGGCGACGCTGGGGGCTGCAGTGGCTCCGTTTATATCAGGTAGCGTTCCATCCACGTGGCCTCACGTAGCAGATGGGCCCCAATGCTGGGGAACAGGGACCCCAGCACTCCGCACACACTCTCGTCGCTGGCGTCCTTCTGCCCTTCTTGTCCAGGAGGCAGGGACCCCTCGGGGTGCCCGTGGCATCGCGGTGCCCGTGCGGCAGCAGCCAGGGGCGCTGACTGTCCCGTGCGGCTCCTGAGGGAGGCGATGTTAGGGTGCAGTGAGGTACAGGTTCCTCACTTAGCTGTAATCTGAAGGAAAACAGATACAAGTGAAGTGTATGAGGACAGTAACGAAGGAAGGAGAGAGCAACCCCTGGCCTTTTCGGGAGACTCCTTGCCTTTCTGGAATTTCTAAAATCCTCAGGAGGCGCAGAGCAGCCAGCCTGGGAGGGAGGGGCGGGGTAGGAGGCAGGAGAACGCCGCTTCCAGGCCAGTCCTGCCCTTGCTGACCAGTTACTTCTCTAAACCCCTTCCTTTTCTGTGTCAGAGCAGTGTCAGCGTGTGGAAGTCTCCGGCTGTTACCTCAGAAATGCGCGTGCTGCAGCCCAACATGTTTTAAAAGGAGGTGAATTGGGGATCCTAGGCCGCCCTGCCCTCAGGAGTAACCGGGGTGTCTGTGAAGTGGGGCTCACAGCCCAGCCTCAGAGGGTCTGGTGTGGCCTGGGCATCACGCACCTCACTCTCCGGAAGCCTCTGCCCCGTCCTCCCGGCCTCTGTGGGGAGAGCTCGCACCTCTGACACGTGGTGCGGGGAGTGGCGGGCAGCGCGGGGAGTGGCAGGCCGTGCGGGGAGGTGCGCCGTTGGTGAGGATGAAACATTTCCCCCGAACTCACAGTGTGGTGTGCACACTGTTCTGTGTCTGCGAGCGGCCAGTTTAAGAAAATAGCACCGATGGTGTTTTATGGTCCTTCCACTAGTGTCCCTGTGCCACATGGCCCCACCCAGGAGCCTCTGACCCACATGAGAGCCACAGTGAGGAGTGAAGAACCGGCTCACGGGCCTGGGCCCTCAGCGGGAGGCTGCTGGAGGGACCGGGCACAGAGTCCTGTACATGTTGCTGAGCTGGGGCGGGGGTGCCAGGGGAGGGAAAGTGGAGCCTGTGTGTGCATGCACGTACATGTGCACACACACACATGCACATGCACACACATACACACACATGCATGCACACATACACGAACACACACGTGCACGTGCACATACACACATACACACACACACACACACACACACACACACACAGGCTCTTTGCTGGTTATCCTGAGCCAAACTCATTTCAGCAGAGGGGACCTGCTCCAGGAGCCCACACCGGGTGGACAGCTCGGGGTCTGTCCCTGCTGGTCCTGGCCACGCCCCCACCCCACCCCATCTCTTCATCCGAGGCTGGAAAAGGCCACTTGTGCCTGGTGCACTCGGCCTCCCCTCTGAGCCCAGAGCCAGCTACCCTCACACTGAGATGGGGTGGGAAGGAGCAGGGCCGCCCCCCTCCCCCGCCCCTGAGCCTCACCCCCACGCACAGCCAGCAGCACCCTTGAGGACCCAGCCGCCTGCCCCAGGGGGCTCTGGCGCTCAGAGCAACTTTCCTACAAATCTGCTTTTATTGGCGTTCCCCGATGCAACCGGCCCTGCATCGCATCCGAATCAGCCGAGAGGGACAGCGAGGAGCAGAGGGAAGAGCCCCCTTGCTCCTGGGAAGGCAGCTCACAACCAGCCTGATTTGGTAAAGCACTGCAATAGATGGTTGTCAGAAATAATTTATTCCTGTTCGCTGTAATCTGAAGGAAAACAGATACAAGTCCCACAGTTAAAAAAAAGGAAATAGTCTTGCTTTTGCTGACAGTACAAAGGTGTCACATACAGAAAGGATTGACACAGACCAAGGGGTCTTGTGGGAAATATGATAATAACTATAAAGAAGACAGATTATTCCCCAGTCGCCAACATTCAAACCTTTTTACAGTCAGTTCAAACATATAAAACTTTATTGCTCTAGTAGAAAGGGGAACAATTTCTGGCTACACAGCTTTCCCAGGGCTGGGTTATACTGTCTGTGTTATTGCTCTGTAGTGGCATTTTAAAGTTTATTGAACAAGACTTTTACAATTGAAGGAAGTATATAAAACTGTAAATTTATTAGATTTTTCAGGATAAGTGCCCTTTCTAGTTGTGCTCAAGAATTCGGAGCTGTGAGAAATGGCTAGTTACAGGACTTATTAATATGAAAGGCTGGGAGTGCGCACACTTTATACCTTAACCGAGCTCAAAAATAACAGTATTACCGAGCGTCAGGGACCTGGTGCTGTCGAAGTGGGTGGGGGCGGACGTGGACGACTGTCAATACCAGATGCGTTTGTTTCCTACGGCCTGGAAGTTAGCTGTCGCTGTGTCTGACTGGGCTTGACCGGAGCCCCAGGCCAGGCGCCCTCTGCCCCCAGGAGGGTGTCCCAGGGAAGGACGCCCCTCCTCTCGGGGCTCGGGGCTCCGGAGCAGGTGCAGGTGGCCCGACTGGCGTGTTTCCGGAAGTCCTAGGTTGCAGCAGCAGAGAAGCAGCTATACTTTCTCTCATCACAATATGGCTAAAAGGTCTCCTTCATGTTTTCCAACGTCCTGTTTTTTATTTCTTCAAAGTTTTTCAGGGACCCGATTTGAGGGATCTTGGAATGTTTGTGACAATCTGTACCAGGTTTTTGACCTTTGCACCATTGAGGTTTGGGGCCAGAGAATTCTTTGTTGTGGAGGTGCCCTGCTCACCGTGGGGTGCTCAGCAGCACCCCTTCTTCACCTCCAACGCTGGCACCTCCCACCTCCACTGGGGTGGCCACAACTGTCTCCCTGGGCAGCCCGTCCCTGTGAGACGCACCCATTTAGGCAGGCGCAGAATATGTCCCAGAACATAAGACATTTTATCACAAAGGTAACACAGGCCGTGTCTAGCAATAAGAATGCTGTAGCCACCAAATACGGTGACATGAGGGTTATTCTGTTTCAGAAACAGGTCTGACCATGGACT
>NW_006299394.1:896569-900517 GCF_000327345.1 Myotis davidii | reverse complement strand
CCTGTGACTTGTGGGGACCACACGGCCGCGGGAGGCCCTGGTGCCGCCGCAGTCCGAGGGCCTGTGCTGCGGGGACATCCACTTTCAGACCTGATTGCACCTGCTTTTCCTATTCCCTCCCCCTGGGCCCTTCCAGGCTCTGCCTCTGACCTCCCATGTGCACGTGCAGACTTCAGGACACAGACGTGGGCATGTTCCCATCCCCGGCCACGCGGCTGGGTTGGAGAAGGATTGGAGAAGCACAGAGGGTTGGAGAAGCACAGAGACCACGTGGTTGCAATGCTCTCTCCCGAGGCCCGTCAGCGCCCTTTCATTCTGTCTGTGCTCCGCAGTGTCTGAGCCGTCGGAAGGTGTGATGAGTGGACACATGAGCAGCACCCAGAGGGGCTGTTCACGCACCTGCTCGGTCCGCGGCCTCCTGCCGCCGACGCATCTGGGCGCGGATGGCGCCTTCATCTAGGATGTTGCGTTCACTTGCCTAATAGCCGCCACGTTTACGGAAATAATTAAGATAATCTGTGTTCAAGAGAGATTAAAGTATGACAGGCCTCCCGCTTTCACTGCCTGAGTTTTGGAAGTCTATGTTTCTGTGTTTGCTTCTTCCCCTTTTTAAAAATTCTAGACACTTGTGACTTTCGAAGGGGTTTTGTGACAGGGCCCGATTCTGTGACTTTGTGGCACCTCACCCGTTCCTGGCCTTGCAGTGCCCCTGGCTGGTGAGGGCAGGAGACACGGCCTTTCCTCCCACTTGTGCCTGCCACACGCCACTGAGCCCGCCCGGAGCTGCACCGGGGCTATGGGGGAAGCTGCGTGGTGAGGGTGGCCTCACTCACGTCACCACCGACTGTCTTTGTGATACACTGGCGAGAACTGTGACTGGGCAGCAAATGTTACTAGGAATGCTGGAGGGTCTGACCAGACGCCCACAGTGATCCTTCCCATAGCCCAGGACCCATCCCCATCGCCTAACTCACGCCCAGCTTCTGAAATCGCAGCGCACCTTGCTCCAGTTTCTACCCTGGAAACACGCCGGTGTGGCATGCGTGGTGCATGACAGCTGTGGAGTCACACCCATGGACACACGGACGTGGGTAACGTCCTGCCTTTGAGTGTGGCCGCCGGGAATGTGTGTGCCCTGTGTGGTCTGCAGGAAACTCGCACAGCCTGTGGCCTCCCTGGTGTCACGGACCTGGGGGTGATCCCAAGTATGAGGTGAGGAGGCGGCTCTATCGGTCCCTCAGCCTCCGGACCGAGCCCTGTTCCCAGGACCGGGGACTGGGGACTGGGGATGCAGCAGCAGGGAGGTCCCAGAAGCATCCGCCCTGCAGAGGGAGCCGCAGCAGAAGCCAGGGCCCAGGCGTCCGGTTGGGTTCCCAGGAGGCCAGCCTGAGCCGTCCTGGGCACTTGGGCCTCTTGGCGAGTGGGCAGCGAGGAGTTGGGAGGGGACGGAGGACTCAGGAGGCTGAAAGGGCTGCAGGGGACGGAGCAGAAGGACATGCAGCAGCGACTGGCCGGCTGTGGGGTCCGGGATGCTTCACGTGACAGCGATGTTTTGTCCCAGCTCCGCGGACACCGAGGTTGGCATACATGTAGCAGAGGGGGCGCCCGCTGCTTAGCCAGGTGCCATGTGTGAACTCACTGCTAAGCCAGGTGCTGTGTGTGAATCGCTGCTAAGCCGGGTGCTGTGTGTGAACTCACTGCTAAGCCAGGTGCTGTGTGTGAACCCACTGCTCAGCCAGGTGCCATGTGTGAACTCGCTGCTAGCCAGGTGCTGTGTGTGAACTCGCTGAGGCTTCACAGCGAGGAGATGTGGGAAAGGAGGAAGCTCCACACCAGAGTCCATGAGTTCTGTACCTAAAAGCTGGTCTTGGGAAGAAACCTGAGGTCCCTGTTTTGGGAAAGGGGGAAACTCCATAACTTGGAGCCTGGAGGCCAGGGGGAGGAAGTGGCCCCGAGAATCTGCTCCTCCAGTCCTGCTGCAGTGACCTATGGGCAGGAGGCCTGTTGGGGTGCCAGCCCTGAAGGCAGCTCAATTTCCAGAACAGGCTGTGCAGGGCGGGCATGGTGCAGACTGGAGCTCTGGTGTTGGGTGAGGACACAGACAGGGCCTGGAGAGCGGTGCAGGGTGTGCCTGCGGGGTGTGTGCAGAGGTATGTGTGCGGGGTGTGTGCAGGGGTGTGTGCTGAGGGATTTGAGGGTGTGTGTGCAGAGGTATGTGCAGGGTGTGTGCGGGGTGTGTGCTGAGGGTGTGTGCGGGTGTAGGCAGGGTTGTGTGCTGAGGATGTGGGCTGTGTGTGCAGGGGTGTGTGCTGTGGGATTTAGGTGTGTGTGTGCAGAGGTATGTTCAGGGTATGTGCGGGATGTGTGCTGAGGGTGTAGGGGTGGTGCCTGGTGTGTGCGAGGTTTGTGCTAAAGGTGTGGGTGGTTGTGTGTTGGTGTGTGTGGGTGTGTGTGCTGAGGGTGTGGGGGGTGTATGCCTGGTGTGTGCAGGGTGTGTGCTGAGGATATGAAGGTGTGTGTGCCTGGTGTGTGTGGGGTGTGTGCTCAGGGTGTGCGGGTGTGTGTGCAGAAGTGTGTGCACAGGTGTGTGCAGAGGGTGCTGAGGTTGTGTGCTGAGGGTGTGTGCAGAGGTGTATGTGGGGGTGTGTGTACTGAGGGTGGGCACGGGTGTGTGCGGGTGTGTGTGTGCTGAGGGTGTGTGCAGAGGTGTATGTGGGGGTGTGTGTACTGAGGGTGGGCACGGGTGTGTGCGGGTGTGTGTGTGCTGAGGGTGTGTGCAGAGGTGTATGTGGGGGTGTGTGTGCTGAGGGTGGGCAGGGGTGTGTGCGGGGGTGTGTGTGCTGAGGGTGGACCTGCCTCACTGGAGAGTGACGGTCCTCAGATCTGGGGGGCCATACTGTCTCTGGCGCACCTGCAGGTCACTGGGGGGCGTGACCACGCTGGCCCCAGGCCGTGGAAGCCACAGAGAGGCTGAGTGACCCGGTGGTCGTGGGTGCCCTAGGACACTGGATCGGAACCTGTCAGGGCAGGTCAGCCAGACAGCAGCTCTGTGAGGGGCAGGTGGGCAAGCGTGAGGGGCCTCCCTGGCGAGTGAGAAATACTCACCCGGTGGCTGCTGTGTGGGCCTGGGCAGTGCTTCCCACACCAGGGACGCAGGTCAGTGCTCAGGCCAGTCTCCTGCTCCAGAGGCGGGAGCGGGTCAGGCCCAGCGGGAGGGAGCGAGGGAAGCCCTCGGGGTTGAGTCTAGGCTGCCTTCAGAGGACTTGGCCTTGAACACCCACCTGGGCAGGTGTGGGCTGAGCACATCCCTTCCTCTCAGCCAGCATTTGCCAAGCCTGCTGCATGCCAGGCTGCAGCTGGGTGCTGGGAGGCAGCCGAGGAGGAGGCAGCGCCCTGGTCCTTCGGGCTCAGTCACGGACCACCTGCATGGCCCCGCGATGCGTGGGAGGGCAGGACCAGGCCTCTCGGGGCTGCCAGCCCTGTGTGGCGCAACAGCAGGCAGGAAGGACGGCTGCAGCCCACCCACGTCGGGATCACTGTCCCCCTACGGCCCTGAGGCTCCCCCGGCCTCCAGGCGGGACGCCGAGAGGGCCGGCCTCTGTCTGTGACAGTGAACCTTCTCAGAAGCAGGGTCCTGGCGAGTGAGGAGCAGACCCCCGAGAAACAGCTGCTCGGAGCAGGAAATCTCTGTCTCCTTAGCCCTAAACCGAGGACAAAGCTGGTCCATGGGAACAAAGAGAATAAGAAAACAAGCAGAAAAGGGGGAGAGCGTTCAGTTGAATAAACGACCTCTGAGCTGACAGCTCAGGGCTCAGGTTTCCAGGGTATTTTCAGGTCCAGACACTGATTAGGGAATGAGGCTGCCACCTTGTCACCATCCTGCCTGAACTCCAGACCACCAGGCCCGGCCCGGCCCACCAGGCCCCTGTCTCACCCACCAGGCCCCAC
>NW_006299394.1:894639-896507 GCF_000327345.1 Myotis davidii | reverse complement strand
CAGGTCCCCCCCCCAGCCCACCAGGACATCGCCCTGACCACCAGGGCCACATCCTCGCCATATTGTTGGGAGAGCACAGAGTCAAGGCAGGTGTTGAAAAGTCACGAAAAAAAAGGAACTAAAACTGAAATGTGCCCGGGCTCAGCTCAGCCAGCAGCAGAGGCCTTCTCCCCCTGGAAGGTGCTGCTATCACCGGAGCATGGCCGCGGACTCGGTATCCACTGGAAGGTGGGCTGCGGAGGCCGCGGCCGCAGTGCTCTGTGGTCCTGATGGGGTGGCGGACCGCACAGACCAGAGGCCCCGAGACAGCGCTCCCTGGGGGTGAACAGGATGAAGGGGACCCTGGGATTGCGTAGCTGAGCCAGGAGGTGCCGTAGGTGGGATCATGGCATTAATTGTGCTGAGGATTATCAGCAGGTTATGGAGAATGTCAGGCTGGTGCTGGCACAGGCACGGTGCTCAGGGAATACACACCACGGCCCCGTCCTGGGCAAGCGGCAGCGCCCGCCATCTCTGCCGAATGGAGGTGTCCCACAAGGGGTCCCGCTGTGGTGGGCGGCTCCCCTCCTCCCCCACTCCTCTCCTTCCTCTGGATCAGGAAGCCACTGGTGGGATTAAAAGGGCGGCCCTGCACTGGCTGCAGGGGGCTGAGCCTGGCTCTCTGTGAAAGGGGAACGCCCAGGCTTTAAGGAGAGGGGGGCAGAGAGGGGAGCAGGACGGGAGGCCACGTTGAGGGTGTGTAATTACTGGGAACATTGAGAAGCGTGGGCTGAGAGGAAGGGGGTCAGTGACGGCTGAGTCGGTGTTCTGAGGACGCGGCCGTGGGGGACAAGGTGAGGCGGTGACAGGCCAGGCTCCGACTGGATGTGGGGGCTGAAGGGAGGGAGTTCCCCCAGCCCCCCTCCTGCTGGTTTTGTTTTGGTTTTTTTTTTTTCCTGTAAGAGAATCGGAAGGCCCCCTGCCTGTCAGGGAAGGGCCACGCGTGGTGACGGCACATCAGGGCAGGGCCTGTCCTTACGGCCCGGAGCACCGCGGTTCAGGCCTTGGAACAGGGAGGACGAGGGATTAAAGCCGGAGCTGCTGCCAGGCGGGCAGCGCTGCCTGCCGTCTGCGGCGACCCACTCGTTACAATTAAAATGAAGTGTCCGTCAGCGGCTATCTTCTCTGTGTGGCCCATATGTTTCTGAGCTGATACTGTCCGGATTATTCTGTTCGGGAGGCCGATAACGGCTGTTTATAACCTTGGCAAAGCCTGCGGCCTAATCAGACCGGCGCACATTTCCAGGACTGGCTGATAACAGGCTGTTCGCAGCCTTATCGCCGGGAGATAGGCCCGCGCCGCCAGCGCGGGGCAGGGCAGGCTCTCCGCTTTATTTTTAGATCCCTTTCCAGGCCGCTCAGAGGAAGGGGGAGGGCGGTCATGTGCCCCCCGGGGGTCAGAATGAGGCCAGGGGATGTTTAATCAGCGCGGAGGCAGGGGGTCGCCCTCCAAATGAGGGAAACTCGTGCGGGTCCAGGGAGACAAAGGCGGGCGGCCTGTGTGTGGGCCCAGGCTCCCTCAGAGCCGCAGGCCTGGGTGCCGAGCTTCCCGGCTCCGCTGCAGGGCCGTCTGCGTTCTGTCCCCATGGCTTCCCTCCTGGACCCACTTACCCTCCTCGCTGGGGCTTGGAGACCGGGCCTGGGCGACAGGATAGGGGTGGGTGGGGGATTGTGGGGGGGACACCAAGCCCCGGAAAGGCCTGTGTGGATAATGGAAACTGACCCTGTGCTGAGTCGGCACAGAAGTCCCTGTTTCTGCCTCTGGGGGAGCCTCCAGGCCCTTTGAACTTGTCCCTGGACCCTGACAACCTGATTCTCCCATCTGGGCC
>NW_006299394.1:888365-893365 GCF_000327345.1 Myotis davidii | reverse complement strand
GTATTTATTGTGTCCAAAACCCCAAGTCAAGTCTCCTTTCTTTACAGTTTATCACCCATTTGCCTTCTTCTATCTCCCACCATGCCCCCTCCCCCCGCTTTCCCTCTGGTAATGACCACACTTGTGTCTGTGTCTGTGGGTTGTGTATATATACCTGGGACCCTTCAGTCTGCGGGCCAGCACTCTATCCACTGAGCCAGACCAGCTAGGGTTGTGAGTTGTTTTTTGCTTAATCCTTTCCCCTTTTTCACACAGCCCCCAAACCTCACCGTCTGACACCTGTCAGTCTTTTCTCTGTCTCTATTGGTCTGTTTCTATTTTGTTTGTTAGTTTATTTGTTCATTAGATTCCATACACAAGTGAAATCATATGTTATTTGTCTTTCTCTGACTGGCTTATTTCACTTAGCATTCCCTCTGGGTCCATCCATGCAGCCACAAAAAAATAAGATTTTTTTTTTTTTTTTACAGCCCAGTAGGATTCCATAGTTTAAATGCACCACAACTTTTTTATCCGCTTACCTACTGATGGGCACTTGGGCTGCTTCCATATCCCAGCTATTGTAAACAACGCTGCTATGAACATAGGGGTGCATATATGCTTTTGAATTAGTGTTTCCAGATTCTTCGGACATATTCCCAGGAGTGGAATCACTGGGTCACAGAGCAGTTCCATTTTCAATTATTTCAGGAAACCATACTGTTTTCCACAGTGGCTGCACCAGTCTATGTTCCTTACCATCGGTGCACTAGGGTTCCCTTTTCTCCACACCCTCACCAGTGCTTGTCTTTTGTTGATGGTAGCCATTCTGACAGGTGTGAGGTGATATCTCACTGTGGTTTTAATCTGCATCTCTCTGATGATTACTGACATCGAGCATCTTTTCATATGTCCATTGGCCATCTACCTATATGTCCTCTTCGGAGAAGCGTCTGTTCAGGTCCTCTGCCCATTTTTTAATTGGATTGTTTCCTTTTTTGGTGTTGAGTTTTATAAGTTCTTCATAAATTTTGGATATTAACCCTTTATCTGATGTATCATTGGCAAATATGTTCTCATATTCAGTGGGTTCCCTTTTCATTTCATCGATGGCTTCCTTTGCGGTGCAAAACCTTTCTAGTTTGATGTAGTCCCATATGTTGCTTTTTTTCTTTTGTTTCCTTTGCCTGAGGAGATATAGAAAAAAATATTGCTTTGAGGAATGTCCATGATTTTTTTTCGTTTTTGTTTTTTTTTTTTTGCCACCCCGGTTCCCCCCCACCTCTTCCCAATGTCCATGATTTTAATGCCTGTGTTTTCTTCTAGAATTTTTATGGTTTTGAGTCTAACATTTAAATCTTTCATCCATTTTGAGTTTATTCCTGTGCATGGTATAAGAATATGGTCTAGTTTTTTATTTTTTGCATGTATCTGTCCAATTTTGCCAATTTATTGAATAGATTTATTGAATAGATTATCTTTATTTCATTGTATGTTCTTGCCTCCTTTATCAAGAGGAGACAAGAACAAATATTAATCGACCATATAGGCGTGGCTTTACTTCTGGGCTCTCTATTCTGTTTTATTGATCTGTATGTATGTTTTTATGTCCATGCCATGCTGTTTTGATTACTATGGGCTTGTAGTATAGTTTTGATATCCGGTACTGTTCTTCTTTCTCAACATCGCTGTGGCTATTTGAAGTCTTTTGTGGTTCCTTATAAAATTTTGGAATGCTTGTTCTAGATCTGTGAAATACGCCATTGGTGTCTTGATAGGAATTGCATTGGATCTACAGATTGCTTTGGGCAGTATGGACATTTTAATGATGTTAATTCTTCCCATCCATGAACACGGTGTATGCTTTCACTGATTTGTGTCTTCTTCAGGTTATTTCTTCAGTGTCTTATAATTTTCTGAGTACAAGTCTTTCACATCCTTGGGTAAATTTATTAATAGGTGGTTGTTTTTTTGAGGGGATTGTGTGTTTTTTTTTAGTTTCCACTTCTGATATAGTTCATTCTTGGTGTGTATCAGTGCAACTGATTTCTGGATATTTACGTTGCATTTTGCTACTTAACTGAATTCCCGTATCAGTTCTATTAGTTTTTGGTGGGTTCTTTAGGGTTCTGTATAGGCAGTAACACGCCTTCTGCATATAATGACAGTTTTACTTCCTTTCCAACTGGGATGCCTTTTATTTCTTCTTCTTGTCTGATCGCTGTGGCCAAGACTTCCAGTACTATTTTGAATAAGAGTGGTAAGAGGAGCTGTCCATGTTTTATTACCGATCTTAAGGTAAATGCTTCTTTTTAGTTTTTGCCCATTGAGTATGATGTTGGCGGAGGGCTTGTCATATATGGCCTTTATTCTGTTGAGGTATATTCTTTCTATTCCCATTTTGCTGAGAGGTTTTTTTTTTTATCATAAATGGTTGCTGGATTTCATTAAATGCTTTTTCTACATCTACTGATATGATCATGTGATTTTTATTCTTCATTTTGTTTATGTGAAGTATCACGTTTATTGATTTGCATCTATTGTACCAGCTTTGCATTCCCAGAATAAATCCACTTGGTCCTAGTGTATGATGTTTTTAATGTATTGCTGGATCCAGTTTGCTAGTATTTTGTTGAGGAATTTAGCATCTGTGTTCATCAGGAATATTGGCCTGTAATTTTCTTTCTTTGTAGTGACTTTATGTGGCTTTGCAACTAGGATAATGTTGGCCTTGGAAAATGAGCTTGGGAGTCTTCCCTCCTCTTGAATGTTTTGGTATAGTTTGAGAAGGATAGGTGTTAGTTCTTCTTTAACGTTTGGTAAAACTCCCCTGTGAAGCCATCTGGTCCAGGACCAACAGGTTTTTCTATACTAATTTCCATTCTTTTGGAAGTCAGTACCCATACATGGGAGACAGTGATTCAAGTTGATGCTTTTGGTTGAGTCCATAAAGGAATCTTCCCATTATCTTCACTAAAAGCGTAGAATATAATGTAGAAGGCGAAGGCTGGAAGGGCCCCTCCAGGATGTAGCTCAGTCCTCTCGGTGGCTGTGACACCGTTGATTAAGAGCCTGTTACACGCAGCCCAAGCCCCATTGGTCACCCCACATGTGACAGGTGCCATATCTGGGGGCAGCAGTTTGCACAGGGAGCCCGCTGCCCGGCAGACACGTGTAACCTTGCATGACAGTTCGCTGAAGGCAGAGGTAGGGCGGGCTGAGGACTGTTTCGCCGTTGTTGCTAAGATGGAAGAGGTGCCTGTTACTAAGTCCGCAGAAGGGGACATACCCATGTAGGCCTCAGCGTCTTCCAAGAAGGAAACACTAGCAACATGGGGAACAGCCTCCATGTTTCCCTGGTAGGACCTTAGGAGCAAGCTCAACCCCAGTTCATATCCAAGCGTGTCCCTTTGTCCAATTCTTTAGTCCTAACCTCCAGGCCTCTCCGGTAACAGCGTGTGGGCCAGAGGCCCCTCGAGCTGGGGTTCCTCTGAAGAACCACCCTTTGTAGGCGCGGACATCGGAGCCCGGGGCAGGGGGGGGCCCTGCCCACCACGCCTGCCGGGACTGGACCTGGAGGCCCCGCCTTCCAGCGCGTGCTCTTTCATCTCTTTGACGACTTTATGTGATGGCTTAGTCATAGGATGAAGTATTTAAAATAAACCCCTCACTGTCCATCTGTAAAATGAGGACCATACCTTCACAGCCGATTCTCAGTTCCCCTCAAGCTGGACGGTGATATCCGTCTCTGTCCCAAGGCGCCAGCTCATACACTGCTTTGCACACGGAGCAGCGCGATGCGTGTTCGCTATCGAATAGTTGGGTGGATGAATGACGAGGACTCTTCATTGGACTTCGCACACGTCGGCTCTTTGGTTATTGAATTTCTGAGCTGCGTGCACGGTCTCCGCCCTTCACTTCCCAGGGTCCCTGGAGCAGCGGTGCCTTGCAGATGCGAGGGATGCCTCAGTGGCCCTTCCGGATCCGGCATTTTCGTGGTGGGTTTTCTGTGCCGACGGAGGTTCGGGAACCGCAGGAAGCCGGGTGTCCTCAGGTCCTTGACCTTGAGGGTCTCGGTGGCAGGGGTCACCCTTCAGGGCGGTGCCGTGGGTCTTCTCACTCATTGGTCCTGAGAGTAGAAAGAGAACCCACGCGGGTCATGGGCGGGACCTCATCACCTGTGTGCTGCTGCAGTGAGTGCCTGCAGGCCCCTGGTCGCAGCAGGGAGCGCATCCGTGTGCACGCTCTGCTTTTGTGCGAGAAGCCTCGGCCACCAGCGTGGGGAGCCGGAGCCGGGCTGGGTGAGTCCTGTGGTTCCTTCCCGTGTGTGAATCATGGAGTCTGTGCCTCTGATTCGGGATCCTGGCCAGGACAAACTCTACCCTCAGAGTGTAATTCCATCAGTCCGTCAAAAAGCTGGATCTTTGGACCAGCATTCACCCTGCCAGGCCCTTGGTACCCAGAGCCTGCTCTCACCACCAGCGTGAGGTGACCGCCCACAAAGCCACTGCCCACTTCCGCTTCCGGAAGCTGCCATTCACTGATGTCCAGTCCCAGGCGGGAGATTTAGGGAGGGGGTGGAGGGGTGATTGGGTTATACCACAGTCCCAGTTTTATTGGCTCTAACTCGCTTCTCAGAGACACAGGACATGGGTCACTGACTGTGAAGACGTTCTGCCCGTGAATGAGGCCGGCTCGTGGTGGTGACGCAAGCGCTGTTCTGCGTGTGTGACCCCCCGCCCCCTCGGCTCTGTGTAGGCCATGCACTCGCCCTAAAGGCAGCAGCATGCGCTCGGGACAGCAAGCCTTTCACACGCACCCGTCACTACGGCTCCTGTGAGTTAAATAAATAATGGGATCCTCAACCCCTCGAACAGAATGTGAAGCCTAAATATTGAAAAATTAGGCGCTTTAGCCCGAGGCGAATGTGCAGAAGCAGCGAGAGGGGGAGAGCCGAGTGCCGCCGGGGCTGAGCGGAGAACTCCTGCACCGCAGCTGCCACCGGCTTGGCGAGGCGCTCC
>NW_006299394.1:887301-888213 GCF_000327345.1 Myotis davidii | reverse complement strand
TGGGGGGGAAATGGGGGGTGGGACTCGGTAGGAGGTGACCGCATGGAGAGGAACCCAACAGGCGGAGGCCGGCAGGAAGGAGGGTGGCGCGTGCACGGCGTCGCCGCTGGGCCTCACTTCACTGGTGGGAAGAGGGGGAGCGATGCCCGCGCGGCAGCAAGGCTGGGTGACTCCCTGTTAGCGGCCAAGTCAGCGCCCGGGCTCCACCCGCCTCGGCCGGTGCTGGCCTTGGGCTCTCGGGTTTCCTGGAGCCTCTGGTGAGGAGCTCGACATTGGAGGGGCTTCCTCCACCCACCGGCTGCACGATGCTGAGCCAGACCCAGGGCAGCCGGAGGCTCCTGGGCCACCGAGAATACAGACCAGCAAACCGGGTTGGGGCGGGGGACGGGGGGGGCGTGGAGCTCCCGTGGCCCTCCCTCCCGGAACCTGGCTCTGGCTAGGATTGTCAGGCAGGTGTTCGGATAAATAACACGGCTAAAAATACCTCCCCGGGCTCCTGGGTAGCTTTAGGAGGGAAGGAGCACAACCCTGGCCATCGGGGCAGGTGTCGGCTCCAGAAGATGAGCACAAACACCCCCCAGACACATCTCCTGCGGGGACCAGGGCCCCGTTTCAGAGAAAAACCAGTATCTCTTCTCTGCAGACCTGCCTGGGGAGTAGGCAGGCCTTGGCTGGACCCCACAGGCAAGCCCAAAGCAAACGATTCCAGAGGCGCCCACCAGGGGGCACTGTGGTCTCAGCGGTGGTCGGAATTCCACTGTCCCCTCCCTGCCCTGTTCTTGCCAGCCACCAACAGGCCTGCCCAGCCTCAGGGAGGTTCCTGTCTAGTGGCCATCGTCCGGCAGTCTTTTACTCAGCACTTACTTGTGTCAGACACCGTCTCGGTTGTTTCAGTTCATCCTCAGAAGAATG
>NW_006299394.1:880479-885786 GCF_000327345.1 Myotis davidii | reverse complement strand
GAGGTAGGTAATCCCCAACTGCGTGGATGCAGACACCGAGGTGTGGACTAGCGCACACCGGCCCAGGGCCACCCGGGCTGGGAGTTTGGTCCCGTCTGACCCCTGAGCTCCCCATGCTGCAGTCTGCTTGGGACTTGGGGCTCCAACTAGTTCATCAGTGACAGCGCGTCTTCCCTTTGCTGACTAACCTGACACACGTACGTTCAGGTGTAATACGCTGCGGTGGTGCTGGCCCTGTAGCGAGTCCGGACTAATTTTGGGGAACCCAGATTACTTTTTGCAAAAGGCTCTGTCTTCCCAGCCTTACCTGGAGGGAAGCCGGGTGCTGCCCGGGGCAGCTCCTATGGGGCCACACGCGGGGGTCCCGGCCGGACTCTGCGAGGCCACCAGCCGGTGACAGCCCTCGTCTAGGACGCTGCTCCCTGCGGCTCACTCGGTGCGTGCAGGTCTAAGAAGAGTATTTGACAACCACGCGTGTTTAGGATTTGGGTGACAAATGTCGTCGTTAAAGTGCTTCCCACAGGTTCGCTGTGCTCGTTGCTGCTACCGCGCGTCTCCGTGGGGTGTGGACTCAATGCCGGGCTCTGGGCAGGAGCTTGGCCCCCGGTGACAGTGAAATCAGCCCTGAGGACCGGGTGGCCCGGCTGAAGTCAGGGGCCTGCGACTCATGCTTCTGCCTCTGACCCTCCAGACTTAGCGTAAAGGTGCTGAGATGCAGGCGGCCTCCGCCTCCGTGGCAGGGACTGGTTTGGAAAGAGCAATCTGTTCAGAACATCAGATTCAAAATGCAAAAAAGTGTGCCTCAGGGAAGGCGTGGTTTAGCTCTGGAACCGGGACTGGAGTCCTGTTTTCCTTCTCTGCGGGGCCCCTCCCCCAGTTAAGTCGCACCGGCATTTACGGGAAGAGGAGCGCCTGGCCCTGGGGAGCTGGCCAAATGACTACTTTGGGCTGATAAGAAGCATCTCAGACTTCTGCGTAGCCTTGCCCCAGGCCAGCGACCCTGTCAGATCTGATCCTCCAAGCAGGCTGGGCTGGAGCGGCCGGGAGGCTGAGCAGGGTGGGTCCTCCGGGCCACCTGGGCCCTGTCCTGGGAGCTGGAACTCCACGCTGAGCTGTATTCCATCTCTTCTCGGTCGCGTGTAACTCTGGTGGGTGAGGAGGATGCTGCCAGGGTTCCGTCCTGCGAGGGGGCCTCACGTCTCAGGTGAAAGGTGATGTGAGCGGCACCCCAGGTGCTGCCACCCCTGACTCCCATGCGCCACCACTGGGTCCAAAGGGAGCCATTCCCTGGGCCTGACGGTGAACACTGGGTTCTGTGAATCGGATCGTAGGTACCGTGTTCATGGGGCCTGGGTGCGGCTCACTGGCATTGCCTGGAGACCTGTAAGCGCTATGCGTGGGGGTCTTTCTCTGGCCGTGGGGCGGCCTGGGCGCGTGCCCCTCCCCACTGAACTGAGACCCATCCTGTGGGTCCTTCTACCCCAGTGTCCATGTGTCCTGCTCGTCAGACACGCCCGTGCTGGCCCCGTCTTCCTGTCTCCGAGGTTGGGGCCCTGGGGCGCGTTTGCCGAACAGCCCCAGGCAGGACTCTGCGCCCCGCTGCCTTTCAGGAAGCATTACAGTCAAGCCACACATCCCCACTTCCCAGCCGCCCGCCCCTCGGGCGAGCACTTCCCCGCGTTCGTGTGACAATTGGTTCTGATTCCGAGGCCCTAATTTGTATCGAATGCAAAATGTCCAGCCTCACAGGAAACCAGAAGGGCCCCTGTCCAGGCGGGTCCAACACCGTGTCCTATTGGAAAGACAGGCCAACAACGAAAGGCTGTGTTTTCTGCTTCAGAGCACCCTGCGGAGGCTGCCCTGCGTTTCAGTCCCCTGGGCCTCATGGCAGCAGGCATGCCTGCAGCCTGGGGCTCAGGGAGAGGCCCGCGGGGAGGCTGAGCTCCCGTGGCAGAACCCCAGCGGGGACTGTGTATGAAGCGGGTGTGCCCGGGGCCTGGGTGTGCACAGCCGACCCCTCCGAGCGCCTCTGGAGACGTGGTGACATTTGCGCTCGCGCCAGAGGCCTCTCACTCCACACGGCCACCGAGCCTCGCTGCTCCCAGGACCGCAGGATGTGTCCCAGGGCACGGAAGGTCACAGGAACACAAGCTGCTGCTTCTCGGGCTGACGTCTGCTGACGATCTGGAGCCGCTGGAGGGGGCCTGTCCGGTGCCCAGACGGGCTCAGGAGAAGGACTGTCCCCAGACGGCTATGCCTCCGGCAGCAGGCACAGCCAGTGGTGCTGGCAGCGGGTGGGGAGCGGCCATGAAGGCAAGGAGACGCCCCTGCGAGGCGCTGCTGGGCTGGGGTTTCTGCCCCGAGGTGGCGCTCCCTCCGTCCTGAGCCGGGGCCCCTGGGCTCCTGCGGTGTTTGCTGGGCACATTCTTGCACAGCGGCTGTGCTCATTGCAGGAGAAGTCACATTTGAGGCGCATCTTCTTGGGCAGGGGAGGGTCTGCCAGGACCTCTGGTGGGCATCCGTTCTGTTTACTCGCGCCCACGAGCCAGGGCAGGTGAGGGTCTGCTAAGGTTTCTTCTACCCCGAGGGGGTGTAAGCATCGCAGGTTCGCGGCCACTGTCCAGTCCTGTTCCTGGCATTTGCGTCTTGGAATTGCCGGCGGGGCTGGGGGTTCCTGTGGTGAAAGGTCAGCTGTGCACCAGCGGCGGCCTCAGCGCTCTCCCTCAGGCCCTGAGCAGGCGGACGGCTGCCTGGGGGTTTGGGAGCCAGAGGGTCTGAAGACTTTCTGTCTGACCCCCAGTGTGGCCAGAATTCCGAGGCGCTGCTCAGTCCAGTGGCTCCCTCTGTAAAGCTGGGTGGGTGCAGTTTTTAGTTTTTATTTTGTTTTCCTCTGTACAGATCGGGAGAGATCGGAGGTGGAAGCCTAAGGATTAGAAACAGAAACGATGTGCCCTTTGAGCTGTAGAGCTCTGCCTCGCTTCCCACTGTAGAATTTTCTCCCAGGCAGGCCTTTGTCTGGATCCTCCCCGTCTCCCGTCGCCGTCATTAGCGCGGATGCGTGAGCTGCTGAGATCCACGCGTGTCCCCAGCTCTGAGCACCGAACGCCTTATTTAGCTTCTCATTGACGGCTCACCTGGGGATCCCTGCCCTCCACCCGGCGCTGGCTCACCCCAGGGAAATGGGGGGATCGGGGCCAAGGACCATCAGGGGTGCACACATTCAGTTACAATGTCTCATTTATTCGTTCAGCCGGTGTCTGGTCTCAAACAAGACTTTATTGAGCATCTTCTTTGTGGACACTTACCTGAACAAAACTGGCAAAATCCTTGCCCTCCGAGAGTTTCCACTCAGCGAAGGAGACAGAGTGACTGTGAGAGGAACTGGTATAAAACCAGACGCTGTCCTACACAACACTAACACCCATTAAGCCCAGTTCCGCGTCAGCCCCTGGACTGGCTGTGAGCGCCAGGCTCCCTGGCACGTGGTCCCTGGGTGCCACATGCGCTGCCACTGCTCCCGGACCCAACGCTGCTTCTCCAGCATTTCCGTTTCAGGGTCCCCCTGCTGCTCACCAAAGCCTCCGTCTCCTACGCCACGATCCACGGGTGTGCGCCTTCCCGCTCATTTCTTCACCCTTCCTGCCTCCCTCAGCACTGCCGGTTCCATTTTTCTTTATAGACATCAGGTCTGCCGTACCTACTGACGGCTTCTGGGAGCTGTGGGAACCTCCCTAATTAATGCCGTTAATTCCAAATCCCACGAGGGTGGAGGCCCTTAGATGTCTGAGGCAGCAAGTGGAATGTCCAAGTTCCCACCTTCCCGTCTGCAAAGAGTTTGGCCATGGAGTCGCCGGGAGGAAGGGCTGTGGTTTCACTAGCCTGAAGAGCTTTGAATGGCAGGGCGGGCATCTCAGCAGACGCAGGAGGGATGAGCGCCTGGCCCTCCCTCTCCCTCCCTCCCTCCTCCTCCCCCATCAGGACCTGTCCTTGTTCTCTCCTTCTCTCATCTATGCCCCTAATGCTGGTCGAGCTGGGCCTTGTCTGGGCAGCCAGGGATTTGCGGAGTTCTGTGAAGAATGGTGTGGGCACCCCCTGCCCCCCCAGGACTCCTTTTCCGAGGGGAGCTGCTGGGTGTCTTCCGGGAACACACAGCTGATGCTGGCAGTGATCTTGTCCAGTTACAGAAGGCTGGCCTAGCCGCTGGAGAGACGGAGCGAGGGGCGGGCACGGGTTCTCCGTCCTGCTGGGCATCGCGAGGTTGGGGAGAGTGGCCTCCCAGGATGTGCGAGGTCGGCCTCCGAGGGGCCGTGGCGATGGCCAGTCCCCTCATTGGAGGAATGCGGACGTGGGTCAGGGCCGGGGCCCCACTCGGGCCCGCACGTGCCAGGCCCTGGGCTGCTGGGACCCTGTGGTCACTGAGGAGCACGGAGCTTGTCACCAGCTGCAGCAGAGCCCCAATCCCTTCTCATCTGTGCACGCGTCCTCCTAAACCAAACCGCCATGACGGGGAGGCTCTGCGTGAGGCGTCTGTCCTCGGGGGCGGCGCTCCGCTGGGCCCGCTCAGTTAGCGGCCACGGTGGCCCGTCCTCAGGGACTGGGCGCCAACCCGGTGCTGGCCAGTGTCATGCCCAGAGCGTTGCTGTCCCCAAGCCTTACTGTGGGTGAGTGTGGCTGGTGGGAAGGGAGCCTGGAGGAGAGAAAGGAGCCCCTGGTGCCACCTGCCCTTGTGAGTTTGGGCATGGAGAAGGGTGGGGGGCCGCTCAGTTAGCGGCCACGGTGGCCCGTCCTCAGGGACTGGGCGCCAACCCGGTGCTGGCCAGTGTCATGCCCAGAGCGTTGCTGTCCCCAAGCCTTACTGTGGGTGAGTGTGGCTGGTGGGAAGGGAGCCTGGAGGAGAGAAAGGAGCCCCTGGTGCCACCTGCCCTTGTGAGTTTGGGCATGGAGAAGGGTGGGGGGGTGGAGGAGAAGGGTTGGGGTGGCTTCTGCGGGGTGGGGGGGATGAGGCAGGGCTTTTGCTACACGGATCGCTCTCCCCCACTAGAGCCTGTCTCCCAGGCAGCTGGGGATGTTTTAATGAAGCTGGAATTGTCGAGTCTGGCGCTGGAGAATCATAAGCTGCCGAGTCAGAATCAAATTAATAATATGAAATTAAAAAGTGTATAATTAATTTGAACCGTGCAGATGAGAGGAAGGGCTGGAGCCCACAGCCGGGGAGGGCCGAGTGGGGGCTGCTTGCTGAACTGGGCTCCGTCCGGCTGGTGGATAGGGCCCTGGGCCCGCCGGCCTGCACAGGTGCGCACCGAAGCA